>NW_020664531.1:12107442-12121576 GCF_002925995.2 Terrapene triunguis | reverse complement strand
TGTGTGTGTGTGTGTGTGTGTGTGTGTGTGTGTGTGTGTGTGTGTGTTTGCGCATGTGTATATAAGAGAGATTTCCAGCCCACATAAGCTTTTGGGGGCATAAGCATGGAGGGGAGGGAGGGAGAGGTGCAAAATCAAGTTCAGTACCCAACTTTTCTGTATGCTCCTTTGAGCCGCCTGCTGAGCATTTACTTTTCATACTCACCTCAGTGCAAGCTGAGGGTAGTCAGCACTTGGCAGGCTCAGGATTAGAATTGAATGAAAAGAAGGCCTAATTTTTTTGGTTCCACAATTTGGGCCTAATCTGAAGCCTCTTGAAGCAAATGGAAGCCTTTCTATTTACTGAGCCAAAGCCCATTTGAGCCCAATCCTGCACTAAAAACAGGAGCTGAGGTACTCAGCATCCATAGGTGCTGGAACTAGGGGTGCTGGGGGTGGGGCAGCACCCCCGGCTTGAAGTGGTTTCCATCATATACATATTCACAGTTTGTTCAATGGCTTTTAGTACCCCCACGATACACATTGTTCCAGCACCCCTGTCAGCATCTGCCTTGATCAGTATCCCAGCTACTTATTTGAAATAAACATTTTTCCTGCGTGTTTTTTTTTTAAGACAGTGTAACATGTTAGTATGATGGTAGATTTAGATTACCACTGTAGAGGCATTGATCAGCTGTACAAACATATTAGTTTCATAAGAATGATACAGCAGAGGTTTCTCCTCCCTATAGCTAACATATTTCTAGCTAGTAACACACATCCCACTGAAGATAAGCTTAATGCCGTCAGATGAAAATGTTATTATTGAAAATAACCTTTTAAATCATTGAACTGCTTCGTGGCTGCAATGGTGGACACATTCAAAATGAGAATTGATTAAGCCTCTCAAGTAAATTACTTTCAGCAGAGCCCTTACCTCAAAGCATTAACTGTTTAAAGTGTCAAGTATCAGAGGAGTAGCCGTGTTAGTCTGAATCTGTAAAAAGTGACAAAGAGTCCTGTGGCACCTTATAGACTAACAAACGTATTGGAGCATAAGCTTTCGTGGGTGAATACCCATTTCGTTGGATGCATGTAGTGGAAATTTCCAGAGACAGGTATAAATATGTAGACAAGAATCAGTCTAGAGATAATGAGGTATAGTTCAATCAGGGAGGATGAGGCCCTCTTCTAGCAGTTGAGGTGTGAACACCAAGGGAGGAGAAACTGCTTTTGTAATTGGCTAGCCATTCACAGTTTTTGTTTAATCCTGAGCTGATGGTGTCAAATTTGCAGATGAACTGAAGCTCAGCAGTTTCTCTTTGGAGTCTGGTCCTGAAGATTTTTTGTTACAGGATGGCTACCTTTAAATCTGCTATTGTGTTTCCAGGTAGATTGGCGTGTTCTCCTACAGGTTTTTGTATATTGCCATCCCTAAATCTGACTTGTGTCCATTTATCCTTTTACGTAGTGACTGTCCAGTTTGGCCGATGTACATAGCAGAGGGGCATTGCTGGCACATGATGGCATATATTACATTGGTGGACATGCAGGTGAATGAACCAGTTATGTTGTGGATGATCTGGTTAGGTCCTGTGATGGTGTTGCTGGTGTAGATATGTGGGCAGAGTTGGCATCGAGGTTTGTTGTCGAGGATTGGTTCCTGAGTTAGAGTTACTATGGTGAGGTGTGTGATTGCTGGTGAGAATATGCTTAAGGTTGGCGGGTTGTCTGTGAGCGGTTGTACCTCAGCGCTTGTCTGTAGATGATGGATCATGTGGTGTATCCGGGATGGAAGCTGGAGGCATGAAGGTAGCTATAGCGGTCAGTGGTGTTAACGTGGTGGTGGTGTTAACATGATCGTCACTTATTTGTACCATGGTGTCTAGGAAGTGGACCTCCCATGTAGATTGGTCCAGGCTGAGGTTGATGGTGGGGTGGAAGCTGTTGAAATCGTGGTTGAATTCTTCTAGATTCTCCTTCCTATGGGTCCAGATGATGAAAATGTCATCAATGTAGGGTAGGTAGAGAAGGGGCGTGAGAGGACGAGAGCTGAGGAAGTGTTGTTCCAGGTCAGCCATAAAAATGTTGGCGTATTGTGGGGCCATGTGGGTGCCCATAGTGGTGCCACTGGTCTGGAGGTATATATATACTGGTCTGGAGGTAACACTACCCGATACCGAAAACCCACCAACTGCTATGCCTACCTTCATGCCTCCAGCTTCCATCTAGGACACACCACATGTTCCATTGTCTACAGAGAAGCGCTGAGGTACAACCGCATTTGCTCCAACCCCTCAGACAGAGACCAACACCTACAAGATCTTCACCAAGCATTCTCAAAACTACGATACCCACATGAGGAATAAGGAAACAAATCAACAGAGCCAGACGTGTACCCAGAAGCCTCCTGCTGTAAGACAAGCCCAAGAAAGAAATCAACAGAACTCCACTGGCCATCACCTACAGTCCTCAGCTAAAACCTCTCCAACGCATCATCAGTGATCTACAACCCATCCTGGACAACAATTGCTTGCTTTCATAGGCCTTGGGAGGCAGGCCAGTCCTTGCCCACAGACAACCTGCCAACCTTAAGCATATTCTCACCAGCAACCACACACCGGACCATAGTAACTCTAACTCAGGAACCAATCCTCGACAACAAACCTCAATGCCAACTCTGCCCACATATCTACACCAGCAGCATCATCACAGGACCTAACCAGATCAGCTACAACATCACCAGTTCATTCACCTGCACGTCCACCAATGTTATATATGCCATCATGTGCCAGCATTGCCCCTCTGCTATGTACATCGGCCAAACTGGACAGTCACTATGTAAAAGGCTAAATGGACACGAGTCAGATATTAGGAATGGCAATATACAAAAACCTGTAGGAGAACATGTCAATCTCCCTGGACACACAATAGCAGATTTAAAGGTAGCCATCCTGCAGCAAAAAAAACTTCAGGACCAGACTCCAAAGAAAAACTGTTGAGCTTCAGTTCATCTGCAAATTTGACACCATCAACTCAGGATTAAACAAAGACTGTGAATGGCTAGCCAATTACAAAAGCAGTTTCTCCTCCCTTGGTGTTCACACCTCAACTGCTAGAAGAGGGCCTCATCCTCCCTGATTGAACTATACCTCGTTATCTCTAGACTGATTCTTGCCTGCATATTTACACCTGCCTCTGGAAATTTCCACTACATGCATCTGACAAAGTGGGTATTCACCCATGAAAGCTTATGCTCCAATACGTCTGTTAGTCTATAAGGTGCCACAGGACTCTTTGTGGCTGTTTAAAGTGTGTGTCTCTGAGCAAGGTGTAAAAACTCATGTAGAGGAAAGCTGACTGTTCCTCGGTCACTTATTTTAGCAAATACAAAATGCTTAATTTTATATGTATTGTTTTTATCATAGTAGCACTGGACACCTCAGCTGAGATTAGGAACCCATTGTATTTGGTATTGATATTATTTGGTATACAATAAGAGACAGTCCCTGCCCCAAACCATCTTACAATCTAAATAGACAAAATGTGGAAGGGGACACTGAGGCAAAGAGCAGTGACATGACAAGTTCTCCCAGCTGATCAGAGCCGAGCCAGAACTGGCACACTGGTCTGCAGTTTCCAATCTATTAGACCATGCTGCCTCTTATGTGTTAAATTTGAAAGAAGATACAGTGTCAATGTAAAGTAAAATAGTATGAATTCTCTCAGATAGTTTACATCATATTTGTGGTAATAAAACAATGCAATTATACAGTATTCTGACAATAAATGCTGAACACATCATTAGAGCTACTGTCTCTGTAACAATTGCAGGTTGGCTGGATTAATGAACTAGTTACAGCACATTAATAGTCCTGTCAATTAAGATATAGCACCACTGTCATTTTTAATATTGACCTCCTCTGTTGTGAAAAACATAGTCACCTCTTCTTTTCTGCAGGAAATCTTAAATAGCACATACATATTATCAATGGTTACCTCATCAACCAATTAACAAAAAAATCTCTTTGTAACAGCGACAGCTATTAGAAGTCTATAAAATCTGGCTTGTCTGGTGAGGGGGTTAAAGGTTAACAATCAGGGAACTGGGAGATTTTGGTTGGGTTCTCAGCTCCGCTGCTGTCTAACAAATAGTACATGAATAAATAATGGTAACGTTGTAGCTAAATTGTCTCTCCCTCTCCAGCTCCAAAATACTAAATTCTGATAAGGAAATAATAATGATTTCTTTGTAGCACTAAACTATCCTTTTAGGGGACAACAAGGGGACAACAAGGTGTTATCTCATTCACAGAGGCTAGAGCAGGGGTAGGCAACCTATAGCACGAGTGCCGAAAGTGGCACGCGAGCTGATTTTCAGTGGCACTCACACTGTCCGGGTCCTGGCCACTGGTCCAGGGGGCTCTGCATTTTAATTTAATTTTAAATGAAGCTTCTTAAACATTTTAAAAACCTTATTTACTTTACATACAACAATAGTTTAGTTATATATTATAGACTTATAGAAAGAGACCTTCTAAAAACGTTAAAATGTATTGCTGGCACACAAAACCTTAAATTAGAGTGAATAAATGAAGACTCGGCACACCACTTCTGAAAGGTTGCCGACCCCTGGGCTAGAGCTTCTCAGCAAATCTTATACCTACTCTTGGGGGAAATGAGTTATAGCTGGAGACATCAGCGTTGCTGAATTGAACAGCCCTTTGGAATTCAAGGACGAATTCTTACAGACACTGTTTCTCAAGCGGCTGGCCAGGTCTAGCAATGACAATCATTTTCAACTTCTTATGCATTGGCTCTGGTACAGCCTTTTATTTGTTATGTAAGTCAATTTCAAATACAAATGGAGTTCCATTATAACTTAGAAAAGTAGAATGAACTATTGAGGAGGTGATTAATTTCATTTTAAAGCACCTAGGAATCAGATTTGTGATACTCAGTAGAGACCCATCTTGAATGCTTGATTTAATTTGCTAATCCAGATGTTGCACAGTTATTTATAGATCAATTTCTTAAAATGGATTTGTCTTTATAAAGTTTGATTTGGTTATTTAATTTTATTTGAGTTTCTACACAATCTTTTAGCTCACTATCTATGTTAAGACAGAGGCCAGAGCTCTCCAGTACAAAGATATGCATTGAGCAGGGTGTATTCTAGTGACTGATCACTTCTTATAGACACTTTTGGAAATTATCTTCTTTTAACATACTAAAGGAAATGTTAAGATCTGATTTGAGCAGTGGGTGGCCCAGTTCTCCCCCTCTTCCTTTATCCCTTCCTTCAGTGTCACTGGATAGGCTGTTGAGGCCTGGGATGAATGTTTCACTTAGCCTACAGTCTGAATACAGTAGGATTAGATCATCTTGTCCTGGGCCATATTTCTGTGTTACATAATTTGAGTATTGCAATTGACAATTCATTGTTTTAAAGACTCTAAAGAATATCACAGATACACGTGAGTGGATTGTGCGATGTTACATTTATATCTCTAAGTAAGCTCAAGGATATGTAAAATTAGACACACTAAAACTAATTCATTAGTTATCTGAGCAGGCCTTCATATATTATTTATTCCAGCAGGAATGTGAAACATCTTGTACTCATGAACTGTGTAACACCTTTACTTGATTTTTGATTGGAATATGTGAAATAGCGATGTGTGGGTAACTCTCCTTTCCTGAAGTAACCCTCCTTTCAATGAAATGGATGCAGTTTGAAGGGGATGGACAGTTAAGCAGTTGCTTTAGATATACCTGCTCTGAGTGATCTTAAAAAAAAGAAACTTTAATCACATTGTAACTTTAACCTTACCACACTGTGGACTTCTGTTCACAGTAAGTGCAAAGGAAAAACTGAAGTTTAATGGTAAAGTCAATAAGTAAAATGTTGTTTTTGCAGGAACCCATATATCAGTTCCAGCTAAGGCTGTAGATCAAAATATTTCCATTTAAATGGTGTTTGTTTGTTTGTTTTTGTTTTACAGAAAATTGGGTTTTCAACTGAAAATTTTTATGGAAAGCATTTGCTTTCCGATAAATGTTGCAGCTTTTTGTCAAAAGTCCAAACATCTGAAAGCCAAAAAATGTCATGGAGGGATCCAAATGACAACTCCTATGAAACACTGTTGGTGGCATTACCAAATTAAAATTTTCAGAATTTGGACAAAAAGAAATCAGTTTTGATTTTCCCACATTCATAGATCTAATATATCATTTAGAGCCCACGTTTACTGATGTTCATTTATGCAGAGATTGTTCTTAAGTTTTCTTTGTGGGAGCAGAAACATATATGAGAATCTTAGCTCACATGAAGCTCAGTGGGACTGTATTGTGCAATAAACTAGACATTTATCTATGTCCTTTTAAACTACACAGCCTTGAACATTGTAAAAATAAGAAAGTGCTAGAAGATTGTTTTTACTCAGGATAAACTTTTTCCATTTGTCTACCCCTTTTTTCTGTCCAATGGCATTTAGGCAACAGGCTATTTATAATGAGAATAGAATTCATCAACTATTTTATGGCAGAATGTCCAGCCTAATTCGATTTTAAACAATCGCATTAGTGCTTCTTAAGAAGGGAAGGGTTAATGTAGTACAAGAAACTCCTACATCTTTCTAGTGTTCTGGTTAATATGACAGGGTGAAGAGACAAAGAAATCTTACAGCTGGTTTTATTTGTTCAAAGAATCTTTGATTTATAGCCATCAGACAGAACCAGATCTTTGAGTATAGTGTATCTTATTCCTCTCAGATTCTTTTTGTATAACTTGGGTTCTTCTTTGAGGGGTTGCTCATATCGATTCCAATTAGGTGTGTGTGTGTGCCATGTGTAGTTGTCAGAAAGTATTTCCCCTAGCAGCAGCAGTTTTTACCCGTCAGGTCGGCTGTGTAGCCCCCTGAAGTGGCATCTTCATGGCACTCAATATATGACCCTGCAAACCCAGTCCCACCTCAGTTCCTTTTTACTGCCAGTGACGGTCGTTGGAACTGTGGTGACTTGGTTAGCAACCTCTCCTCGTTTTCCCTTGCTTTCAGTTTAATTTAGTTCACAGTTATTCATAGCCTCAATAAGTTTAGTTTTAGTGTTTTCAGTTGTTACAGGAGATAGCTGGGGCGGGGGGTGTTTCCCCTTCACCCCGACTGCGTTCCCTGCTGGGACTCGGGGTATGCCTAAGTCCCAAGGGTTCAAACCCTGCAAGTCCTGCAAAAAGCCAATGGCAACTGACGACCCTCACGACACTTGCTTAAAGTGTCTGGGGGAAGCACACCAAGTGGACAAGTGCAGGATTTGTAAAGGGTTTTACCCCAGAACAAAAAAGGAGCGAGACTTTCACCTTAAGCAGCTCCTTACGGAGGCGGCACTTAGACTGCAACCTACATCGGTGGGGCAAGACCCGGCATTGAGCTCATCAGTGCGCAGTGCCCTGGTGGCAGTGGTAGAAGTGGCACCACGGAAGGACTCTGGTAGAGACCCGCGGCACCACCGCTCCCCGGCGCCAAAACTGGTGGGATTGACACAGCACTGGTCCAGTCCCCAATGCAGAAGCGGCATGGGAAGCATGGGAGGAGTGGATCTCCAACTCAGAGACCCACCCAGACAGTTGGTCCCAGAGAGGAGCACCCAGGGCCGAAGACTTTGGAGCCGGCACCGTCAACTTCAGCCCAGCAAGATGGATCATCAAGTCTGGTGCCGTTGGACTTCCTGAGACAGGTCATTGAGGAGGTGGAATTGCTGTCCTTTGAGGCTGCGAGGGATCTCATCACCATGATGGCACCCCGGTCCTTTGAGCCAAGCCTCTGGTACCACAACTTGTGACACTGTCTCCAGGCAAAGTGGTGATGCTTCGTCCCTCAGCACCACTGGTGGAATCATGACACTTCTCGGCATCTTGGCACTGCTCGCAATCATGGCACCGCTCAGACTCGCGACACCACTCCAGGTCATGCCAGCGCTCCCGATTGTGATGCCGATCCTCACACCGATTCCCATTGTACAGCATGTCCCGCTCTCGGCACTGGTCATCCCAGTACCAGTCAGCGTCTTTGATCAGACCCCAATCTCGGTACTGATCCAGATTATGGCACCACTTCCAAGCCTCACGGCACCGCTCCCCAGGCCAGCTCTGCTTGGCCATCACGGTCCCAGTCCCCATCTTTGGACTTGGAGACGGGGTCTAGATACTCAGAGCGGGACCGGCACCGGTCAGGCTGTGGAAGGCCTGAGGTGGGGGCAGGTCCATGGCCTGCACAGGGGCAGAGACCAGTGCAGTGGCCATTTTAGACCCGATGGGCGTACCATCAGTCCCAGGGTACCCAATCCAATGGTTCCCATTCGGCGGCTTCTGAACCACGGGTGCCAGAGGCATCAGCCAGTCACTCCACCCCTAAGGTACAGATTACACTATCTCCTCTGGAACCAACCCCAGTTCCTGAGCCTGATCCATGTCTGGTTGGCCCCAACAGAGAGGTGGGAGAGGAGGCCCTTGGAGACCAAGAGGGTCAGGAGGACCCTGTTCCCCCATTAGCCTCCTCATCATCCTCCCTGAATGAGGCAGTTGCAGGCACCTCTGTCTCTGGACCCCCCGCCCCCGACAGCCATGCCCCCAGGACCTTCTTTGCAGGGTGGCGCGAAATATGGACCTGCAGGCCAAGGAGGTGGTGGAGTCGGAGGACCCAATGGGTGACATCCTTGCCCCAGAAGGCCCATTGAGGGTGGCTCTACCCTGCATCAAGACTATAAAGGCCAATGCTAAGACCATTTGGCAGACCCCGGTGTCCATCTCTCCTACTGCAAAAGGTGTGGAGAGGAAGTATTTCGTCCCATCTAACGGGTACGAACACCTCTTCACACACCCACAGCCTTGTTCATTGGTGGTGGCTGCAGTAAATGAAAAGGAAAGGCAGGGACAACAAGCCCCAGCACCTAAGTCCAAGGACACCAAGCGCCTAGATTTATTTGGGCGCAAAGTGTATTCCATGGGGGTTGGCAATTCTGAGTAGATACAGCTTCAACTCCTGGAACTCGGTGCTCAAGTTTAAGGAGCTGGTGCCAACAGAGTCCAGGAAGGAGTTTGGAGTGATAGTGGAGGAGGGCAAGGCAGTGGCACAGACCTCTTTACAGGCCTCACTGAATACTGTGAACTCAGCGGCATGCACCTTGTCCTCCAGTATTGCCATGAGGCGTAGCTTATGGCTGCAGGCCTCGGGACTCCCGCCCGAGGTTCAATAGACCATGCAATATCTGCCTTTTGATGGGGTAGGTCTGTTTGTGGAGTAGATTGACTCTAGGCTTCATAGCCTAAAGGACTCTAGGGCTACCATGAAGTCCTTGAGCATGCATTCCCCAGTAACCCAGCATAAACATTTCAAGCCTCAGCAGCAGCGTTCCTATCCTCCTTGGCCGAGGCAGGACTTTTATAGGAGAAGGGGCAGGAATGGCAGACGCAAGCCTTCCCACCCCCCGCTGTGCAGGGCCAGGGCCTGACTAAACCATCGTCAGGTTCAAAGCAGGCCTTTCGAAGGTGCACCCGAGGATGGTGCACCAGCCACAAGTCCGGATCCTTCTCCATCTTTCTTGAATCGTCTGTCCCACTTCTACCATGCTTGGTCCCAAATAACTTTGGGCCACTGGGTTCTCCATACAGTAGAAGTGGGATATTCTGTCCAATTATGTTCCTACCGTCCCTTCCACCCCCCTTTCCCATCCCTCTTCAGGGACCCTTCTCACAAGAAAATCTTTATGCAGGAGGTGCGGGCGCTCCTCACCCTGGGAGTGGTGGAGGAGGTTCCTGAGGAGCTCAGGGGCAATGGATTCTATTCCTGATACTTCCTAATCCCCAAAGCCAAGGGGGTCTCAGACCCATTCTGGATCTGCGAGGACTCAACAAGTTCATGGTAAAGCTGA
Source organism: Terrapene triunguis (assembly GCF_002925995.2). Lineage (NCBI taxonomy): Eukaryota > Metazoa > Chordata > Testudines > Emydidae > Terrapene > Terrapene triunguis. The sequence goes on along the minus strand of NW_020664531.1, from coordinate 12,111,670 downwards.
AGTTCCGCATGGTCTCCATGGGCACAATTATCCCTTCTCTGGATCCACAAGACTGGTATGCCGCACTCGACATGAAAGACGCATACTTCCATATAACTATTTGGCCTGCATACAGACGATTCCCACGGTTCGTGGTCGACCACAAACATTATCAATTTCTGGTCCTTCCATTTGGCCTCTCAACAGCCCCCTGAGTATTCACCAAGTGCATGTCAGTCATAGCCGCCTTCCTCCATCAGAGGAAGGTGCAGGTATAACCCTACCTCGACGACTGGCTGCTCAGGGCCCACACCAGGGGCAGGTGGAGTCTCAAGTCCGATTGGTCAGATCCACATTCGAGAGACTGGGTCTCCTCCTCAACTTGAACAAGTCAACCTTGTCACTGAGCCAAAGAATAGAATTCATTGGGGCAGTGTTGGACTCGGTTCAGGCAAGAGCATTTTTGCCAGAATCTCGATTCCAAGCCATCACGGGCATCAGTCAAGACCTCAGGCAATACGTGACCACTACAGCAAGGGGATGCCTGAGTCTCCTCAGCCACATGGCAGCCTGCACTTACCTGACTTGGCATGCTAGACTGAGGCTAAGGCCTCTACTGATGTGGCTCACTTTGGCCTATTGCCCGGGACGTGACAGCCTGAATTCAGTGGTCATTGTGCTGGGGCAGGTGCTTGAGTCAGTTAAATGGTGGCTCAAGCCTCAAGCAGTGTGCAAAGAAGTCCCCTTCAACAGCCCTCCTTGTCCCTAGTAACAGACCATGGCAGCTCTGGGATGGGGTGCGCATTTGGGTGACCTCCAAACACAGGGCCTTTGGTTGCAGGATGAGCTCTCTCTCCATATCAATATCAAGGAGCTGAGGACAGTGCGACTAGCATGCCAGACCTTTCAGGCCTGACTACAAGGTCAGTGCATAGCAGTTCTGACGGACAACACTACCGCTATGTTTTACATCAACAAGAAGGGTGGAGCCTGGTCCTCTCCCCTATGTTGGGAAGCTCTCCAGCTGTGGGAGTTCTGCATAGCCATTCCATTCACCTGGAAGCATCCTATCTACCAGGAGTTCAGAACACACTGGCGGACCACCTCAGCGAGTCCTTCCGCAATCACGAATGGTCCATCTGGCCGGATGTCATACACTTCATCTTCCAAAGGTGGGGGTTTCCCCAGGTCGACCTGTTCGCCATCCGGAACAACAGAAAGTGCCCGATGTTCTGCTCCTTCCAGAAATACAGTCCAGGCTCAATCATGGATGCATTCCTGCTACCCTGGGGAGGCCGCCTGCTCTACGCCTTTCCCCCGTTCCCTCTTGTGCACAAGGTCCTACTCAAGGTCCGCAGGGACGGGACAGAGATAATTCTGGTGGCACCAGCGTGGCCTCGACAACATTGGTACACCACACTCCTGGAACTGTCAGTGGATGCCCTGATCACATTGTCTCTCCTCCCCGACCTGATCACTCAGGACCACAGCCGTCTTCATCACCCTGACCTGCAGTCCCTCCATCTCACAGCTTGGAAGCTTCATGGCAGAATCCCATGGAGCTTCTGTTGTTACTAGATGTGTCCATTACTTTGAGGTATGCTCATTTATTAGGGTTACTTTTCGGGGTGGGGGGGAAGTTCTGTAATTCTATCAATGTATGGCTTGTGTCACTTGTGTTTTCTATGGAGATCTCCTTCTCCCTTCTGCAAATCCCCTCCCAATGGAGCTATCTTGCAGTACCACAGCCCCAGAACTGGTTGAACACACACACACACACACACACACACACACACACACATACACACATACATATTAACAGAGCAAGTCTGAGTGGACCGGGTCAATCAGCTCTTTCAAGCTGACCCCTTATATGTCCCTGGACTCAGTAGGTTGGGCCAAGCAGCACTTCCAGGCTGCCACCCTTACGTGCCCCTGCGACTGGGTCAAACAGCACTTTCCAGCTGCCACCCTCGTATGTCACAGGTTCAGCATGTCCCTATCCCCACTTTCATGTTACAATTGTACTGGTAACCCGCTGGATGAGCAAACCCCACAGTATTTTTGGGTGCTACAGGGATCTTTAGCTTAGGTAAAAGAAGCGTTGCTGCAGAGTAAATGGGGAAGCTAAAAACACAAAAGAGCAAAGTTCAGAGAGAGAGAGAAAGGGAAGCAACCAGCTTAACCATAAAAGTTATTTATTGAATAATAGTGATAACTACAAAAGGAGAGCCTAAACCAACATAACATACATTATTAAAGGTTACAAAAGTCATATATAGAAAACTATACCTGATCAAACAAGTCAGGGTTAGAAAGTTATACCTGAGGTAGAAAAGAAAACACAGACAGAGAGAGAAAGAGAGATATCTCAACGCTCCATGAAGCTTGAACTGGTCGGGGTTCCCAGGTGATGGTGGTAGTTCAGGATCCTGAGTGCTGGAGACAGGCAGAGCCCCCAGCACGATCAGTCAGGAGAAGATGAAATCCCAGTGGAACTGATGCAGAGTTTGGATCCATGCATCAGAACACACTTGAGCGTGGGTAAATGTTTCTTGTAGGGAAACAACAATGGTTTAAGGGAGAACACTAGATTTGTTTATGGGTAAACTGATGACTCAAGGGTTTTATTTAGGCTAGACAAAAGTGACTGATCACTCTTGGCTATGGGTGGTGTTCCTTCCAGGGAGATCACAATGCAATTAGGCAGCTTCGGTATTTTGGATATCAATCAAGGATTTATTACTAGAATTGGTCTGGTAACTGTTGAGCTGGGTATGTGCAGGCGTAGGTTCATTAAAATCTGGAGCAGAGATCCCCCAGGGTGCAGTGTTTCCCTGCTTTTCTGGTCCCAGAGTTCAGTGCGGTTCTTGCCTTGGAATCTCCGTTCTCCATTCTGTATGCTATTGGAGATGCCTCCCTGTCCCATCTTTGATGCAGATGAGGCTAGGGGAGTTGCTTTAATCCTATCACCCTTGTCAGGAGGGGTCTAGGTGTGTCTCCCACCGCCCTTCACTGCTCTCTGCAAGACTTTTCTCTGATTGGTTTTGGTTCAAGCAGAGGCTGGGGTGGGGAGGTGTCCTTCATGAGTCAGACAGGCTGGATACTGCACCCTGGTTCCCCAAGAACACAGAGCTGACTGGTATCACCATGCTCAGAACAGGTAAGGGAGGTCCTACTCGACAGCAGGAAGCCCTGCACTAAAGCCACATATCTGGCAAAGTGGAAAAGATTAACTTGTTGGTGTGACTAGCATCGTACACCCCCTCTTCAGGCACCTATACCTCTCATCTTAGAGTACCTTCTGCACCTGAAACATCAAGGCCTGGCAGCATCCTCCATAAAGGTACACCTCGCTGCTATCTCGGCTTTCCAAGTGGGAGTGTCTGGACACTCCGTCTTTGCCAACCCTATGGTTGGTCGGTTCCTTAAGGTCTGGAACGGCTACATCTCCAGCTCAGACAGCCTATCCCTGTGTGGGACCTTAACCTGATCTTCTCCAGGGTAATAGGGCCCCCATTTGAACTGCTGGTGACTTGGTCCTTTCTCTATCTGTCATTGAAGATAGCCTTTGTGGTCGCCATTACATCAACAAGGAAGGTGTCAGAGTTAAAGGCCTTTACCTCAGACCCACCTTGTATGGTTTTCCAAAGGGATAAGATGCAACTCAGACCTCTCCTGGCCTTTCTTCCTATGGTGTGTCACACTTCCACACTAGTCAGGACATTTTCCTGCCTGTTTTTTATCCTAAGCCTCATGCCGGTAGCCATGAGCAGAGGCTGCACTCCCTGGATGTTCGGCAAGCACTAGCCTTCTACATCGAGCGCACTAAGTTGTTCAGGAAGTCGAACCAGTTGTTCATAGCAGTGGCAGACTGGATGAAAGGACTCCCAGTCTCATCTCAAAGAATATCTTCCTGGATCACATCATGCATCTGCACATGCTACTAGCTGGCCAAAACACCAGCCCTGGCACTTACGGCACACTCCACAATGGCTCAGGCCTCATCAGCGGCATTCCTGGCCCTAGTCCCGATACAAGAAATCTGCAGGGAAGCAACTTGGTCCTTGGTACATACGTTCACCTCTCTTTACACCATTGTCCAGCATGCCAGAGTTTTGGCAGGGCGGTGCTCCAGTCAGCGATTCCATAACTCCGACCGCACCATCTAGGTAAGGCTTGGGAGTCACCTAATTGGAATCGATATGAGCAATCACTTGAAGAAGAAAAAACAGTTACTCATCTTCTT
>NW_020664531.1:12099791-12107432 GCF_002925995.2 Terrapene triunguis | reverse complement strand
ACTGTGCACGCAATATGCACACACCTAATTGGAATGGATATGAGCAACACAGCTCAAAGAACAACAGTTACGAGACGGTGAGTAACCGTTTTTTCCCCCCCAAAGACTTTCACAGTGTGGACCACATGTCAATTGAGGGCTAGATCACAACATTTTAATCATATCTTGGGTCCCATTGAGGTCAATGGCAAAACTCCCAATCATCAATTGGACCAAGATTTGGTTGCCAATGAGCATGAGAGTTTCAGGTTTTTTGGACAATTGCTAATATCTGTCTGAGCCATCTAAGCTGTTTGTAAGACAACTTTCACCATGATATCTAACCAATGATAATAATCAAAAGCAAATCTTAGGATTTTGGCTATTATATGTACAACTTTTCCTTAGTACCCATTCAATATAAATTGCATTTCTTATTTAGCTGTGAAGATCTGAAACGTTTTTTTTTTCTTAATGCAGAGATACCAAGGTTGAAGTATAGGCATATTTTAAAATACTGACATTTTGGAATATGCTAGTTGAAACTATTAATAGAAATAAAATATTGCTTTTATTCAATATTTCTTTGTATTTCATCATCTTAGACTGAGTGGGCACATGTAATTCATCTTCAGATTTTTGCTTTGTTCAGTGCTGTGTACACTTGTGGAACAACATGAAAGTAGCTGACAAAATCTTCAACTCAGCAAAGATTTCAGCCCCACCTCTCTCTATTTCTAATCCCAATTTATATTTCATCACTTTCAGAAGGAAGCTTGGAATAGATCCCAAACTAACATGCACACTAAACTGCTTTAGCATGTCACTTTAACAATGCTCTTAATAGTTATGTATGAAGACATGCTAGATAACTCAGGGAAAGGAGATGTATTTATTGATCCTGGAAGTTCCATAGGTAATATGTAATAAAGTGAATATTTAAATAGCACCATAAACATTTTAAGAGAAGTGGAGATGGAAATAAGGCAAATTATATTATATTATATATATATATTTCATCGACTATGTTCCATGAGAACCAGAAACAATCCCCCCTACCACAACCTCAAGGGAACAATTCAGGGATATTGTTATTCCGCTTTCTCTTTGCATAGTCCCTCTGCTCAGGATAATGGTATTGCAGAATGTGGAGTTTTTAAGTAACTTCCCAGCATAGCTACAGTTTGTAAACTGGATGGTGGCAGAAGTCCAACTGATTGTTGAACTCTTACTGGTGAGTACTTACACAATAGGTCCTGTTATGTACTGCTATTCCTGTGTTTACACGAGTGAGTGAAGATTCTACAATTTGGCCCTAAATGATGAGAGATAATGACAGGTTATGTTACACAATGAATTTGCAGTGTGACTCCCCAATGTCTGCTGTATTCCCAGGACCACTGTGCTTTGGGGGAGTGGAAGCTGGGTATGTTGAATTCATACCAGCTCATCTCTAAATGGGACACAGTTGAGCATGGTTCTTTTACAGGTTCACACATAATGTTGGCCATATTTGTGGACATCATTGATTTGTGTGTCTAAGAGAGCAGAGAATCCTACTAGAGAAAACAGAGTGGTATTAATTTTTAAGACTGAAAAATTGGTAAATACTTTTAGGGAACTTACATTAATCCAGAACCTTATTTCGTTGAATGGTATAGTGTAACATAATTATGAAAGTAGTTATTTTAAGTACAAATCTGCATTGAACATCTTGGACTAGGGTGAACTTTAGGGAAGGAGAAAAGAATCAGAGTTATCTGGGTTGAAGTTGAACAGAAATGCTGTTGATTGCCTTCAGTTCTTGGGATCCATTTGTTAAATTGGTAAGTTGATGGATGCTGATCTGAAGGGAAGGAGCATATGTTGTCAACAAAGCTAGAAAATAAATTCAGAGCAAGCTTTAAATTCCATTTTCTTAAAGTAGTTACAGGCTGATTCAAAGAAGCTGGGAGACCTGAGTTTAATCATGTTCTCAGATCTGAGGATTATAATATTTTAGGTAGATTTTAAGTATTTGGAGAAAGGTGATGATTGTAGGTATTAATAACCATCTTTTAAGTATACATAAAAGGGTGTATGAAAAAATACCAATCCAGAATGCATTTGATTACACCAAAGTCTGGAATTACATGAATTCTAAAGAAACTTTGATGTTTTGGTATCATATTATCAAAGTCTAGTGATGGACAGTGCTTTCAAAGTGTCTCCAGTTGACTATCAAAAACATAAAATGCATTCAGTGTATGTTGAGAAGAGATCTGCACCTTTACCCTTCCAACGTAAACCACAATATTATGTGTAGTATTTTTAAGTGTCTTTTTTGTGTTCAGTTATTAATGTGGCATGTAGAAGTCCTGTGCTGCTGGCATATGCACTTTGCAGTTCCACAGGGAGTCTTGCTTCTTAAACCTGCCTTTTTATGCCATCTATGATAGTTCAGTCATCCAATCTTGGTGCACCCAGCATATGATTGGATCCTGAAGTTCTCCCTGTGGAGCTCAATGATAGTGACAGTAAAGAAATCTTAATGTACGTGTCAGAAAAACTAAGGCTTTCATTTAAATAATATTTAAAATGCTAGGAGTCCTATCTATGTTTTGGTTTGTTTTCTTAGGTTACTTCACTTAAAAAATACAGGACCAATGTGCTGATCAGTATAAACCTGAAACATAACTAACCTTAGAGAGGCAATGTGGTTCAGAGGATAGGAGATTGAACTGGAGTTAGAAGACTTGGATTCTATTCTCAGCTTTGCCATTAACAACAATGAATCTTCCATATATAGCTCTTTTGATCAATAGGTCTGTCAAGGCTGATTCCCCACTCTGGCACTTTGAGTGCAGAAGGTGAGGGCCTGCAAGAATTTAAAAAAAAATAATACTGGCCACTCCAGGCTGGTATTAAACTCCAAGGTTACAGCTTTTCTCTGACCTTGAATGGGTAGATGCTACCACCATGCAAGTGCAAAAAAAAAAAAATCTTTTTAGAGAACCCAGAAAGGCGCACTTGGGAATTCCTCCCTGTGGGGTACCCTCAAGCCCTTTCACCCCCCCTCCAGGGAAGAGCTGAGAAAGAAACACAAAGTAAATCAGCTGTTACCACCAGCTAATTAAACAACATGTGCACAAACCTCTTAGGACACAAAAATCTAATCCTGTTCTTAAAAAAAGGTAAATTTTATTAAAAACAAAAAGAAAGGAAATGCATCTGGAATTTAGGCTTTTTGCTAGATTAAAAACAATTACAAAAATTAAGCATCAAGATAGCTCTCTTGAGGTCCATCTTAAAGGTTACAAACAAAACAAAAGCACCTGAGGTTAGCACAGAGGAGTCCACAAGCCTTACAGAAATAAAAGAGAGAATCATAATCGCATCTTTCTAGATATTTCCTGATCTACTTACATATCTGGGGTTTTAAATAAGTAATTTCTGGGTATGATTTGATGATTTTTCATATCTGGCTTAAAGCTTCTTACAGCATTGCTGCTCTGCATCTCCTCTCTCCGGAGAACAACCACAGACAGACATAGGGAAAGTTTTCCCCCAATTTTAAAACGTTCTAGCCCTCCCATTGGCTCTTTTGGTCAGGTGCCCATTCCCTTCATTCTACCGATGGGCTTTTTTAACCCTTTACAGGTAAAGCAAGTAGTGAACAGCTACTAACAGGGATTTTATAGCTAACTGGCTGGCTGGGAGCTACACCCCCCCCCTTCATTTATCACAAGATCTCAAAGCACTTGACAGTCTTTTGAATGAACGTATCCTCTCAACAGCCCTCTAAGATAAAGAAGCATTATGATCTCCCTTTTTTACAGCTGGGGAACTGAGGCACAGAGAGGCTAAGTGACTTTGCCCAGTGTCATACAAGAAGTCCACCGCAAAGCAGGGAACTGCACCTGGGTTTCCCATATCCTAGGCCAGTGCTCTACCTACTTGACCATCCTTCCTGTTGGCAGCTGTGTGACCTGGTGCAAGTCACTTCAGTACTCCGTGCCTCTGTTTCCTCTCCTACCCTTTGTCATTTCTATTTAGACTATAAGCTCACCAGGGCAGAACCTTTGTCTCACTATGTGTATCTAGAGTTCCTAGCGCAGTGGCGCCCGAGTCTCTTTTGAGCCCAGTAGGTGCTACCATAATACCAACAAATAATAAATAGAAAATGTAGCTGTATTTATTTGAAATCCTCATTTTATTTGCACTTCCTTTCAAAAAATAGTTAATCGGCATTGCATTCTAAAAAAAACTGAGTGAAAAGAAAGGGTGAAATGAAAATGTTACAATTTTGTAATACACAATAATATGTCTTATTGTGTCTAAATGGGAAGAACATATTTCTCCCCCAAAAGCCACTGTCACCCTTTCTGCTTTCTTACCATTTGACCATGCAATACCAGCTCAGAAAGATTGTAAGCAAGCAATAGTATGGAGCAAAATCAAGTATCTTGGGAAGGAGGTGGAAGAATTGAAAATTGGCATATGTAATAGTTTTGCTCTTGTTTAAGTTTCTGTCTTAAACACTTTTTAATGAAAGAAGCACCTCATTAAGTTCTCCTATTATGCAGTATTTGTAGCTGTGTAATTGCTAAACTGAAAAGGCAAATTATTCACACAAAAGATTTCAAATTCACTTCATAATCAACAACAGCAACAAAAGTCCAAGGGGAATAAAGTATGTTCAAAATACATTGGGGACAAAATGCAAATGTTACAGAATTCCAGATTCTGAAGATCTTTGACTCTAAAAGTCTATATCTAGTTTATGTTATTACCATTAGGGATGAGGTAGGCTGAGAACATTGTAACCTAGTTTTAATTTTTAATTTGAAATGTCTGTGCTGTTTTCTTGCCGTATTAATTAGCTTTAATTAGTTAACATTAGTATACAATGCTTTGAAAATATGAAGTTCTGTACACAGTAAGTATTAGATGTTATTGTGGCACTTACATTTCTTTGCATTGTAACATAAATTATTCACAACAAGCAATTTGGATGTCTATAGAGACCCACCAATGGATATATCTCACTTAACCACAACTTGTATTGCAGAATGAGAACATCATTGCTGTTCTTATAAAACATGGAAGCTAGTGGAAGTCTTGTAAAAAAATGAGAGTTATTGATGTTCTGCTAACAATAAAAAATAGACAAGACAAGAGACTACATAATAAAAAGGCACAAAAGGACATAATTTTTATTTTATGCTTTAGGCCCATAGATGGGTTTAAAATAAAAATGCCAAGCTGAGAGGTCAGCCATGGAGATTGCTGCTGTTCTCTGTGTTGGTTCAAAATACTACAAAATAAAACTGCTGTTCCTTCAGTTTCAGCAGAGTTGTCCATGCAACTTTGAGGCTTAACAATTTTCACAGCTAAATTTATTTAGGAACAGGAGCTGGGGAAAAGGGGTAGGAACGTTGATCAAATTATATACCGCCAATAATATTCATTCCAAATATGAATCCTGCTTTCTTCCAGTTTACTTATTTGTAAGTATGCAGCAAATATTTTGGCCAAACAATATTCAGTATATGGGTTGTTCCTAAGAGATCACTTTGGGTTTGATCCAAAGCCCATTGAAATCAGTGGAAAGAGTCCCACTGACTTCAGAGGGCTTTGGATTAGACCTTTCGGGTATTTGGAATTAATTTATTATTGGTGTGTGAATGGTTGCCTACATTACATGGTATTGTTCCTGCTCTATGACTCAGTGACTGGAACTTTTAAAAGCAAAGAAATGACAAATAATAAATAGTGAATATTCAGGAGAAAATAATGCACTTTCATTATAAACTTTCAGATGAATAATCATTCATGCTAAAATCCATAGAACTTGGGGCATTCACAAACCTCTCCTTGCATACCTAGTAGTCATGTGAATTGTCATAAATAGTGAATAACGTGGACCCTGAGCAAAAGAGTAAAGTCAAGCAGTTTATTCACAACTCTGTTGTTAGTTTTTCCATTATGTGAAGCGTAGGTTGTAAAGATAGCAAAAGGCAAGGCAGATGAATAGTTGTCATCTGCCATCTGTCCTAGAAAGGGGGAAGTATGGGGTAGAAAGAAACACACTCAGAGGAAAAGAGGGCTTCCAAAATGTAGAGAGACATATAACTACAGATGACAGTTACACTAAACTCCAAGGGCCATATCACCTCTGGTGTAAATTGGCATAGTGCCATTTAAATCAGTGAAGCTATGCCTATTTACACCATCTGATGATCTGGCCCATATTGTCTTCAAAAGGTGTTCAGTGTGTAGAACAATGGCAGGATATGGCCATAAAAACAGAAGATGAAGGAAAAATTGAGGAAAATATCAGGAATGCATAACGTTACACAAAAGAAAAGTGAGAGAGGGGAAAAAGTAAAATATTCTCTTTAAAAAGCCCTGTGAATGAAAGACATTAAAGTTTCAGTGGAACCTGAACATTTATTTTGCTGGAGTATTCAAATCGGATGGAAATTCTATAGAGCAGAGAAGGAGAGGGTACAATCCTATAAGGAATAATAATTCATCAGCATTTTCAGATTATGCCAGAAATGGTAAAAAAAAAAAAAAAGCATTGGATAAATTGGACAGCACTTAATCATAAACACATAGGAATTACCAAACCAGAACAGATTAAATGTCCATCCAGTCTGCTATCTTGTCATTGACAATATCCAGGATTGTATCAGATACATCAGTGAGAGATACACAACTGCACAAATCCATCTTTCTATGAATGGGGCAGGGGGAAATTACCTGGGTTGAATAAGCTATGAGCTAATGGGTAAAATGTAATTCAGGTGTGCTGCACTGGTAGAGTGTAGAGGGAGCCCATTCCTCATATTAGCTCCTCAGTGCACAGTGCAAACATAATCTGGGAACAGGCACTCAGGAGTGCATGGAAAGGGGCTCCAGAGAGGAGCACACTTGAAGTATTCCTTTCTGCCATATTTCACACCACTAATCTGGGCACTGTATCAGGAGAAGGATTGGAAAAGCCATGTGCAAGGTAACAGATAATTGATCACTGAATATAGTAGAGTACCTCTCTTCCATTTGTACAGATTCAGTGCCACCTTCCTAAGGGATATTAGCTTCTGGAATGATCATTTAACTAAAGAAATACAGTACTTTTGTGGTGACTCTCTTTTTAGTCATTAAAAATGCTGACTGCCATGCAGTCAATTTACTCAGGTAAATTTGGGTATATTGTTAGTTCTATAAGCAGCCAAGTATGTGGGCTGTCTCAAGAGCTACCCATTTTTCCTATTAAATACATTCTTTGTTTCTGTTTAAAATTAATGAAATTCATATATGGTTAACAAAGGAGAAAACTTTGTAAATCTAAGAAGAATAAGGCTAACATCTCATCTAAATAATAGAAGATCAGAATATGAACTAACTTCAACATTGGCATAAGTAAAATGTGGCCCCTACTATTAATGTTTTGGAATCCCTACTCTAGAATTTAAAATTATAGAACCTATCTACTCTGGAATTCTGTGATCTATTTCATTAAGGGACAGATTTCCAAAGGTTTTAGGCACCTCAAGATATAGATAGGCACTTAATGGGATTTTTAAACAGTTTAGACACCTAACTCCCATTGAAATTATATATGGGATTTTTAAACAGGTTAGACACCTAACTCCCATTGAAATTATATATGGG
>NW_020664531.1:12083945-12099781 GCF_002925995.2 Terrapene triunguis | reverse complement strand
TTTTTAAACAGGTTAGACACCTAACTCCCATTGAAATTATATATGGGCGCTCTATCTGTCTGTCTGCCTACCCGCTCAACTGAAAATGAACAACTTAGAGGAAAAGCATTTAGAAGAACCACATGAGAAATCATGCACTGTACTTCTAGAAAAACTAAACCTCTCAAGGCCACCAGTCATCAATGGTGAAGAAGAGGTACAGAGATTTGGTAAAGTGAGAGGAAATGTGGGAGTGTGGATTAACACATTTTAATGAATGGAGAAATGAGGTTTCATCAAATCAGCAATGATTGCAAACCTTTTTGCTGACAGAAGGTAAAATCATGCATAAAACAGAAATGCAAAATTATTAAACTTGGTCCTACATTATTAAGGTACAATACCAAATTTTTTTCTCAGCGCATCAGAGAGCAGGGTCCCTTAGAGAGCCTTCTATGACTCCTTGATTTTGAGGGCAGTTCTAAGACAATCCCAACCCAGACATAGGCTAGAGCAGCCTGATGGTTATTTTAACATGATTATGTGCTCCTCCCACCCGCCCATTCTTGATTTTTGTTCGTTTGTAAGCTCTTTCTTCACAATATTCTGCTATTTGATTTGCCTTAATTTGTTAAAGGCAGCATTAAAAGATGAGGCTAAAACAAAGTGTCCTTCATATGCTCAGTTCTGTCTGATCACCTGCCAGAGTTCTCAGTAGTATTCTTTAAACTGACATGCAAAAATATACAATTTTAATGTACAATCTACCTACCCTTCTTTAATGTTATTGTTCCAAATTAGGAGGGGAAAAACCTTATCTGGAGTTAATATAGAATAATCACATCTTAAAATATAATTTAGGAACATTAGGTTTCTTGACAGGTTTCCGAGTGGTAGCCGTGCTAGTCTGTTTCAGCAAAAACAATGAGGAGACTCCTCATTGTTTAGGTTTCTTGAGTAATCTGCTGAGTTAGATCTAAAAACAGTTCTATTTCCTAGATGCATAGATTTCTAAGGCCAGAAGGGATCTTTGTTGTCATCTAGTCAGTCCTCTTGTGTACCACAGGCCACAGTTTTCGCCCAGTGATTTCTTTATCTGGCCCCATAACTTGTGTTTCAAAAAGAACATGTCTTTTAGAAAGACATCTAGTCTTGACTGAAAGTCACTGAGTTACGGAGAATTTATTATATCCATAGATACTGTTAATTACCCTCAAATTTCCATTTTGCTAGAGATAGAGTTCTGGGTCTAGATGCCGATTTCAGATTTATACCAGGGTAACTGAGTTCATAGTGTTCTCAATTGCATCACTATAAAGCTAGAGGCATGACTTGGAAATTCCCTGAAGAAAGCTTGGTAGGACTGTCTGTTTTTCTTCTTTTTTAAAGAACTACTATGGAGGAAGGCAGATAAAGAGAAAGAGAGGCAAAAATCAGAATGGTTAGTGGTGGTTTAGCTCTGAATCATGAATTAATTTTAAAAAGGGGAATGTGTGACAGTCATTAGTTAGAGCAGAGCAATCCCAAGGCCACAGAAATTGTCTAAAACCTCTTTCATTATTCTAAGTTGGGACTGCATATTTTGACAACTTCAGAAACTTAAATATAGAAAAATACCAAGCGTGGGTAATTATTCATGGCAGCAGAAAAACACAATATATTTAAGAATTTGTAGATGATTCCTCCCTAAGTCAAATCCTGGGTCCCTTAGACATAAAAACAAAACAACAAAACCAACAAAACTTCACAACACGAAACAAATTCCTGAAATAGTGATCTCTTCAATATTAAGTCTTAATAATGTGACTCCCCATCAATTATCCTCAGTTCACATTCCCTGCAGAGAAGGGGAGGAAACAAAAATGACTAATATACTCATAAGAATTGCCATACTGGGTCAGATCAATGGTCTATATAGCCCAGTATCCTGTCTTCTCACAGTGGCCAGTGTCAGATGCTTCCAAAGGACTGAACAGAACTGGACAATTTATCCATCCCCTATCATCTCATCCTGGCTGTCAGAGGTTTAGGGACACTCAGAGAATAGACTCATAGAATATCAGGGTTGGAAGGGACCTCTAGTTCAACCCCCTCCTGAAAGCAGGTCTAATCCCCAGACAGATTTTTGACCCAGATCCCTAAATGGCCCCCTCAAGGATTGAGTTCACAACCCTGGGTTTAGCAGGCCAATGCTCAAACCACTGAGCTATCTCTCCCCCCGTGGGGTTACCTCGCTGACCATCTTGGCTAATAGCCATTGATGGACCTATCCTCCATGAACTTATCTAATTCTTTTTGAACGCTTTTTGAACTTTTGGCCTTCACAACATCTATTGGCAATGAGTTCCACAGGTTGAGTGTGCATTGTGTGAAGAAATGTTTCTTAACATTTGTTTTAAACCTATTAATTTCATTGGGTGGCTCCTGGTTCTTGTGTTATGTGAAGGGGTAAATAACACTTCCCTATGCACTTACTCCACACCATTCATGATTTTATAGACCTCGAAACACCTTTTGTTATGTCCCACATTAAAACTACCATGTGTGGAAAAGAAAGAAGATGTTGTAGAATTTTATCAGTGAGGGCAGTGAGCAGAGGAACTGAAGAAACTGTATGAGAATTTGACATTACGAAGAAAAGCAAAGTTCCATCATGAGACCTCTCATAATGTCTTTACACAACTGATGCAGGAAAGGCCTGTGGCTCATTCTGAAATGAAGGGCTGCACTATTCTTAAAGCAGAAGTAGACTTCAGATTTGAATAGCATCTTTCATACAAATGGTGTATTTCATACTTATCCTTCTCTAAACCTATGTAGCTATGAAAGAACTCTGATTCTGCTCAGAAGGGTGATTCTTCGCAGTCTAGTATCTTGCCTAGTCATTTACATCTGTGCAGAGTGAGTTCAAAGAAGATGACAATGCTGCCAAATCAGATTAGTAGAGTTAAGCACACTTTGCAATGAATTTGTGCAAGCTGCAGAGCAGTGGAGAATCAAACCAACAGAGTTTCCCTCACACTGCATCACTAAGAGAGGACTTCCCAATAGAACCCCAGTGATTTCTATATCTGGCCCCATAACTTGTGTTAGCTCCCTTCAGACCCCCCAGGAGAGAGGAGGCTGTGGATGCTTTATGTATCTGCAACATCCTCTGAGTGGACATCCACTGTTAGGGTTTTCTACCAAGGTCTATGTTAGTTTCTGTGCCATAAACCCTAATCAAATGAGAAAAAGCAGTTGAACTAAACACAGCAGAAGAAAGTGAATGTAAAGCTGCTTTATAATTGACTATTTTATCACAGGAGGCTTATCAGTGCTTTAATTCATTATAAGATATATACAGAGTAGCAAATAAACACCCTTTTTAGTTCCTGTTTAATCTTATCTTCCACAAAAGTTATTGGGCTTTATATTGCTAATTTTTCAGTTCCTTGCTTTTCTCCTTTTCTCTTCTCTAGTGTTTTCTTTCACGTATGTGCATCTATAAAAAGAATTTCATTCACTACTTCAGAATATCACAATATGCCTTGGATATAGACCCTAGGGTTGAAGTTGCTGTTTGTCTATTTCTTCTACCTTGATTGCCAGTGCAGTAGCTTTTAAATGGCAGCCTGCTCATGAATAGATGGCTTTCATGGGCTGTGTTAATCAACAGAAAGCAGGAGAAATGAGCTCAAGTTCTCTTGTTAAAAAAGTTAATTAAATTAATATTTTTCTCACTCCAGATCAAGCGTTTGGACCCAATTCTTACCTGGTGTAAATCGGTGGAGCACGATATAAGTCAATGCAGCTTCGCAGATTTATATCAGCTGGGGATCTAGCCTTTTTTTATTTCTTGCAATATTTCTTAACATAATAAAAGTAACATTAATAGTCTTGTTCCTAGACCCACTAGTTTTGAACCAATTACTTGCCATTAATAATTTATTAATTATAGGAAAATAAACATACTCACATGTTCTAAAGCAAACTTGATGTGAATGAGAAGCTCATTTTCCACTATGCTCTGAAGATCTGGGACAAATGTTCTGTTATTGTTAGCTTAATTTGCCACATATTTGGCTCAGGATCTTAACTAAAAATAGTATAAATGTGCCATGTATTTACTCAGTTATTGAGAATTTGTTATCCAGATTCATTGTTTCCAGATTCATTGTTTCTACTCTTTTGGCTAAAGCAAAATGTTTAACTGTCAAGTCACATTTTGCCTTTATAGTTTCCATTTATGACATCCAGTAACTGCATCCATTACAGATCTATATTCCTATCAAAGTTGAGGTAAGGCATGAGGTGAAAAGAACAATCTACACCCAGGAACCTCCATATACTGATGAGGCATTAGGCTCATTAATTGCTCTTCTATTACAAAATATACCTGTTTATATTCATTTAATATTATTTTGCTCTTGAAAATTTGTCAAATTTGGATTGCATAGGGTGGGTGTGCTGCTGTTATTAGTTCAGTCTGTCTGTGAAAAGAACATTGCCTGTTTAGTCTTGCACTCCAGCACTACTAACCTTATTGAGACATGGAATAAAGATTTAATTTCACTACCTCAATATTTGCTAATCTGCCACTGTCATTCTTCCAAATATTATTTTAAGGTTTAGATAAGTTTACTTCCCCCAAGCAATCAACAATCCCCTTCTCTCTCCCTTTTCTCTATTTGCAACCAGTCAACAGGCCTAACTCCATTTCACTGAGAGTTCCCCCAGTTATAGGCCTGAAAAAAACATATTTTTTATAATCCTCCTGCAACTGATTGTGTTCAGACTCCAGTGGGGTCAGTTAGCCCCTGGTGGATTCTACCAGAATGCCAAGTGCATATGTGTAATAGGCAAGTTACCCCAATTGGGTTCCCTAGATTGCTTGGCCTAGTTTTTTGACCCTTTTGGGTTCATGCACTTAAAGGCTTTCCAGGAGTGATGTAAGTAGGGTGATACGGTACACCATACCAATAAGCTATTTATAGCCTGTATGGCATACCGGAAAGACACAGGAGGAGCAGAACGTGGGGCTGCCCGGTGGCCCCACGCCAGCAGCAACTCCAGCACGGCTGTACTGCGCCCAGCCCTTACACACAGCTGCATACCTGCGTCTCCTGTCCGGGGTCTGTAGAGCAGCCCCACTGGAGGACAGGGCTGGGGGCGGTACAGCCATGCCAGAGGAGCTGCCAGCGTGGGGCTCGGTTGCTAGAGTGTCTAAAAAAAACATTCTCTGCTGTCACAGGGAGCTAGTTTGAAGCTCTTCTGCTGGCAATTCCCAAAGCAGGTGTGACTGTGAACTGGCTATTGTTCCAAAGAGCAAGCCCTCCTCTTCTCTTAGCAGCCCACATAGCAGCTGTGCCGTGTCCACCCACTGGGAGCACTCCCCTCCCCAGGTAACATGGGATGGATCATGGGGAAGGGAGGGGAGAGCACGGGGCCATGGGCTGGGGGCGGGGCGGGGTCACATGAGGAGTCACGTGGGGAGGTCACATGCCCTCCCTTTAGCTGGTGCAGCGTACCGGTAAGAAATGAATTCTACTTGTACCACTGCTTTCCAGTCATAGACATATGTAATCTGGGGCAACTCTGATGTGAAGGACAGAGGGCACAAACCATTTGACTCACAACCTAACTATGGATCCAACACAGAACTTGAGGCGTGGTCCAGCCCCATAAGGAGATAATTGAATATGATGGGGAGAGAGGTGGTCATGGACCTGTGGGAAGGGAGGAGAAGACCTCAAATAAACTGAATGATTCAGACAAACCAGGGAATAAACATCTAAAGCTTTGGAGGATAAGAAGTCACTGGACTATGATCACTTAAAAACAGCATGCACTGAATGTTGGCCTGATCAAACCAGTGACATGCTACAACACAATGTGCCTAGTTCCCTTGCCTTCTAACTTTCTTTTCAATGCAATTTTTAAAGATTTAAATGTCTTGTGGAAAAAAAGCAACTAAGGGTATGTCTACACCCAGCCGCTAGTTCGGCGGCTGGCAATCGAAGTTCTGGGTTCAACTTATCGCGTCTTGTCTGGACGCGATAAGTCGAACCAGGAAGTGCTCGCCGTCGACTGCGGTACTCCAGCTAGACGAGAGGAGTACCGCGGAGTCGACGGGGGAGCCTGCCTGCCGCGTGTGGACCGAGGTAAGATCGAACTAAGGTACTTCGAACTTCAGCTACGTTATTCACGTAGCTGAAGTTGCGTACCTTAGTTCGATTTGGGGGGTGAGTGTAGACCAAGCCTTAGTAACTTGCCTCTGGTATTATCATGAAAGCACTGATTACTTTGGAACTGTTTCTGTTGCTAAATTAATTAGGGGGGAAGACCCCTCATGTTGATTGTGAAGAATGTGTGGGGACATCTAATAGGAGATTTGGATATGGGTGAGTGGGGATGAGGCTCATGGCTCATACTTGAGCATGGAAATAAGATTATTTCCAACTATCAGTGGTACATAGCAGGAGGTGTGAAATAGCACACAGAAATACTGTTGAAGATTTTAGGACAGGAATTCAAGAATATCGCAGTAACTGAAAGTCTAAGGGGAATTTTTCTAGGCAGAATGTACTTAACCAAATTGCAATTTGGCCTCAGTCTAGTGCATTTGGTTTTCTTTGACATATGGAACACTTCCTTACTGTATTAGTCTCATCTTTATCTCACCCGGCACCTCAGAATCTGTTTTAGAATCCATCCAAGTCAAAGGCCTGTGTTAGTCAAGAGCAACCTGATTCTTCAGATCTGCTGATTTTTTGAATTGTTTCTGACCTGAAGTGTATGAAATATTTCCAATTCAGCCACTATTAGAGACCTTTGAGATTAAGTTAAATGGTGCCCTCTGACATGATGTGGAAGACAATAACTCAGAGTAATTCCGGTATTTATTATATAGTTATTGTCTCTTTAAATCTAAAAACACATTGTCTGGGATGGTAGTTTTTTCAGGAATCCCAATAATTGGTGATTCTGCAGTCTTTCCAAAGAAAAAAAAAAGCTTCATATTAAGTGACAGACCTGACAGGAAACAGAATTGATTTTCTAGATCAATACCCAAGTTACAATAAATACCTTTACAGTTTAGGAATGCAGTACAACAAATTTTCCATTTTCGCATGAGTAGACTTCTTGTGTCAGTTAAATTTATTGCTTCAGAAACACTGGAGACCTGCAGTGCATTTTATATTGTATTATCCAAACAAATGTGAAGTACAGTTGTGGCACTTTTTGCAACCAGCAACAGTCCAGAGAGAAATCAAAGCTCATCTCTTCACTGAGATTACAAAATATTCTCGGATAACATTCTTCAATTTTTGTAGTACTTTCTGCTGAATGAATTAGGTGCTGATGAATACTTATCAGTCATGAGGATCTACTTAGAGCTATTTACAAAGCTTACTACTTGTTTCGGTTGCTGTTGATCAACAACAGAAAGTGAATTTTTCAGTTACTTTAAATCAAATATATGCCAAATAACCATTATCAGCAAGAAATAGGACACTTTGTAGATAAAACTTCCTCCTTTTTATTCTCTTTTTGACTATTTACATTAACATTACTGCAATATTTAGCACAGTCCTTTATAAGTCTCTGAAGGTTTTTTCTTTTCAGTGTGTAGAAAAATGATTACATCTGGTATACTTAAAAAGTTAATTTCTGTTTTAGAGGCATTGGGCCAGATCCTCTGGAAGCTGGCATAGCTCCATTGACTTCAGTGCAGCTATGTCAATTTACAGCATCTGAGGATCTGGTCTGCTCTAGATCCCAGCCAAATACCTTGTACTTAAAATGAAGAATAGCAGTAATAGCAGTAATATCTCTAGAACCAGAATGCAATGTTTAAATGCTCCCACCGTAGTTATCTTTATTGTTCAACTTGTTTTTTGAGGAGCCTGAAGATTTATCAACTCATAAAGAGCACTTGATCCTCTCAAAATAAGTGTAATACAATATTCACTCATTCATAGAGCTTTCATTGTGTCTTGCTTCTTTCTGTCCAGGGCAAAATTCTGCTCTGAGCTCTAAATGATAGAGCTTGATTGTAATATTCTACTCGCTCTGTATTTCTGGAAAAAAACACAAAGCCAGACAAAGCCAAGAGCCACAAGGCAGATTTAGGGACCCAATTTTGTCCTTGTGAGTTTTGAAAGACTCTGATAATTACTCTTTAAAAGTCAGACCAGAGAGAAGTTTAGGTTTTAGAAACTTTTATTGAGAACAACGTAGTGAATGGCTATTTATCTCCAAATGTAGGTCATTGTCCATTAGTGCAGTATGGAACTGTATTGCCATAGGGGGGAAACACCAGAGATTTTCTGCTTGAGATAGGCAGAATGCATCCTGGAGCTCCCCTGTGCATGCAAAGTGCAGATTTCTTTAAGGGATGCAGCATATTCCCATCACTTCCTGCATCTGGCCAGCATGAAGACAGATCTCTTTGGGTCATAGCATTCCTAATAAAAATGTATATGAGAAACACTTCTGTGCTTCTTAAACTATAGTAGCTGAGAATCAGCCTAAAATGAACCACAATTGTTGTGGAGCTTTTGTGTTAACTTTTATTTGACACATGACCAAAAACTCTAGTCTAGACAAGGTGTCAAGGTTCCTTCCCCACTCTGAACTTTAGAGTACAGATATGGGGACCTGCATGTGAACCTCTAAACTGAATTACCAGCTTAGATCTGGTTTTGCTGCTACCACTCCCAAGTACTAGCTCCCTTCCCTGGGTAGCCTTGAGAGACTTCTCCACCAATTTCCTGGTGAACACCGATCTAAACCCTTGGATCTTAAAACAAGGAGAAATTAACCATTCCCCCTCCTTTCCCCCACCAATTCCTAGTGAGTCCAGATCCAATCCCCTTGGATCTTAAAACAAGGAAAAATCAATCAGGTTCTTAAAAAGAAGGCTTTTAATTAAAGAAAGAAAGGTAAAAGATCATCTCTGTAAAATCAGGATGGAAAATAACTTTACAGGGTAATCAGATTCAAAGAGCCCAGAGGAACCCCCTCTAGCCTTAAGTTCAAAGTTACAGCAAACAGAGGTAAACCCTCTAGCAAAAAGGAACATTTACAAGTTCAGAAAACAAAGATAAACCTAACATGCCTTGCCTGGCTGTTACTTACAAGTTTGAAATATGAGAGACTTGTTCAGAAAGATTTGGAGAGCATGGATTGATGTCCGGTCCCTCTTAGTTCCAAGAGCGAACAACCCCCAAAACAAAGAGCACAACAAAAGCCTTCCCCCCACCAAGATTTGAAAGTATCTTGTCCCCTTATTGGTCCTTTGGGTCAGGTGTCAGTCAGGTTACCTGAGCTTCTTAATCCTTTACAGGTAAAAGGATTTTGGTGTCTCTGGCCAGGAGGGATTTTATAGTATTGTACACAGGAGGGCTGTTACCCTTCCCTTTATAGTTATGACACAAGGCCTCCTTGAGCTGTTTTGAATTTGCAATAGTTACCGAAGTAAACAAAGATTAAGTGTGATTTTTGTAAGAAGGTGTCATTTTTTAGTTACTTTTGACAGTAGAACTTTTGGCAGTGGTTTAGGGGTGGGAGTATGAGGGTATTAAGGTTGAAGAGATCTTATTGCTGGAACCCATGGGTTCAGATGTTACTGTTATACTTTCTGAAGTACAGCCTTATACAATTATTAATCTGTTTAGGTTTTTTTTTATATTGATTGGACCCTGATGTTCATATTCTCTGTCTCAGCATTTCTCAGTATTAGTCTTGCCAATTAGTCGGGTAGTGAGTATTTTTATGTCCATGGAACGGTGCCAAGGTAGATACACTGGGAAAGAATTTGAGGCCAAATTTGGCACTGGTGTAAGCAAGCACAATTCCATTGGCTGCTGTGGAGTTATTGAAGGCACTCTCAAGCCTGGACTGTAAGATGATGATGAAGATGGTGCAAATGACTGCATGAAGCTTATCATTTTCAGTATGTGAAAATATCATGACCAAGAATTTTCTATTTATATGACATATTCTTTTAATGGCATCACAACATTTTATATTATTTGCCAGCCTGTGTTGTAAATTAGTTGTTGTTGCGCAAAGTGTACTGGCATTCTGTAACATTTTCTGAGCTCTTACTTAAAGTATAACAAGGGAAGTATTGTAGGAAAACACATATAGCTGGCTCTTAGTGCAGCATGAATAAAAAAGCAAGTAAGTGTCTTACCTAGACACAACTTTTAAAATGGTGAATGACTATCATAGAAATCTAGGATTGGAAGGGACCTCAGTTGGTCATCTAGTCCTGTCCCCTGCACTGAGGCTGGACTAAGTATTATCTAGACCATCCCTGACAGGTGTTTGTCTAACCAGTTCTTAAAAACCTCCAATGATGGAGATTCCCCAAACTCCTTAGGTAATTTGTTCCAGTGCTTAACTACCCTTACAGTTAGGAAGTTTTTCCTAATGTCCAATCTAAATCTCCCTTCTTGCAGTTTAAGCCCATTGCTTCTTGTCCAGGTTAAGTGGTATCACCCTTTTCTACATAACAACCTGTTACGTACTATCACTCAGTCTTCTCTTCTCCAGACTAAACAAAGCCATTTTATTTCAGTCTTTCCTCACAGATCATGTTTTCTAGACCTTTAATTATTTTGGTTGATCGCCTCTGGACATTCTCCAATTTGTCCACATCTTTCCCAAAGTGTGGTGCCCAGAGTTGCTGAGTAGAGTAGAAGAATTACTTCTCTGTCTTGCTGACAATGCTCCTGCTAATACATCGCAGAACGATGTTTGCTTTTTTTGTAACAGTATTACATTGTTGACTCATATTTAGTTTGTGATCCACTATACCCATCAGATCCTTTTCTGCAGTACTCTTTCCTAGGCAGTCATTTCCCATTTTTGTATGTGTGTAATTGATTATTCCTTCATAATTATAATATTTGCATTTGTCCTAATTGAATTTCATCCTACTTATTTTAGACCATTTCTCCAGTTTCTCAAGGTCATTTTGAATTCTAATCCTGTCCTCCAAAATGTTTGCAACCCCTCCCAGCTTGGTATCATCCACAGACTTTATAAGTGTACTCTGTATATACCATTATCCAAATAATTTATGGATATAGTGCATAGAACCAGACTCAGGACTGATCTCAGAGGGACACCACTCAATATGCCCTTCCAGCTTGACTGTGAACCATTAATAACTATTCTCTGAGTATAGTTTTCCAACCAGTTTTGCATCCATCATATAATATATTAGTCTAGGCCAGTATTCTCAAAGCCGGTCTGCCGCTTGCTCAGGGAAAGCCCCTGGCGGGCTGGGCCGGGCCAGTTTGTTTACCTGCTGCGTCTGCAGGTTCGGCCAATCGCGGCTCCCCCTGGCTGCGGTTCGCCACTCCAGGCCAATGGGGGCGGTGGGAAGCAAAGGGGGCCAGCACATCCCTCGGCCCGCGCCACTTCCCGCTTCCTGCATTGGCCTGGAGCGGCGAACCGCGGCCAGTGGGAGTGGCCGAACCTGCGGACGCGGCAGGTAAACAAACCGGCCTGGCCTGCCAGGGGCTTTCCCTGAACAAGCGGCAGACCGGCTTTGAGAACCACTGGTCTAGGCACTACTTCCCTAGATGTTTTATGAGAAGCCTTACTAAAGCCTTACTAAAGTTGACGTATATCACACCTACTAATACCTGCCTACCCACAAGGCATTACCCTGTCAAGGAAGAATATTAGTTTGGTTTGACATAATTTGATCTTGACAAATCCATGTTGATTGTTATGTATCACCTTATTATCTTCTAGGTGCTTACAAACTGATTGTTTTATTTGCTCCATTAAATTTCCAGGTACCAAAGTTAAGCTGACTGGTCTATAAATATCTTTGTTGTCCTTATTCTCCTTTTTACAGATATGGTTTATATTTGCCTTTTTGCAGTCCTCTGGGATCTCTCCCATCCTCCATGAGTTCTCAAAGATAATGGCACAGAGATCTCTTCAGCCAGTTCCTTAAGTATACTAGGATGTATTTTGTCACTCCCTGTCTTCTCGAAGACATCTAACTTGTCTAAGTAATTCTTAAATTGTCCTTTCCCTATTTAGCCTCAGATGCTACCCCATTTACACTGCTCTTTGCTATGTTACTAGTCTGATCACTGCTAACCTTTTTGGTAAAAACAGAAATAATAAAAAAAAAGAAATAAAAAACTGAAACAAAAAAAGGCATTTAACACTTTAGCCACTTGCTGCATTTTCTTTTATTGTCTTTCCCGCCTCATTGAGTAATGGGCCTAGCTAGACCTTGGTCTTCCTCTTGCTTCTAATGTATTTGTAAAATGTTTTATTACCCTTTATGTCCCTAGCTAGTTTAATTATATATTGTGGCTTGACCCTTCTAATTTTGTCCCTACATACTTGTTTGTGGGTGGGTAGTATTCATCCATCATAATTTGACTGTTTCCACTTTTTTGTATGATTCTTTTTTTAGTTTCAGGTCACTAAAGAGCTCCTGGTTAAGCCAGGGTGGTCTCTTGCCATACTGCCTATCTTTCCTATGCACTGAGATACATTGCTCTGGTGCCCTTAATTATGTCCCTTTAAAAAACTGCCAATGCTCCTGAACTCTTTTTTCCCCTTGCTTCCCATGAGATCTTACCTACTAATTCTCTGAGTTTGATAAAGTTTGCCTTTTTGTAGTCCATTGTCTTTATTCTCCTGTTTTCCTTCCTATCATTGCTTAGATCATGACTGCTATCATTTCATGATCACTTTCACCCAAGCTTCCTTCAACTTCAAATTCACAGTTCCTCCTTATTTGTCAGAATCAAATCTAGAACAGCCTCTCCCCTGGTTGCTTTCTCCACCTTCTGCAATAAAAAGTTGTCTCCAATGCATTCCAAGAACTTGTGGGATAATTTGTATCATTTTCCCAGCAGATGATTGAGTAATTGAAGTCCTGCATCACCACCAAGTCCTGTGCTTTGGCTGATTTTGTTTGTTGTTTAAGAAAGCCACATTGATTGCACCACAACTAAGGTGGGGAAGAGTTTGTCTGGGGCTTACCCAGGAAAGACAGCTCCTCTTTATGTCCAGTGCAGGTACTCCATTGGAAAGGCAGTCAGTGACCAGATAAATGACCTGGTAAAGGACT
Organism: Terrapene triunguis; assembly: GCF_002925995.2. Taxonomy (NCBI): domain Eukaryota; kingdom Metazoa; phylum Chordata; order Testudines; family Emydidae; genus Terrapene; species Terrapene triunguis. Next base: position 12,086,700 of record NW_020664531.1, on the reverse strand, counting down.
TAAAAGGAGGAACTGGATAAAGGAACAGAATGGGGTGGGGGGGTTGGGGACTCCTCTGATTAGTATGGCAGGGAGCCAACACTCCCTCCCCCCTGTTCTCGTAGACCACTTTAACCCTCTTACGAGGGTGGTGGATGGTAAGGTCCAAGCCATGGGTCGGCTGGGGGACCTGGATGGAAACATGGGGGCTGGTGGAAGCCCTGGAGAATTGATCTGAATAAGCAAGGATTTGCCTGCACTGTACACTTTATCTGCCAGGTTGTCCCAGACATCTATATAATAAAGTTGCAGCCTGATTAAAATCCATAACAAGTGTCTCCTGTCCTTCTTGCGGTGTACCTAGACAACTACCTCTTCTTCCTAGTCATGATTCTTTACAGTAAGCTGTTGAGAAGCACTGTGGTGCATTGGATGGTTCTCTATATTGCAAGTCAGGAGATGAGTGTTCTATTCCTTGCTCTGCTATGTGATCTTGGGCAAGTCACTTCACTTCTCTGTACTTTGCTTCCTACTCTTCATCTGTCAGGTTTATTTAGATTGTAAAATCTTTGGGGAAGTGACTGTCTCTTACTGTGTGTTTGCACAATAGGGCCTCAAACTTGGCTGGAGCTTCTAGACACTACCGTAATGCAAATAATAAATATTAATTATACTGAGTGTTACATTGCACTTATATAGTGTTTGAGGATTTTAAAGCGAACAATTACATCTTTTTGTCTGCCTTTCTCAAATCTTAAATAAATTTTGTTTTCTTTTGAAATGAAAGTTCTAAATTATTAATTTAAAATCCACTAGTATAACAAACACTATTAATTTTGGGGTAAAAAATGACTAGAACCTCCATGTATTCCAGCTAACTGGCTCTTAGGGCCAGTTCACAGATCTTTCTTCTTTAAATTTGTAAAAAACTCAGGGGAATGATGGACATGATCCTAAGAGACACTGAGTGATGACAGCTGTTCCTGCAGCCAGTGGGAACTGTTGATGGAACAGTGCTTTTCAGGATCAAACCCATGACAACTGGTTAAGAGGAGAGAACCTTCAGTTTGGACAAGAAGGCTCTGATTCTCTGAGTGGCTAAGCACCCTCAACTCTCTTGTTAACAACTTGACATTTGTAGATTTTGAGGGATTTCTGCACTTTATATTTGTGAATTAGAATGTTTAAAATTAATGTTTCTATATTTTGTATATTCTATTAATTTCATTTATAAATTGTATACAGAGATTTTAAGAACATTATCATGATTCCTGTGATGTCAAGGACAAAACTCTCATTGATTAAACAGGAGCAGAGCAGACCTCACAATGTATGGATCACTTTCTGTTATAAAGGTGGTTTAAAAAAACAAAGATTCCAGAGTTTACGTTCAGTTAGGTCTATCTAAAGCTGGCATAAATGACCAGAATATTTAACTTCTACCACTAGTTCCTGCAAAACCCTTCCAACAGCTACTCCCCAATTTAAAGCACCTATCACCTCCTCTGGTGTCATTTTCTGGAAAAAATTCTGAGACAAGCTCACTCCCGTGTCTGGTAATGTGGGACCTGCTAGGTCCTGCTGATCTGACTATTTCAAGAGGCTCAGGATCCTTTTGTCCCCGGATTTTTAAAGGGCCAGACACTTTAAGAGTTATAAATCTTTGCGCTAGAGCTGGTCAGAAACCAGAATTTCTGTTCCACAGGAAATTTGAGAAATTTCTTTAAAAAAAAAAAAAAGTTCTGAATCAGAATGAAAAGATGAAATTTCCCACAGAATGAAAATTGTGATTCCCACTCCCCCAGAATCACTAAAACATTTTGTTTCAATAATATCATTTGGACTCTTATCATATTAAAATATTAAATATAATATATAAAATAAGATATATTGATATAATATAATAATATTTTAACGTAATATAAAAGTCAAAAACATGAATCAAAACAATAAATTCAAATTGAAATGTTTTGATGTTATTGAAATGAAACATTCTGACTTTTTTCCATCCAAAATGCTGTCTAAATTGATAGATTGTTCCATCTAATATTTTTCACTAGCTCTACTTTGAGCCATTTTATGACATCCGTTTATATAGCAACTTGTGTCATTCACAATGACCAAGTCAGGTTTGCTTTTTTCCTTCTTCAGAATTGGAGCCCAGGCACTGATCCAAAGCCCACTGAAGTCCATGGAAAGACGCCCTTTGATATCAGTTGGCTTTGGTATCAGCCCACTTCTATTGATTGATTTAAGCTTAGGCATTTATATTAATTTCTGGCAGCCCCCAAGTGATTCTTGAAGTATTTTTTTTTTTCAAAAATATGAAGTGCATCATGTTGTTTCATGCTCTTCTTGTTTCATGTGAGTCTCTTCAGAAATAACAACAAAAAATAGTCTTAAAAAAGACCAACAGGAGCCAATGATATCTAACTATTTTCCTAATAGTCAAAGGGGAAATAAAAACATAGGTGAGCTCTTCTCATACGGGAGAGCAGAGCAGAAGGAAATAATGAAAAATGGAACCAAATATTGCAGATCTATCTCTGTACCTATCTAAGTATTCATATAACCCTTGGGACTGCAGTATCTGACCATCGCCTAAGAATTGAAACATAGAATTAAAAATAATCATCTGTTTGGCCATGTCTGCAAGAGCAAAAATGTGTGTTTCAATTGAAACATTGATCTTAAATGTGTAAAACTGTCTGCATGGACGTTAATGGGGGTTTTCAACCCAGTTGAGCAAATGTAACTGGAATACTTCACACCTTTT
>NW_020664531.1:12059130-12083545 GCF_002925995.2 Terrapene triunguis | reverse complement strand
GGAATGCCGAGCCGCGCTCCTCCCGCCGCCCCTTACCAGGTGCCGCCCCAAGCACGTGCTTGGGTGTCTGGTGCCTGGAGCCGGCCCTGCATGTGTGTGCATGTCTAGGCATGTGTGAAGAACTACCTGAGGAAAAGCTAAGTGGAAGAAATTTCATTAATTTTTTAAAATGGAGAGGTCTGTCTTCACTCTCATTTCTTGCAGGAATGAATTCCATAGTCTAGTCCAGCTTCTGTGAAAGTTGTGTCTCCAAGTTCATTGAGCCTTCCCCTAGGAGTTGACAATGTGATTGTTCCAGTGGAACATAGCTGGCATGTGAGGTCATAGGCAAAGAGGGAGAGGTGATCAGTCAGATAGCTAGAGCCAATCCTATGGAGGACTTTGAATATCAGGACAGAGACCTTGAACTAGACTCTGTTTTCACTACAGAGGCATTACACAGAGCGGAGCACCAAACTGATGTGCTCACTGTGGCCTGTGTTGCTAAGCATATGGGCTGCAATGTTTTGTACCAGTTGGAAGTTTTCAGGGCATATGGCTTCATTCCTGTGTCTAATAAGTTGTAATAATCAAGACTTGAGGTCACAAATGGCCTAGGTCACCAGGACTATGGTTAGGTTTAATCAGTTGTGGTGCCAACCACAGTTGAGTGTTTTTTGCTCTATGATTATTTAAGGCATCCAATACTATTCAGGAAGCCAAAAGCATCCCAAGGCGTTTGACTGACAACTGTCTGAGAATAAGTGCCTTCGATACTGAGGGATGTAATCCAAGAGGTACATTTTTCAAAGTGTTTGTCTTCTTAGTAGCATCCATCTCAGTCTCACTTGTGTCTCACTTAGCTGGCTGTTCTCCATTCAGGTGCTGATTTCAATTACACACTGAGAAAGGTGGGTGGTGGGGTGGTTTGTGTTTGAGGTGAATTAGATATAGCCCGGGGTATCATCTGGGCACTGCAGACACTTCAGCGTGTGTCATTTTACCCTCTCTCTCTCTCAATGGCTGAATAGATTCTGGAATTAACTCTTCTTCCTCTTTCATTATTGTCTTTTTTTAAAAATGTGAATCCCTTCTCTCCTCTCTAGTCTATTCCTATGGTCTCAGGATCATGCTTGTCATGACTGAGTGACACTATGAAACTTTTGATTATTTCTCAATTGCTGGTTCCGCTGTGGGGAAGTGCTGGAGCTAAATTCCTCTGAGTTCCCTTCCACTTTGAGCTCTTTTGACCTTTGCAGTGCACTAGCCAACTAATAAATCTTTCTCCTGGCAGTCTGCTCAGCAATGTTTTCTTCTGATAAATATCCTACTCAGATCATAGCTTTGGTCTCAAACTGGCTGCTGCAGAAGCTCATCACTAGAGATTAAGCTCCATCTCTTTGCCAAAAAAAAAAGAAAGAAAGATAGTTTTTAATGGATGTTTGCTAGCTTTATATTTTACAGGAGATACTGATAGAAACTCATGATTGGGGAACTTGGAAACTCCATCAATTTCTGTGGCTCCTAGATTATACCATGGTGGCATATAGATAACTCGGGCACAGCAGAGACCAAGAGCCTTCAGTAGAGTTGGAGCTATTTATGACGGTGGTGAATTTGGCTTCAAATCTTCAAAGTCTTATGCTTCTAAAAATATAGAAGTTTAATTGTTCACTCAAATGATCACTTTGGGTCAGATTGTGAAGTCCTTATTCCCACTGGTGATTACTTACTTATCTGAGTAGTCCTACAAGGAGTAACTGTGCACCAGCAGAAGTTAAGGGCTTCACACTCTGGCTCTAAGAGCTAGAAGGTGTAATTTCTAGCCTAAGGAGGCATAGCCACACTAGTTCTGATGGAGTTACTGTACTAAAAATAAAAGTATAACCACAATGGCACGAGCAACAGGAGATACTAGCCCCCTGAATATGATCGTATCCAAGACCCTAGATGTGTACTTGGATGGCTAGCCCCTCCTGCTACTGTGGCTACACTTCTATTTTCAATCAGAGCTAGAGTTGAAAATTAGACCTTCCAGATCCAGTGTAGACATTCCCCAAGAAATCTCAGCTGATTATTTGTACATGCAATTACTGTGCCTGGCAATGCAATTTTGAAGATTTAGGCCCAGAAATAGGAAGGTTAGCAGGCACCATTGATAGAAAAGCTTTGCATTGTAGTTTGGATGAATATTCAGATTATCTGAACCTTTAAGTCCTCCCGATTTTCAATTGCTTATGGAAGAGAATTCTAGCCTGTTTTTCAAAGGTACTCAGCTCTTGAAACTCCCAGTGAAGTCAAAGGGACTTCTGGATACTCGGTACCTCTGAAAATAAGACTACGAGGGTCCAGAACTGTATCTCTAATATCTGTGAGTGCATCTGTTCACATGTGTAAAAATCTGTATTTGTAGTTGCAAAATGGGTAATTGTACATGCAAATACAAAGTGATATTTGCACACATCTCAACATGTGTGCTCTCAGTTACTTAGTTTGCAAGTGCAGAGTTTTGCATTCAAAGTCAGATGCACCTACATACTGTCTGGATCTAGTCAAAGAATCTATAATCAGATCTAAGCTACCCTCAAGTTCTTAAGGCTTTCCCACATACTGACCATGACCATAGTCATCATCTCCACAGTTCCTTTTAGGAAAGCCCCATATGTGTACTTTTTGACCCAGGATCTAGATTGGTCCACCTTTTTTGACTCAGTTTCCAACATATCTGAGCCTAGTTTGCTGCCTTTTAAATATCTGGCAGTGAATGTCCCCAATATAAGTGTCTCCAATTCAATTTCAGGTTGCCTTAAATTAGAAACAACTTCATTTTAGCAAAATAGAGAGAGAGAGAATCATAGAAAAAAATTAAATTGAATAAACATATGGCTAGAATAAATGGAGTGCATATGCATAGTCAACTGGATCTTTTGATCATACTCTTTTGCATTAATAGAAATACAAATATTCTAATTTAATGAGCATTCAGATTGGTAGTTCTCAAACAGCTTTTATTTCATGTCTCTTCAGGGTAGCATCTCCTGGACAGTGGGCAGTTGCCTTAGCTAGTGGACATTAGTGTAGCTCCACTGTCTTCAATGGAGCCAAGTTGATTTCTATCAGTTGAGGATCTGGGACCTAGGAAGTTACGAATGCAGCTTTGATGATTTGGCCAATCCAGCCCCTCTGTCAGCTTTTAAAAATAATAGTTCTTGACCTTTGTGATTTTCAGTTTTCATTCATTCAATATTTAGATCAGAGGTTCCCACTCTATGGCTCACAGCTTGCTGATGATCCGCAGTGAGCTGACTGGTCTCATGGTGCTGGCTCCTCCACCTTGCTTCCAGTTGCTAAACCACATAAAAATACAGCTAAGGGTATGTTAAGTACTTTCCTAATATTTCACTACATGGAAGCAATTGCTGTTCTTCCTATAGAAGTGTTACACAATCAGCAATGGGAAGAGAGGTGGCCTCCATGAGTGCAAATGAGAGGGGAGGTGGTCTGTGAAATCATGTCTCTAATAAGATATGACCCACACTATGATTAAAAATTTGAGAGAGTACTAATGTTAGAAATTACTTCATCTTTTATCTCTGATGTCAAAGCGCATGTAACATACACTTACAACTATATCTCTTTCCTACAGCATGTTTGATTAAGTTCAGCATCCCTTGATATACAAACTTTTCCTTCCCTCAAAATCTCTCCTTCCCTGCACACCATTTATATAGTTTCATAATGAACATTTCAAAGAGTCCTTTTGATCCTGTATCTAGTTAGCACCTTTGGTACTGTTTCAGAGGATACACATACACTTTGTTTTGTCAGAGCAAATATCCCACTTGGAGCAAATTTTTAATGTCCTAATTATTTTCTCTCTCCAGGTGGTCTTTCTGGCTCCTGAATGAATTATTGGGCATCTTCTGATTTATCTACACACTTTTCAGTTCACTTACATTTACACATCAACTAGGATTCCAATGAGGCAGTCTTCTTCTCATGTCCTTGTCACAAACTAGATGTTTTTTCCAGAACTGTGCACAAGCAATAGCTCTTTCCATTGCTGCAGCAAGGTCCTCCTCCTTCAAACAGATCTGCCCAAAGAGTCAGCAAATGATCAGGTTGTCCATGGTCTGCACCTCACCACACTCACATATATTCATGTCATTAGAGTAGCCCCATTTGATCATGTTAGACTTTGATCTGCCAGTTTGCATGCGCACACAGTTCAGGCATCGCCACATTGACCAGTCTGTATCGGCACCTCTGGGAAGATTCTCCTGGCGTTCCAGATCTATTTCAATGCATCTTTCTTTCCATAACCTCAGTTGTGCCTTGCCAACTGTCATATCCAAAGGCACAACACTGGTTATAAAAGGCATTTGATTACTCCAGTGTGACCATATAATGGATGCCTTGGATCTTCCATCTGCTGTGATCTTTCCCTTTGGCTTGCTACCCTCCTCCTGATATCAGGTGGTTGAATGCCAGCCAGTAAGTACAGGCTATCCTTTGGTGTTGGCTTTAGACATCATGTTATTCTAATACAACTGTTGTTTAGAACAGGGCCTAATTTTTTAGCATGGACGGATCATACCCACACTGGGCATGCATACTGTGTCCTGGAGTAGGACATGATGATAGCAGTGGTCCACAAAGCAGCTGGATTGGTTCCCCACTTTGAGGTGACCAGCTTTTGGAGGATATTGTTAGGGGCACTAACTTTCCATTTTTTTTTTCAACTTCCTTTTCATTGTCTCCTCTTTCTGACTTGACTCTCCTCTGCCCCACCCTTCATTTATTTTCACTGAACACTGAGAAGGAACTACAAGCAGTGGGAAAAAGCCACTACAGTCTCACTGCATGCATCAGAGCTTGCAGTAGCACAGCAAAAGCCCAGAAAAATGAGCATTCGAAGAGCTAGTCTTTTGTTCACACCACAACCAAAAATACCATGGGGCGGGTTGGGTCTGACATTAGGCTAATCAGTAAAAATTGTTACTGCATTTTACTGTAATGGACCAAAACATTGTAGCTTGCAACAGTGTTACTGAGGGATGAGGTAGTACTTTTGATTAATAGTTTAACCAGCATTAATTTAAAAGTAACCCAAAACAACAGGTGGCCTAGTCATGTGATTTAATGGCACTATGACAGCAGAACCAATTTTAAGAATGCTAGCAGAGCTGATAAAAGCAGAGGGGAGATTAATGTAGACAGGAAACAATTCAACATGCAATTACACCAATACACAATAAATTTGAGCAATTAAACCCAAGATTGTCTGATCCTGGAAAGAAAAGCTCCGACTTAGAACTTAATGCTGAATGGCACAAGGCCATGTTAATCAAAGTGGATAGGACAGTAAATCTCTTGGAGCAAACCTCTAGAACATTTCAGGTTCAGTAATGTATGAATACAGAATGCCAGAAAAGTTAGGATTAGATGCCCCAGAGATCTTTTTTCAAATGGATCATCAATTTTATATATACAGTGTTTTTGATGGACTGTTTGCAAGTAATATAAATATATTAGGTAACATTTTAGAGCTGCATAATCTCCCTGTACCATTGAACTGGCATGCAACCTTTTTCATGCAGCAGAATGTTCCTGCTGACCTTGGTATCAAGAATCATAATAGGCAGCCCTAATTAAATGTTTGTTACACAGGTTTACAAAGTGAGGGTCCTGTTGTGTCCCCATTGGCTTCTGGATGTTTTCATGGCCGTAGTTATCAAGAGTGCTTTTTAGCACTGGTACTTAACAAAATGGTTTCAATCTTTCCTTTCAAATGAAGACCTCACCATGGTTACCCATGCCTCTGGCATCTGGAAGCTGGATTATTGTAATGTGCTCCGTATGGGGCTACACCTTTAAACCATTTGAATTTGCAGAAGTGCAGAATGAAGCTGCTTGTTTATTAAGTGGTACTACTACAGGTAGCACATTATATCTGTAAGAAAGACAGCCCCAAATAGAAAGGTTAATCATGCTGAGTGAATATATATATATGTATACATACACACAAAATTGAAAATAAAGAAAGGCTACAGTGCAGAATTCTTCATTCATCTCAATGCAGGGTGCATTGGAAATGTCACAAGACAGCAGTTTCCAGCTTAATTGCTGGAAAAAAAATATTTGGATATTTTTCAGATAAGATGGATGCTTATTGATTGAGCATCTTAACTGGAAACAGCAGATAAAGGGGTGGGGAGAATGCAAAAAGATTCTCACAAATGAGGAAATTGATAAATAATTAAGTTCTTGTGGTTTCACAAAAAAGTGTCTTATTGTGTGGGTTTTGCCCTGAATTTTGGCTTCTGAGGAGACAAAATGTAGTTTCTATAGGGGAAATAGGTGCTATTTTATTATCTCTTTCTTGCTCTCACAATCTTACCCTGTGGTATATTAAATGCAATTCACATTTTTCCATGCTTGTGCGCCATTCTATCCATGGACTGCCAAATAAATCCTAGCTTCAATTCAAAGTCCTTATGCTTATCTATAAAGACCTAATGGACTAGGACTTCTTCAGAGATGGCTTCAGTTTCCTCACCCAAAATGCAGGTTGTGATCAACAAGAATTACTTTATTGTTGGTCCCAAAGTAGTACTGGTGGGGGCTGGAGGATGAATTTTCTTGATCCATGTTCCTCTGTAGAATTTGCTCCCACCAGAGATATGACTCAGCCAAAGTCATGCTTCCTATGTGGCACCTTGCTGCAGACTCATCCCTATATACTGGCTTTCCTGTCATTCGATGCTGGCATGGTCCTAACATTGCATTCTGAACATCACCTGGGTTTGCCACTTTTGTTAAAGAAGTAGTTCCTACCAAGAGAATGGAGAGGAGAGTCTCATCCCCTCTCCCTTCCTCTGACAGAGAGCAATTGCATTTCTATATGATGTAAGGGGCACACCAGATGGTCCATTATGGCTGCCTTAGGAATGCATGCAATAATGATAACAATTAATAATTAATACCTGAGCTACACAGGGCCTTCCAACATTGCCTTGTGTTAAATTACCCAAACATCTCTGGCACAGGACCACTGTATTACCCAGTGTAATATAAACTGGAAAACTATTAAATACTCGCCCCATTTGAAATTGGGCTAGTAGTAAATGTGATGTTAATTGCCCTACAGCTACAAAAGTGTGCAAGTGAATTCCTATCCTTTTTCCTATCCTTTCAGTGCTTCGTACAGCCACTGCAATTAGAAACAGCAATGTCTCATACTATCTAGTGCATCCCCTGAAGAGACTTTTCACTCATTACTGAATTAAGGAAGGCCATACTGAGAGCCTGAGAAACTTAATTGGCCAGCTGGGAATCTATTCAGTTTCTGGCCAACTGAAAGGCAACTACACGGAATGTAAGAAGAATTCAAAAGGTCCTGAAATGTGAAGAGTGTTTTCGAGTCCACTGTGTCATGAGAGAATAAATAAAACCTTGATGAGCCTTTCAAATTGCCTGCAAATGATTTCCTATCTAGCCATCAGTCTGATGCATATTACCCCATAGTTCTGATTAGCAGGGTAAAAAGACATTGTTTTATTATAAAAAAAAATTTCTTGAATTCTTTTCCTCTGGTTAATGATTCCTCCCCCCCTCCTCCCCCTCCGTCCAAGTGGCTTTAACTTTAGCATTGATGGATTCACAGATCCACATTTATGTCAGCCAGATTCATTGAAGCTGTTGCAGAGTGCTGGGAGCTGTCTCCAGCACCTCAGAGGAAATTCACCCTAAGGAAGGGTAGGAGGTGGAACTGCTGCTGTCCTATTTTTATTGTTGTCAGGAGATTGGAACAGTTTTATGTTATGGTTGGGAGCTTCACAGTGTAATGATAGTTCTATGTAACAGTTACTTATATTAGTGTATAGGTACATAGTTCAGATAAAGCAGTGACTCTCAACCTTTCCAGACTACTGTACCCCTTTCAAGAGTCGGATTTGTCTTGCATACCCCAAGTTTCACCTCACTTAAAAACTACTTGCTTACAAAATCAGATGTAAGAATACAAAAGTGTCACAGTACACTATTACTGAAAATTTCTTGCTTTTGCATTTTACCATATAATTATAAAATAAATCAATTGGAATACAAATATTGTACTTATATTTCAGTGTATAGTATTGTTAGGCAAGAGTTAAAAATTCAGGTAGCAGCTGAGGCAGAAACTCACATAACTAACAAACAGGAATACCAGAGGCCCAAGGACAATGGCAGCTGTAAACACTTGATAACTTAAATGGTCAGATGTCAGCCCAATAACTCAGCCTCTCAGTAAGGAAGAACAGTACAAACCCTCCACAGCTCTCTGGATATCTGAACACTCACCTCCACTCCCACCCCACCCCTTTGCTTTCAGGGTTGTCATAGATAATTGATGTAATCAGAATGGTTTCTATGGATATGTTCTACACCTGTCATTATCATGTTAAGTGTTCTCTCTCTCTCTGAAACAATGTTTGTCTCTGTAAGTACAAGATAAATGCAAATGGATTGATAAGAAAATGTATATAACTGGTCAGTGTAACACTATACTTTTGAAGTCTTCCCCCTGCCATGAATAAACCTCTTCAGTATCGTCTGTGCTGCCTGATTCTTGGGGAAAAGAATCTCCTTGCTTTACAGTTTGGCACAGCGAGCAGGGTGTGATCAGGTCCTTGGAAAGTTTCTCACAACAAGGGATAGAGGTGAGTACCCTTTTACTTACCATCTCTAGTGCACACCTTGGTTTGGGACTCCCTGAGACACCTCTTAGTACCCCCTTTTTAAAATATGAACCACATGTAGGGGGCACAGACAAGAGAACTGAATGAGATTGTGTTTGTGGCCAGGGTTTTTGGGTTGCAGGGATCGCTGTAGGCGAAGGCTGCAACACCAAGTACTGAGCATCAGAGCGTGCTTCAGTAGTGCTGACTACAAGGGTGTGCTTGGTCAGTTCCCCTGAAACAACGCTTGAGTGGGTTTCAGGTAGCTGGGTAACAATGTCATATGACTTGCCCCAGGGTGCATCAATGATACCTTTTATGGGAGGGAGAATCATTGATTTTATAAAAGGAAAACACGGGAAGGTTCAAAAGACTATGGCAAAGGATGGATGGAATGAAGGTATGAGTGTGAAGGATAGCGTGTTGTGGTGGTCTGGTCAGATGAGAGAAAGTTAGAGAAAGGAATCGTAATACTGTACTGTGAATATGAAAGTAAGTTATGGGAACTGGAAACGCTTCAAAATACTCTTACATCAGAGCTGAACCAAAGGACAGACTTAAACCACAAATTAAGTGAGCTTCAAGCAGAAAACAATACTCTAAAAGCAAAAATAAAAGAAAGCAGCTCCTCTGCACGCTGTATTGCTGCTAGCATACAACAAAAGGATAATTTTACTGACTCTGGTTCAGGCAGCGATACTGATAAAGACCAAAACGAAATCAATTGGAAACACCTTGAAAAATAAATCCAGGATTGGAACCTGGCAAACACGGGGGAAAACCGGGGTAATTGTCCTCCTCCTTTTAACCCAGAATTAAGTACCAGCGCTCTCCTGGCCCTCTCCAAGTAACCATGCGGTGGTCAGGACCAGCAGATAACAGAGTGGCTCATAATACTTATAAGCACACTCCTCTTAGCACAGAGGAAATGAGGGGCTTACTGAAAGATCTCCCTGAACTGAAGCCCAAAGACCCAAATTTGGCATTCTGGAAAAACATGTGTCAGATGGTTACCACCTATACATTATATCCCAGGGATCTTCATATCCTAACTAAAGCTAAATGCCCTGACCTTTCATGGGTCAAGATCCCCTCAGAAGAACACTGAAATGACACTTGGGCCTCCATCAAATTTGAATCAGAAAATGATATGACTCATGCCTGCACTGATTTTAAGGAAGCTGTCCAAAATGCCTTGGGGAATGGAGCCGGTAATTGGGGACTAATAGTGGGATGCGTACACGGCAAGGACGAGCCTGCTGCTCAAAACTGTAAGCAGAAATGGGAGATGTATTCAAGTAATGCAGGCATTGCCGATCCAAAGAAAACTGATCATGCATTTCTAAAAATGTTAAAGGAAGGTTTTAACTCCCACCTGCAAACAGCCCTGGTTTGCATTCACCTTTGGCCCCACACAGTACAGTTGGGCCTGCCTGCCCCAAGGTTTCCACAACTCCCCTACCCTTTTCCACCGGGTTATGGCTAAGGCTCTCTCCTTGGTAAATTGGGCTGCTGACAACTCTGCATGTTTACAATATGTGGATGATCTATTGCTTGCCTCCTCTATGGTCTCTGACCACTTACGTGCCCTTCAACTGCTACTTCAGGCCTTGTCAGATATAGGCCTAAAAGTCAATCCTCGGAAAGCCCAGGTAGCTTTATCTACGGTCCAATATCTGGGACTACATGGTCTCCCAGGACTCATAATCCCTTACCTTAGACCGTCGAATTGCAATTGCTGCAGCCCCACGACCCACAACAGTGCATGAGCTCTGCAAACTAATGGGTCTTATTAACTTTTGTAGGCAGTTTGTCCCATCCTTTTCCACCTTAGCACAACCTCTCAATAATCTCCTTAAAGGGGCCAAAGCCTCCTCAGACCTCATTTCTTGGTCACCACAACATGACCACTGCTTAACCAAACTTAAAATAGCCCTTCTCTCTGCCCCTGCACTTGGGTTCCCCCGCCCCGCAGTACCATTTAAACTTTGGACACATGTACAGGATGGTATGCTGTTGCTGTGCTCACTTAAAACCACTGTGACAGGTGCCGCCCCATGGCTTATTTCTCCACTCGCCTTGATCCGGTAGCTCTAGCCTTTAACCACTGCCTCCAAGCTGTGGAGGCAGCTTCTTGGGCCATAACTGTCACAGCCCCTCTAGTCTCTGGGGCCCCTCTCACAAACTTTGTGTCACACGCGGTTCATAAAATCCTGAATGGGGGCTGATTTTCAAAAACCACCTCAGCCCGATGGTCCAAGTGGGAGTGCAGCCTCTTAAGCCCACACAGTACAACTGCACACTCTAATCTTCTTAATCCTGCTACTTTGATGCTGACCACAGTGGAACCTCATCAGTGCCCTCTTTCTGAGGATACCATTGTTAAGGACCAATTTATATCTGAACAGCCATTACCTTTTTCTGATTTTGTTTTATTTGTTAATGGATCCCAGTACTATGTTAACGGCCAACCTTACACCGACTGGGCAGTTTGTCACCTGTCAGGTATGTGTCTCCGCTCAGGTCCCTTGCCACAGTCCTGTTAGGCCCAAGTGGCAGAATTGGTGGCCTTAAGGCAAGCCTGCCTTCTAGCTGAAGGTCACAATGTAACTATTTACATGGATAGCCTCTATGCATTCGGGGTGGTTCATAATTATTTGGATTCCTGGACTAACAGGGGATACCTCACTTCATTCGGTACCCCTCTTAAAAATGGGGGATATATTACAAATTTATTGGAAGCAATCCAAAAACCATCCAAAGTGGCCGTAGTCAAAATCAAGGCACATACCAGAAACAATAACCCTCTTTCCCTTGCAAATGCAGCCATACACAAAGCAACTAAAAAGGCTGCCACAATGCTGCAGGACAATTTCCAAGTAGCAGCCACCCAAATTCCTGATTTAAAGCAAATTTCTCTACCTGAGATACAAGAGCAATGTCCTAAAGAGGAAAAATTTACATGGATTGAAAATGCCTGCAAAATTTATAAAAGCAATACCTGGGTCACAAAAGATCAACAGTTTGTGGCTCCTATAGCAATTATAGTTTACCTTTGTGATCTCTACCACCTGCCAACGCATCTAAACCCAAAAGCTATGTTGAACCACATAAAGGGAAAGTGGTGGTGGCCTAAAGTAACAGTGGACATACATGACTACCGTCAACAATGCCTCGTATGCGCTAAATGTAATGGAGGCAAAAAGCTTCAAGTAGCTATAAGGTATCAGCCTCGACCCACAGGCCCTATGCAAAATATTCAGATTGACTTCATAGTTCCCTTGCCATCTGCAAAAGGAAAAAAAAATGCTTGGTTCTAATTGATCATTTTACTCGATGGATTGAAGCTTTCCCCACTGCTAAGAATGATGCAAGAACGGTGGCCCGGATCCTGGCCAATGAATTCTGCCCCCGATGGGGCTTGCCCTGTTCAGCAGATTCAGATCAGGGAACGCATTTTACAGGACGAATCATGAAGGAGGTCTGTAATGCCTTGGGCATTAAACAAAAATTCCACTTTCCATACCACCCTGAAAGTTCTGGATTGGTAGAATGAGCAAACCAAACTCTAAAGAAAAAGATCACAAAGGCTTTACTATCTCAAGGAACCAACTGGGTAGCACAACTACCTGCTGCCCTTCTTTCCATGAGGGTAACCCCTAACACTAGTACAGGAGTTTTGCCCTTTGAACTCATTACTGGAATGACCATATCACTGGGGGAAGGATATGTATTTCCGGCTCCCCTCCCCCAATCTCTGACACTGCACAGGAATATATCAAAAATCTAAATGAAGTTTTACAATCCCTAAGACTAACTGTCCAAGACCGACAGGAAGCCCGGGATCCTCCAGAAACCCTCTCCTGGGCAGACATACAGGAGGGAGATCAGGCTATGGTGAGGACATACAACCCCGGCATACTTCAGCCAAAATACTCTGGCCCGCACATGGTATTGGCCCATACGAATACCTCCATGCAGGTGCAAGGAATCTCAACGTGGGTTCATAAAACCAGAATTAAAATGTATAAATTAATTTTGTTTATATTGTACCCTTCTAGGTAACAGATGTGGCTCCCCATGTTAATTCTCTTGGGCCTGGTCTACACTATGAGTTTAGGTCGACTTTAGCAGGGTTAAATCGAATTAAGCCCGGACACGTCCACACGACGAAGCCCTTTCTTTCGACTTAAAGGGCCCTTTAAACCGGTTTCTTTACTCCTTCTCCGACGAGGGGATTAGTGATAAAATCGGCCTTAGCGGGTCGGAATTGGGGTAATGTGGACCGAATTTGATGTTATTGGCCTCCGGGAGCTATCCCACAGTGCTTCATTGTGACCGCTCTGGACAGCACTCTCAATTCAGATGCACTGACCAGGTAGACAGGAAAAACCCCGCGAACGTTTGAATTTCATTTCCTGTTTGCTCAGCGTGGAGAGCACAGGTGACCACGCAGAGCTCATCACTACAGGTAACCGTGATGGAGTCCCAGGATCGCAAAAGAGCGCCATCATGGACCGAATGGGAGGTACGGGATCTGCTCGCCATATGGGGAGATGAATCAGTGCTAGCTGAACTCCGTAGCAGTAAACGAAATGGCAAAATATTAGAAAAGGTCTCCAAGGCCATGAAGGACAGAGGCCATAACAGGGACGCACAGCAGTTCTGCGTGAAAATTAAGGAGCTAAGGCAAGCCTACCACAAAGCCAGAGAAGCAAACGGAAGGTCTGGGGCAGAGCCGCAAACATGCCGCTTCTACACGGAGCTGCATGCCATTCTAGGGGGTGCAGCCACCACTACCCCAACCGTGTGCTATGACTCCGTCACTGGAGAAACACACAGGGAAGCGGGTTCGGGGTACAAGGAAGATGAGGATGGAGATAATGTAGATAGCTCACAGCAGCAAGGAAGCGGAGAAACCGGTTTCCCCAACAGCCAGGATATGTTTATCACCCTGGACCTGGAACCAGTAACCCCCGAATTCACCCAAGGGGTGCTCCCAGACCCTGAGGGCACACAGGGGACCTCTGGTGAGTGTACCTTTGTAAATATTACACATGGTTTAAAAGCAAGCGTGTTTAATGATTAATCATTAATTTGCCCTGGCAATGGCAGCCAGTACAGCTACTGGAAAAGTCTGTTAACGTGTATTGGGATGGAGCGGAAATCCTCCAGGGACATCTCCAGAAAGCTCTCCTTCATATACTCCCAAAGCCTTTGCAAAAGGTTTCTGGGGAGGGCTGCCTTATCCCGTCCGCCATGGTAGGACACTTTACCACTCCAGGCCAGTAGCACGTAGTCTGGAATCATTGCATAACAAAGCATGGCAGCATATGGTCCCGGTGTTTGCTGGCATGCAGACAACATCCATTCCTTATCGCTCTTTGTTATCCTCAGGAGAGTGATATCATTCATGGTCACCTGGTTGAAATGGGGCGATTTTATTAAGGGGATGTTTTATTCAGAGGTGCCCCTTCCTGCTCTGCTGAACAGAAATGTTCCCCGCTGTTAGCCACGCAGTGGGGGGGAGGGGTGAAGTGATCATCCCCAAGAATTGGGTGTGGGGGGGAAGGGGGGTTAGTTGGGTTTGTGCTGCATGTTAACCCGGAAACCGCAGCCCCTCCTTTTAAATGGCCAACCCAATGGGTGCTTGATATGGGAAATGAGGGCGCTGCTGTTTGAAACCATTCCCACATGTTAAGAAGGTTAAAAAAGCCAAAAGACTGTGGCTTACCATGGCTGCCTGCAAGCCGAAATCTGTTGCCTGGCACTGCGTGAGTGATCTCTCACACCAAACAAGCAGGCCCTCAATATAAGAGGAAAAATGCGACCTTGTAACGAAAGCACATGTGCTGTGTAATGTGAACAGCAAAATTTAACATGAAAGAGTGTACTCATTGTTCTCTAAAATGTGTCTTTTTTAACCACCTCTCCCTTCTCCTCCACCAGCTGCAAATGTTTCTCCTTCACAGAGGCTAGTGAAGATTAGAAGGAGAAAATGGCGGACGCGGGATGATATGTTCACGGAGCTCCAGATATCCTCCCACGCTGACAGAGCACAGCAGAATGCGTGGAGGCAGTCAATGTCAGACTACAGAAAAGCACAGTATGAACGAGAGGAGAGGTGGCGGGCTGAATCGCGGGATGAACAGAGCAAGTGGCAGGCTGAAGAGGATAGGTGGCGTCAGCTTGCAGACAGAAGGCAAGAGTCGATGCTCCGGCTGCTGGAGCATCAAACTGATATGCTCCAGCATATGGTTGAGCTGCAGGAAAGGCAGCAGGAGCAGAGACTGCCGCTACAGCCCCTGTGTAACCAACAGCCCTCCTCCCCAAGTTCCATAGCCTCCTCACCCAGACGCCCAAGAACACTGTGGGGGGGCCTCCGGCCACCCAGCCACTCCACCCCCGATGATTGCCCAAGCATCAGAAGGCTGGCGTTCAATAAGAGTTAAAGTTTTAAACTGCAATGTGTCCTTTTCCTTCCCTCCTCCCCCACCCATCCCGGGCTACCTTGGCAATTATCCCCCTAGTTGTGTGATGAATTAATAAAGAATGCATGAATGTGAAGTAACAATGACTTTATTGCCTCTGCAAGCGGTGCTCGAAGGGGGGAGGGGAGGGTGGGGTGGTTGGTTTACAGGGAAGTAGAGTGAACCGGGTGGGGGGGGCAGAGGGTTCATCAGGGAGAAACAAACAGAAGTTTCACACCGTGGCCTGGCCAGTCACAAAACTCATTTTCAAAGCTTCTCTGATGCGCACAGCGCCCTGCTGTGCTCTTCTAACCGCCCTGGTGTCTGGCTGCGCGTAATCAGCGGCCAGGCGATTTGCCTCAACCTCCCACCCCGCCATAAATGTCTCCCCCTTACTCTCACAGATATTGTGGAGCGCACAGCAAGCAGCAATAACAATGGGGATATTCTTTTCGCTGAGGTCCGAGCGAGTCAGTAAGCTGCGCCAGCGCGCTTTTAAACATCCAAATGCACATTCCACCACCATTCGGCACTTGCTCAGCCTGTAGTTGAACAGGTCCTGACTACTGTCCAGGCTGCCTGTGTACGGCTTCATGAGCCATGGCATTAAGGGGTAGGCTGGGTCCCCAAGGATCACAATAGGCATTTCAACATCCCCAACAGTTATTTTCTGGTCCAGGAAAGAAAGTCCCTTCCTCCAGCTTTCAAAACAGACCAGAGTGCCTGAAGACGCGAGCATCATGTACCTTTCCCGGCCATCCCACATTGATGTTGGTGAAACATCCCTTGTCATCCACCAGGGCTTGCAGCAGCATTGGAAAGTACCCCTTGCAGTTTATGTACTCGGTGGCTTGGTGCTCCGGTGACAAGATAGGGATATGGGTTCCGTCTATCGCCCCACCACAGTTTGGGAATCCCATTGCAGCAAAGCCATCCACTATGGCCTGCACGTTTCCCAGAGTCACTACCCTTGATATCACCAGGTCTTTCATTGCCCTGCCAACTTGGATCACAGCAGCCCCCACAGTAGATTTGCCCACTCCAAATTGATTCCCAACTGACCGGTAGCTGTCTGGCGTTGCAAGCTTCCACAGGGCTATCGCCACTCGCTTCTGAACTGTGAGGGCTGCTCTCATCCTGGTATTCTGGCGCTTCAGGACAGGGGAAAGCAAGTCACAAAGTTCCATGAAAGTGCCCTTACGCATGCGAAAATTTCGCAGCCACTGGGAATCGTCCCACACCTGCAGCACGATGCGGTCCCACCAGTCTGTGCTTGTTTCCCGGGCCCAGAATCGGCGTTCCACGGCATGAGCCTGCCCCAGTAACACCATGATTTCCACATTGCTGGGGCCTGTGCCTTGTGAGAGGTCTATGTCCATGTCAATTTCCTCATCACTCTCATCGCCACGCTGCAATCGCCTCCTCGGCTGGTCCTGGTTTTGCTTTGGCATGTCCTGGCTCTGCATATACTCCAGGACAATGCGCGTGGTGTTCATAGTGCTCATAATTGCCGCGGTGATCTGAGCGGGCTCCATGATCCCAATGTTACCTATGGCGTCTGGTCTGAAAAAAGGTGCGAAACTAGTATCTGACAGACGGAGGGATGGAGGGACGGAGGGAGGGGCGAGTGACGACATGGTGTACAGGTACAGGGAATTAAAATCAATAAAGGTGGCTGTGCATCAGGGAGAAACACAAACAACTGTCAGACAGAATGGCCCCCCAAAGATTGAACTCAAAACCCCGGGTTTAGCAGGCTGTTGATTTGACGGAGGGAGGAGGAAGCAAATGAATAAAGAACAAATCTATTTTTTACATCTTAAGCTGGCAGACGACAGTGCAGCATGACTGATAGCCCTCGGCATCTTCTGGGTGCTTGGCAGAAAATACTGGGCGCTTGGCAGAAAATAGCATACTACGATTGATAGCCATCATCATCGTCAAGACTGTTCGCTAGAACTGAGCATGTCTGCCCAGGTGCCCATGATTGACAGCCACTGCAATACGATGATGATGGATACCAATCGTAATATACCATCTTCTACCAAAAGGCAAGGGGCTGCTGCTGTGTAGAAATGCAGCCCCACGTCTGCCAGCCCCATGTCTGCCAGCACCCAGATCGCCCTCGGCCTCTTCTGGGTGCTTAGCAGAAAATACTGGGCGCTTGGCAGAAAATGGCATACTACGAATGATAGCCATCATCGTCATTGTGAAGGCAGCAGAATATGACTGGGGGACATACGGAGTTCCAGCCACTGCTGTACGACGACGACGGTTACCAGTCGTAATACACCATCTACTGCCAAAAGGCAAAAGGCAAGGGGCTGGTGCAATGCAGCCCTACGGCTGCCAGCACCCAGATCGTCGATGAAGACTACCAGTCATGCTGCACCATCTACCGCCAAAAGGCAGTTAGCTGCTGCTGCTGTGTAGCAATGCAGTACCACGTCTACCGGCACCCAGATGACATATGGTGACAGTGAGCTCAGCTGACCGGGCTCCATGCTTGCCATGGTATGTTGTCTGCACAGGTAACCCAGGTAAAAAGGCGCGAATCTATTGTCTGCCGTTGTTCTGACGGAGGGGGAGGGGCCTGACAACATGTACCCAGAACCCCCGCGACACTGTTTTGCATCATTCAGGCATTGGGATCTCAACCCAGAATTCCAATGGGCGGCGGAGACTGCGGGAACTGTGGGATAGCTACCCATAGTGCAATGCTCCGGAAGTCGACGCTAGCCGCGGTACTATGGACAGAGTCCGCCGGCTAGAGCACTTAGAGCATTTTATGTGGGGACACACACAATCGGCTGTATACAACCGATTTCTATAAAACCGGCTTCAATAAATTCGACCTAATTTCGTAGTGTAGACATACCCTTGGTAAATATACTTGATGCAGCCTCCTGGGGCCCGCCTTTGGTACATGTCACACAAGATACCTGCTTCAAAGCTGGTCAGTATGTGCAACTTCCTACAGGAGGCAGCAGTGAATGGGTAAAAAAGCCAGACACTTGGCTTACCCCCAGACCGGATCACCTGGGACCTATCGTGGTTACAGCTCGCCTCCAAAAACATCCAGGCTCCAAGGTCCCAATCCGACTACCACAGCCCGGGAGCAGTCTTCAGCTCCCTCCCTGCATCTCACTGGATCTGGACTGTAACTGGGTATTTAGCTTCATGGGCTGTGGGCCCACTCATATAGGACCCCCAATTTCAGGGTGCAAGACCACAGAATGTTGAGAACGGAACCAAAGGACAGAGTGTCAATTTATGGATACTCCTCTAGAACAAACAAACTATTCTATTTCCAGGGCCTCGGATGGATCGGTCGAGATTCACAACTTTTATGAGCCTGCTAATGGATTGGGAGAGTATCGGTGGAATGTTTGTGGGAGGGGTGGGCACTTTTTATTAACCTAACAGTGTTTGTAAATGCGGGATGGACGGACATTCCTCCTCTGCTGTGGAAACCTGGGATGGAGGGACACTATTGTCAGGAACACTGTGTACACCCGATTAAATGTTTACATTGTACTGATATACAATGTTACAACCTGACCTCTTGTGGCTACTCTCCACCTACTATCTGTCCAGCATTGTACCCTACCCCACTGGACGGCATTATTCAAGTAGGTCCCAACAAAACACTTTTTCATGATGTTCTTATGGTCTCTGTTCAGGTTAAATATGATTTGTCCAATTTTTCTGCACCCTTGCAAAATGTATGCTCAGACCACCCCAGCTCCCTGCAATGGTTGCAGGACCAGCTACAGTTTCTAATACACCAATATGTTATTCCGGCCTGCACAGCCAAAACACAAAAACGTAGCAGCTTAGGTCATATTGGAGGATATTTTGGAAGCACCAATTCTATACTAAATACGCTTAACCTAAATTCTGAGAGGTCATAAAATTCTTGGGTCAAAAGCCAAACCACCCAAGCCCTTAGACATACTAACACAGGTTTATCCTATGCTCTTACTGCAATTGATGTAGCAATACAGGATTTTTACAAAATCATTTAAAAAACTTCAGATGCTATAGTCAACCTGGCCAAGTCACAAGCTAAAGGCCATGCTTGTGATATGCTGGCTTGTGACCTATTTAACACTGCAAAAGAAGACATGCTAGATGTATGCCTAGGTTCCCCCCCCTTCCCATACCCTTTCTTCCCCCATCCTTGCCCACATTGCAAGCATTTCCACTCCACTTTTTATGTAGCCTGTTGTAATATTAGGCAAATATCTAGATGAGTTGATGTACCCCCTGGAAGACCTCTGCGTACCCTCAGCGGTATATGTACCCCTGGTTGAGAACCACTGATATAGGCCAGTAGAAGGTATTCTTTATCAGAATACTTAGCACTGTTCATAATCTGTAGGTTCAACACCATTGTTATGCACTGTGAATGGTTCCCTAAGTGCAGCTTTCAACACATAAAGCACCTGTTGGCAGAGGCTGCTGAAGGCATCTGCTGAATCACTGAATCATCAGGCCAGCACCTTCTAGACCAGTATCTCCCAGGTTTGGGGCTGTGCAGATTCCTGCATCCTCTTAGAAAAGTGGGGTATGAGACCACTTCCTCTTCTCACTGGTTGACTTTCTGCCAGGATATATACCTTCAGAACCCAGCATAGACTTTGGGCTGAAACTTCCCTTTTGGGTTTAATTTGTTTAATTTACTTCAGAAATCAAACAAGGAAAAGTCACTACATTCATTTATTTACTTGGGTATTTTGACATGTGAGGAACCATCCTAAAGAGAATTCGTTTTTTTATTCTTTTTATTACTGAACAGATGGGGAAACTGACATTACCCAATGCATTAGAAGTTGCTCTGGGTAATGATTTAGATCAACTAGGGCATCCATTCAGCCATTGAAACAGATAAAGTGGGACTTCAGAACAACTAGTTACACATTGTTTTAGTGGAGAGAAAATAAATTCTTCTCCCATATTGCCATCTTTGATCAGTTAGAAACTCGAATCCATTTTTAGCTGTTTGTATTGTTACCCTTTTGGGCTTCAGTCAAAGTTTGAGACCCTGCACTTTGTTTCTGTTAGGTGGAGAAATTGATGACAGTGTCAGGTATCTTTGATGTAATATTCTTTATTTACAAAGAATGTGCAATGTCTTGTTTCCCTGACCACAGCAAGAATCAAATGACAGAAGATAGTTAATTTATTCACAACTTCACACCCCTGACAAACCAGCACTTAGCCCAAAAGCACACTCTCTAGGCTTTTCTCAGGACCACACACTCAGTGCTTGTTCAGCCTGTCTGGACCTTCGTTGCTGCCTTCTCCTTGTAACTATGTTTTGTTGTTGTTTGTTTGTTTTTGTGTATTTGTGTATTTGTTTTGTTTTTTTTCTTTTTGCCACTTCTCTCCCTCATACACAGACACACATACTTCCAGCAAACAATATCCGAGGAATAGCCCCCTATGCACATAGTTCAAATTCCTGATCAGATTCACATGTGCCTTTGTTTTAGATGGTGACATCTGCCTGTGTTTTGGTTTCAGGCCCCTATTGATGTTTACATTTATCCTCAAAGTAGGGCAGCTGTTACACTCACCGGTTGCAATAAGGTTTAACCCTTACCAATAACAGGATAGTTTATGTAACTAATTATGGTTGGATGGATGTGAACAGGTCACAGTAGATCTGTACAGATAATTTTCTTGTCCTTTCCCCCTACTTCTCCCCCCATTTAGGTTAGGGTTTTCAAAAGCAACTAAGAGAGTCAGCACACCACATCCATTGAAATGCAGTGGGAATTAGGAACCTAACTTCTTTAGATGCTTTTGAAAATCTACCCCTTAACATCTTAGCTGAGTAAGAGAAAGCTTTAAATTTTAGATTCATTTTAAAAAGGAGACCAGGTGAACCAGAAGATTGAAGTCTTTCTGAATATAAGGATACCTGATGACCTGTGCATAAGCAACATATTAAATTACCTATGCACATGGATATTGTTATTATTACTTCAGTTTTACTCAGTGCCTCGTGAAAAGTATGTTCCCTTCCCCAACAAGTTTAAAATTTAAGAAGGGGGGGGGAAGGCAAGTATTGGTAGAGAGTTTGAAGGGGAGGACAATAGAGTATAGGATGAAAAAGATACAGCAATAAAATATATATAGTTGCTTTGGTAGTTTATGTAGCTCTAGGTGAGCAGGGCACAGTAGCAGAAAATGGTAATGGCTAGAATTTGGGCACCTGCAGGAGAGCAGCAAACGAGAATGGGTAGAAGATGGACAGCGGAATATAAGAGCAAGCACAGAGAAGAGGAAAAGAGAGATGCATTTCCTTTTATTATTTTAATGTAGATATGTCTTTCCACTTTATATTTTCCCTTCTCTTTCACAATGAGATTTCCAGGATGAAAGCTACTGCTTCCAGCCAATCCCCCAAAACAAATGAAGAAAGATGACAAAATAGCTGGATCACTTAGGTCCTATGACTGAGGGCAAAATTCAGAGGTGATGTGTAAGATAGCTAAAGCTTTAGTCTCCTTTACATTATCTTAGCACCTCTATGGCATGCAGTTAGACTCCATTAGACCCATCTTCATCTATTCTTCCTATGTATGAGGTAGTTTATATTGGTGTAAATTTCATAAGAAGCCAAAATAAGGTGTAAGAAGATTTAAAGTAAAGTGGAGGCTACATTAGCTTACACTTCCTTCTGGTTCCCCAGTGCTACACTGAATTAGACTTCCTCACACAATGTTAGAGTGGGTATAAGTATATCTAATAGATTGCCTACAATAGAAAATTGCATCATCTTAAAATATAATATTGAGGGGCTGTGGTTCCTAACACAATGTTAAACACTTGAAATCCTGTCTTTGTTGAAATGAATGAAAGTTTTGCCATTGCTTCAGTGGGGCCAGGATGTCCATTAACATAGACAGGGATTATCATGTTTAAAATTGCTTCAGCCATTCATAATTAAACCTAGAGTTAACAATGGCCAGTTGACATAATGGAAAATACGACTTTTCATTGTGTATACCAAGTGCTAAGTCCAGTGCTATCCCGATGTTATTTTCTAGCCAAGCCCTGAGGGAGACTGAGAGTAGGGGGATATGATTTACATCACCTTTCACATCATGTCTAGCCCCTGGAGAGTCTAAATACAGCCACTGATTGGCTGGAATGACTATATAACTGGTGGCCCATATACGTTCCTTCTAATCCCAGTGTTCACCAGCTTGTTGAACAGCAGTTTCAATATTTGTTTGAATACCAAATAATAGCCATTCCTGCTCAAGGAACGTCGATAATTAATGATCTCATAAATTCATGTGATCTCTTCAAAATAGAAAACGCCTGTGGTAGTGAGATTTTATAATTTTGCTTTATAAGAAATTGTTGGCAAGCATGGCACAATGCAAGAAGAGGTCTGGAATTTTATCCAATCAATTTCACAAACTAACCACATTTCATAACATTTATCTTTTTCTTTCCCATATAAAATGCACTGTTATGTGAACTCATCTGGTTGTGGTTTTGTTATAAGTAATGGATTTAGGCTTTTGTATGTCAAAAATTGTCTGAGGTTCATGAATCTTTTGCCATATCTGGGCCACATGAATTTAGGCTGTTTATCTTTTATGGTGGAAATCACAATAAGCTGAAGGGTTGAGACCTGAAGCCATGTCAAACTTGATTATTTTGGTTGTTTCCTTGTCCATTTTTAGACTGTACAAACTTTTTTTTGGTTTGGTTTGCAGTTTCCAGTAACAAACAAACAAACACCAGGAAATCAGCATTGTTATGGTTCACACATATCTAACAACAGCCATAGCACATCCTCCGTGGATCTTTTATCTCTTTCAGCTCTTAAGCAAACATTTTGCCTCTAGTGGCCAAATGGCAGCAAATCTCCATCTTTTCCCAATGTCCCTGTGCTCTCCCTCTCAAGTGATTTCACTGTCATCATTGAATTTGAGATTTAATATAATGTAAGGGTTATTGCAGGACATTAACATCTAGCAAATTATGTTATATGGGACACTTGTCTGAGCAATAGTAGCATGGACTTGTGACTTACCATCCATTATCTCTATGAACACTTTGTCACATAAACAAGGATAAATTGGATGCGAACTTAATTTATGGTAAGACTGTAGTGCACTGGAATAAGTTAGCTAATTTGTCAGATCGTCTGCTTGTGAGTTAATAACACTCTGCTATATTCCCAACAAGCGATGGAAGCAAAAAAAAAATCATTTATTTTTTGCATCTGATAATTATGTCTCTTATCTGTCCGAGGCATCTCTCCTCTACTTTCCCTTCATCCTAGTGAGATTCTGTGATGGACAACCTATGTTCAGGGTTGTTTTTTTAAAGGAAATCTTAGAGATGATGTTTGTTGTACATCTATTCCTTCATATGGTTCCTCTGAATGCACCATGCTCATGACAACTGCGCGTTTTCAAAAAGTGAATAACTGTTGCTGGTTTTGGCTGTAAAAGTTACCACAAGTCAAACAGGTTTAAGGCATGTAAGAGCACTGGAGGGCAGCCAAGCAGACCAAGGGATAATCAGAAAAGACCAGGGAGGTCAAAGATGATCAGAGAAGGCACTGAATTTACAAATTAAATATCAGTACTGGTCACAGGAACATCAAAGCTAGTGGAGGAAGAGCCAAGAAATCTGAGTCAGTCCTCTGGGCCAGAGGTATATCAGAAGAAGCTCTGATTTCAAACGGTTCTTAAGTTTTCTGAAGTGAAACTGAACTCTAAATGGAAGCAGATTTTGCCATTTTTCTCTTCCTTAAAACAAACAGTAATGGTGAAGAGATGGAGCTGAAGGACTCATTTGAAACAGATCTTGCTGTACCATTTTTGCTGTTGTTTAATCTTTGCATGAATGGTTACCCATCTAATCAATAGAAGTCATAGTCATGAGGGGTAAACTTTGACATGGGACAAGAATATTGAGAAAAATAATAAGAAAAATCTCTTCATTAGCTTCTGGACTGTGTTTAGGGCCAAATTTTCAAAAGTGGATCTGCTGAACTTTCTATATTACATCATATCAAAAGTAAATTTTTAAGATGCAAAAAAAGATCTGGCTTCGCATTAACTTTTAAAAATGATTGTTGAGTCGACAGGGTTGCATGAACATTGCGTATTATTCTGTCTACTTAAAATGCTGTAGGTGTACAAATAATTGTGTTCGGTGACTTAATATGACAGAGAACGCCAGTCACTAGGAATAAGTCTTTGTTGT
>NW_020664531.1:12036224-12058730 GCF_002925995.2 Terrapene triunguis | reverse complement strand
TGGCACCAAAGGCAGACAGCCAGTAGCAGGCACTGGATACTAGCGATATTGTACCCAGTTGTAAAGGCATGCCCCAAGGGGGAGTATGCCCTGCCACTGGCACCAATATTGGACCCTGATCCTGCAAAGTAGTCTGAACATGAACTCCAGTCTAATCTAAGGCTTTGGATCAGGCCCTAAATGAATGAGAGGGGACTATTTGGGTGCTCAAAGTTAAGCATCTGCTTAAGTGCTTTGCTGGGTCAGGGTCTTTCATTCTTAGGGAAAACTGCAGTAAAACAACTATTAATCTATTAGTTCTCTGTCATTTTCTTTCCTTCTATGCTGTGTATGTTTGTCTTTGTAATTCTAGTGATTCCTGTCCCCATTTCTCCTCACAGACTCCATATCCTTTAGAATGCCCTCCGTAGTGTCTGGAGGAAGGGGAAGTGCTACCATGGAAGGGGCAGTAATGGGGAGGTCTGCACAAAGTTGGTTCTTTCCGTGTACTAATCTAGCAGGTCAGGTTGGGAATGATTGAAACCATCATAACTAATCTGTTATAGGTACTGTGCCTCAAGACTCCAGCTGTATAAAGACAGCTCTTCAAAACCTATTCATACAGTGGCTTTCTTGCACAACCTTTTCCTGGGGTTGTTATTTTGTTTAAGTTTGTTTTAAGCTTAACTTTTGACTGTGAGTAAAACTTTCAAAAGTGGCTTGGGTACCTAAACCCCACTTTCAAAAGCTATTTAAGCCCTTAAAAATTCAGATAGATGCCTAGTGGGATTTCCAGAGTGCCTAAACTGGTTAGAGGCCTAACTCACAATGACAGGCAGAAGATCTCAATTGCCTAAGAGATTTTGAAAACCCATTTCATGCCTATCTGCATCTTTAGGTACCTAAATACCATTGAAATCTGTCCTTTGGAACTTAGGATACTAAGTTCTATTTACTTTTAATGAGATTTAGGTTCTTTAAGGCCTGCACCAGCTTGGAAAATGGGACTCAGACTTCTATGTCACTTAGGCACCTGATAAAATTTTATCATGTTTCTGCAAATTATGCTGCCTTTTCTAGAGTGACTTCTTCTGTGCTCTCCATCTGTTCTGTCCTTAAGCAGAAGTTCAGTAACAGAGATGAACTTTGATCAGTCTGTATTTTCTTACATCTGGCTACTGATGGGCTCTCCATATGCATGTTTCTGGTGAAATTGGGGTCCAGTCTTGCATACCTGATTCAGGCAGAATTCCACTTAGTTATTAGTGGTAGTTCTGCCTGGATATGAAAAAGATTAAAGGCAGAAGGACTGGGCCTGTGGTCAATTTTTAACCCATTTGTACATCAATTAAATCTGAGATTTCTCTTTGGGGAAGATTGAGAGGAAGAACTCTATTTGCCTTCAGTGGGCACTGAAATGTGCCCTGTGTGCATTACTGGGGGCTTGTGCATCTTCTCAAAAGACCCCAGACACCTATGTATTACACCGTTAATGGATGATGCAGCTGGCATGTTCCTTGTACACTCCTCTTGGTGCAGCGTGATTTTCCAGGC
Source organism: Terrapene triunguis (assembly GCF_002925995.2). Taxonomy (NCBI): domain Eukaryota; kingdom Metazoa; phylum Chordata; order Testudines; family Emydidae; genus Terrapene; species Terrapene triunguis. The sequence goes on along the minus strand of NW_020664531.1, from coordinate 12,057,197 downwards.
CAATGTCAAAAGGGTTCTCAAACTGTGGGTTGGGACCCCAAAGTGGGTCACAATCCCATTTTAATGGGGTCCCCAGGTCAGGCATTACATTTGCTGGGGTCTGGGGCCCAAGTCCCACTGCCCAGGGCCCAAGCTCTACAGCTTCAGCCCTAGGTGGCATGCCTCAGGTTACAGGCCACTTGTTTGGGGCTGAGGCCCTTGGTCTTTGGCTTTGGCTCCCCCACCTGGGACAGTGGGGATCAGGCTTTGTCTTTGGTCTGCCCACCCAGGATGGTGGGGCTTGGGACTTAGGCCCTGCTCCCTCCGGGGTCACGTAGTCGTTTTTGTTGTCAGAGGGGGTCGCGGAGCAATGAAGTTTGAGAACCCCTGTGCTTTTGAGCCTTTTCTGATCAATTTGAATTTTTCTGATTAAAGACAAAGAGGAACTAAAACTTGCATTAAAGAGTAATCATTCAGAAGCAGCATTCTTGCTTTGCAATAAATGTAAATGCTTTTGCAAATATTTTTGTCTCCTATTGCTAAATAGTATCTTTCAAGTTTAATCATATCCACATTAGCAACAATACTACACATGAGAGATTGGAAGTAGATAAATAACGGATTTGGGTGCTTTAATTTAACCATTAAAAAAAATTGTGTGTTTCAAACTTTCATTTTTTTCTACTCAATTTTGACTCTCTTGTTTTCAAGCAATTCAGCTGTTTTTAAATATTATATTATGTATTCATTTTAATGACATTCTCACATAAAGCATGCACTAATACAAAGAGACAGCTATTATTCTTAATTATTTGCCTCAGTCAGGAGCACTTATCAAATATTAATAATAGATTTTTGCATCTGGAATAAGGAGTCATTAGACAGAAATAAATGTAGCCAAGAGAGAGACATATGCAATGCTAATTGACAACTGTGTACACAAAGAGCTGTCATTTATTTTATTACAGTCAAACATAACCTTTGTTAAATGTCAGCTCTGTGTTCTGTTGACCAGCATTTTAATTTAGACATATTGTTCTTCCTTTTTAAAAACAGTGATTATCATTTTATTCCCCTCTAACGCTTTGTTCATTCACATTTGATGCCATTGCATATTTCATGATTCTTTTCAACGCAACAATGAAATGATGATTATTTTATGGTGTAGATGATGGAAAAACAAAATGGAAAAATTACCCCTTTAAATTACTTCAGTAGAGCTTGTATGGTGGATAAGGTCATAGAGAACACAGTATTTGTACAATTTATATGTAAAGTCCAAAATTAAGCTAGCCAATAAGGAAACAATTATGAAGATACTGAATTACTCTATAAACAAAGGTGTAGTAAACATGGATGAAAAGAGTAACAATCAGAATTGTTTGAGAACTGTTTATTAGTGTTGTGAAAGGCTGAGACAGGGAAAGTGATGGATGTGGCTCAGGTTCACTCAGAACTATGGCCTGGTCTACACTATGAGGATAGGTTGAATTTAGCCGCCTTAGGTCAATTTTATAAAGAATGTGTCTTCATAACCAATCCCTTTCTGCCGACCTAAAGCGGTCTTAAAATCAACCGCTGTACTCCTCCCCAACGCTCTTCGTGGACACCTGCAAGGTGGCAGCCTCATACAACACGGATGAGGATTTTGTGGATGAAGAAGAGGAAGGGGAGGAGGAGAATGCGCAGCAGGCAAGCAGAGAATCTGTTCTCCCCGGCAGCGAGGACTTTTTCCTCACCTTGGAGCCAATACCCTCCCAGGGCATATTGTTCCCACACCCTGAAGGTGGAGAAGGCACCTCTGGTGAGTGCACATTTTAACGACACTACAGGAGTTAAAAGAAATTGTGTTTAATGTTTGATTTGCCCTGAACAATTGGGATGCATTCGCAGCTAGTACAGCTACTGGAAAAGTCTGTTAACATGTCTGGGGATGGAGCGGGAATCCTCCAGGGACATCTCCATGAAGCTCCCCTGGAGATACTTTGCAGAAGGTTTCTGGGGAGGGCTGCCTTATTTCGTCCTCCATGGTAGGACACTTAACCACAACAAGCCAGTAGCAAGTGGTCTGGAATCATTGCAGCACAAAGCATGGCAGTAAATGGTCCTGGCTTTTGGTCGCATTCATGCAACTTTCGGTCTTTATCTTCTTGTGTCAGCCTCAGGAAAGTGATATCATTCACGGTCACCTGGTTGAAATAGGGGAAGTTTTGTAAGGGAACAGTAAAGCCCTCTGTTTGATGATCCCTGACACATTGGACCCCGGGCATGCTGGATTGTTTGCGCTTGGCTAAAAGGGATCATCCCAGAGAATAGCGACACGGGGGGGGGGGGGGGGGGGGGGGGGTGCTGCACCCCCCCCCCAAAATTGCAGCCCCTCCTTTTAAACAGCAAACACAACCGGCATTTGTTGCTATGGGAAAGGAGGGCGCTGCAGTTTGAAATCATTCCCACGTGTTATGAACGTGGAAGAAGCCAATCCCATGTACCCTTTGGCTTACCAATGGCTGCCTGGAAACTGAATTCTGTTGCCCAGCCATGTGTGATGTCACCATACCAGCAGGCACTCAATATAAAAGGCAAAATGCGACCTTGTACCTAAAACACATGAGCTGTCTGCTGTGAATTGCTTGATTCACTGTGAAAGAGTCTCTCTTTTGTTCTCAGAAATGTATCTTCTTAAGTCTACTTTCTGGTTTCCCACCTCTGCAGCTGCAAATGCTTCTATGCTACCAGCATCAACTCCGTCCCTGAGGTTATCGCAGATTAGAAGGCGAAAAAAAGCACACTCCCGATGACATGTTTTCAGAGCTCATGCAGTCCTCCCACACTTATAGGGCACAGCTGAATGCATGGAGGCATTTGGTGGCAGAGGCCAGGAAAGCATACAGTGAGTGTGATCAGAACATGCAAGAGGAGATGCTGAGGCTAATTAATTAATGGAGATATCCTATCTCCTAGAATGGGAAGGGATCTTGAAAGGTCATTGAGTCCAGCCCCCTGCCTTCACTAGGCAGGACCAAGTACTGATTTTGCCCCAGATCCCTAAGTGGCCCCCTCAAGGATTGAACTCACAACCCTGGGTTTAGGAGGCCAATGCTCAAACCACTGAGCTATTGCTCCTCCCTAATGGGGGAGTAAACTGACATGATGAGGCATCTGGTGGAGCTGCAGGAAAGGCAACTAGAGCACAGACCCCCACTGCATCCATTGTGTAACCGCCTGCCCTCCTCGCCAAGTTCCATAGCCTCCTCACCCAGATGCCCAGGAACGCGGAGGGGAGGTGCGCTCCGGGCACCCTGCAACTCAACTCCAGGGGATGCCATTCAAACAGCTTTGATTTATAGTATGGCTACAATAAGCAATGTGGCATTCTCCCCCACCCCACCCCATTAGCAAACCCTTTGTACCCCCGGGCTACCTTTTACTAGTCAGTGTTGTCAATGATCTCAATTTTTTTAAATAAATAGAGAATGAATAGATTCAGAACAATAGGGACTTTATTTCCTGTGCCAGCTGTGGTGGAAGGGGGGGGATGAGGATTGGTATAGATAAACTTAATTAACTTATAAGTTATAGGGAACTGAAAGTGGTATGCCAGAGGAGGAATTTTGTCCAGAATACTGACATCAGCCACCCACAGAACACAGCTGACCCCAGCACAGGACATAGCTGCCACCAGCATCCGGAAAGTTCTGGACAGAACCTCTGACCGCAAAGCTGTCATGACAGCAAATTGACGTGTATGCTAATAGGGTAGCATCATACATATACTAACCTATAGAAAACGGACACCTTAAGGGGAGGAAATACAAATAAGGACCTCTATTGAATATACATTGGTCATGGCAGCGTCAGCGTAACCTACTATAAAAGTAACATCCCAGGGGCAGCAGAGAGGTGGGAGAAATGTAGACCTTGGGAGGGGCCAGAATGATGGCCAATGGGGAAGATGAGGATGATGATGGTGATGAGAAAGATAATGATCAAGTATGAAAGATAAGGGTGTAAGTATGGATGTCCAAATGTACTTTCTATATTATCTCCATCTGCTTTGTTAAGTTTGTGTGTCTATAATCTTTGCTAAATTATTAATAAATCATATATTTATATAGAGAGAGAGTTCCTATAATTTTACAATAATCTTACTGGGCCTGATCTTGGGACAAGAACCTGTTAATCCTCAAGTTACAATTATATTTACCCAAAGTTGGGTCAGGCTGCACAGGGAAATACATTCACCAAAGGGAAAGGCTTTGCATCAAGGACAAACACACACAACTGTCACACCGTAGCTTGGTCAGTCATTAAACTGTTTTTCAAAGCCTCTCTGATGTGCAGCGCGCCTCGGTGTGCTCTTCTAATTGCCCTGGTGTCTGGCTGTTCAAAATTGGCTGCCAGGCAATCTGCCTCAACCTTCCACCCCGCCATAAACATCCCCCCCTTACTCTCTCAGATATTATGGAGCACACAGCAAGTAGCAATAACTATGGGAATACTGCTTTCGCTGAGGTCTAACCTACTCAGCAAACTGTGCCAGCGCCCCTTTAAATGTCGAAAGACACATTCTACCATCATTCTGCACTTGTTCAAGCTATAGGTGAACTGCTGTCCAGTCTGCCTGTGTACAGCCTCATGAGCCATGAGAGCAAGGGGTAGGCTGGGTCCCCAAGGATAACTATTGGCATTTCAACATCCCCAATGGTAATTTTCTGGTCTGGGAAGAAAGTCCCTTCTGTTTGGAAAGCTGCAAGCCCGGAGTTTCTAAAGATGCGAGCGTCATGCACCTTTCCCAACTATCCCACGTTGATGTTGGTGAAACGGCCCTTATGAGCCACCAGTGCTTGCAACACCATTGAGAAGTACCCCTTGCGGTTTATGTATTCTTTGACAAGGTGGTCCAGTGCCAAGATAGGGATATGTGTTCCGTCTATCGCCCCACCACAGTTAGGGAACCCCATTGCAGCAAAGCCACCCACTGACCTGCACATTTCCCAGAGTCACTACCCTTGCTAGCAGAAGGTCACTGATTGCCCTGGCTACTTGGATCACAGCAGACCCCCCCGGTAGATTTGCTCATTCCGAATTGATTCCCAACTAACCACTAGCAGTCAGGCATTGCAAGCTTCCACAGGGCTATCACCACTCACCTCTCAACTGTCAGGGCAGATCTCCTCTTGGTATTCCTGTGCTTCAGTGTGGGGAAAAGCAACTCACAAAGTTCCATGAAAGTGGCCTTATGCATGCGAAAGTTTCGCAGCCACTGGGAATCATCCCATACCTGCAACACTATGCAGTCCCACCAGTCTGTGTTTGTTCGCCGGGCCCAGAATCGGTGTTCCACTGTATCAACCAGCCCCAATGCCGCCATGATATCCCAATTGCCACATCCCGTGCTTTCAGGAACGTCTGTGTCCATGTCCTCCTCATAATCTGGCGGCTCCTAGCTAGGCTCTGCACATACTGCAGGATAATGCGGAAGGTGTTTACAATGCTCAGAAAAACAGTGTGCAGCTGAGTGGGCTCCATGCTTGCTGTGCTATGGTGTCTGCATGGATAACCCAGGAAAAAAGGCGCAAAATGATTGTTTGCTGTTGTTTTCATGGAGGGAGGGAGGGGAGACTGATGACATGTACCCAAAACCACCCATGACAATGTTTTTGCCCCATCAGGCATTGGGAGCTTAACCCAGAATTCCAATGGGCAGTGGGGACTGTGGGATAGCTTAGTGAGTCGATGCTAGCCATGGTATTGAGGTCGCACTCCACTGACCTAATGCGCTTAATGGGGACATGCATGATTGACTGTATAAAATCGCTTACTAAAGATTGACTTCTATAAAATCAACCTAATTTCATAGTATAGACATGCCCTAAGATTGCCAAAATTTTGTGGACCTTTCCTTAGCTCAAATAAGAAATTTAGAACCAGATTCTTGACTGCTCCACTCAGAGGGAATGGCCCTGATCTTGAGCCCCCTGATCCTGGCACAAGCTAGAAAGGCGAGGGAGCAGCTCTAATTCATGTCACTGGAGGATCCGCATAGCTTCACTCTGCCATGCCTCCTCCCTGCTCTGACATCAGCATGCCAAGTATGCCAGAGAGGAGTATGCTGCAGGCACAGAATGTGGTTATACTAGCAGAGAGTTCCCTTACTCATAGGGTAATCCTCCTCTAGCCGTCTCTGGCTACTTTTATGTGGTGCAGTGTGGACACAGCATATGAGACAAGGTGGTCCTCAGTTTTGAGGAAATATTGAGAAACACTTCGTACATTGTACTACTCATTCAGCCAAAAAGAAAAAAAATGGCCCTGTCTAACTGCCATTGACTTCAATCGGTATTTAATTGATCTCTACAGTATTAGCAAGGAGGTTGTTTCTACATACGTTGCATGTGCAGAAGAGTTTTGGGTGTTCAACTGATGTGCAAAAGGGCCCAAATGTTGTCAGAACTGCCTTCTGGAACTTCAGTGGCAGAGTCATGTTGAGGTAACTTCTCTATGGCTTTTATTAAAGTTGGTGGCTTCACATTGAGAGCCTAATTCAAAGCTCGTTGAGGTAATTTGAATGGACTTTGCATCAGGCTCTTAGTCAAAACCTGGGCCCAATTTTAAGCAAACAATTGGTTTCACTTTGAAAAAAAGGTGTAAATTTATATTTTATTGGTTTCATTGCATCATATTTTTGAATAAAATGACAGTGTAAAATTACACAGTGTGTAGTAGAAAAAAGTTTCAGAGAAAAAATAAAAAATCAGTCATTTGACTTATGTATAGTAGCATTTACTAACTTTTCAAATTTAAGCAATTAAACCAAACAGTTGTACAATAACTGCTAGTTATTTTTCTCATTATGGCTTTTTTTGGCTTTTGTTTGAAATAGCAAGAATCAGTTGCTGTCCAGCTTTATGACCTTCCAGTTGGTTGCACTGTCAATTTTTATGTTCTTACACTGTGGTGTTTGCAGTAAAATAAATTATTTTTTTTCAACATAATAAAGTTTCTAATGACTGGTAGGTAATAAAATGATTGCTGTCTGTGCCTACTGCACACTGATACACATTCAGCCAGTCAGTGAGTGAAAAGGTAGGATTTTCAAAATTTTGCATTTAAAATGTCTATTTTCTGGGCAGCTCTACTACTGTTTATTAGTGGGGTGCTTGAGAATGCAGGCAGTAGAACCTTTACAATAACTGGAACTAGACTGTGGAACTCACTCTTGCAAGAAGAATGACCACAGACCTGTTCAGAACTAAATGCAAAGCTCATTTTTTTGTCTTAAGTATCAGAGGGGTAGCCATGTTAATCTGGATCCGTAAAAAGCAACAAAGAGTCCTGTGGCACCTTAAAGACTAACATTGGAGCATAAGTTTTCGTGGGTGAATACCCACTTTGTCAGATGCATGCATCTGACGAAGTGGGTATTCACCCACGAAAGCTTATGCTCTAATACATCTGTTAGTCTTTAAGGTGCCACAGGACTCTGTTGTTTTTTGTCTTAGTTGTCTCTCTAATTTTTTTTCAGACACACACACAGAGTGCATCCACTCACACACCCACACGAACAAATATATATAAAAAAAACATCTTATGGGCTATACAAGCAATTTCTCCTAGAGGCTAGGTAAGATGAAAGAGGGAATATTAGTGTATTTTCTATTTTAAAATACTTCGTAAGTTGCTCAGTTACTGTGGAGATGAAGTCCATACAAGTACCTAGCTAGACAGATGGACAGAAAGCCAATGTTAGAACAGATGGCAGGTGTGAAAAATAACACTAGTAACTCTTCTGTTGCTTTTAATTTTTTAAAATGTATATATTGCACATACCCACTACCACTTTTAGCATCGGCCAGGAATAAACCACCTTGTCTGTATTACAGATGATCTTTCAATTTTACATTGAAATGTTTATTACTTATTTTAGATTATAAATAGTTCAGAAAATGAATATATTCAAATAGTATATTCAAATTGTATTTTAAAGTAAATACCTTCCCTGGCAATTTAATTTCTCTAAACCATTTCAACCAACAATTCTTTGCTAAATATTGTGAGCTACTCTTATACATAAATAATGCCAGTCTATGTGTACTGACGTCACCTGATTACACAGGCAGGGCCGGTGCAAGAACGTTTCGCGCCCTAGGCGAAACTTCCACCTTGCGCCCTGTTTGGCGCCACAAGCCTGGGAGGAGAGAAGCAGAGCGGGGCGGTGTGCTCGGAGAGGAGGCAGAGCAGAGGCGAGCTGGGGCAGGGAGCGGTTCCCCTGTGGGCCGCCCCCCCCCCCTTACTTGCTGCAGGCGGCCCTCCCCGCGCCCCCCTGCCCTAGCTCACCTCCACTCCACTGCCACCCAGAAGCGTGCTTTTGTCCGCCCCCAACCACTTGGCGCCCTAGGCAGCCGCCTAGTTTGCCTAGTGGTTGCACCGCCCTGTACACAGGATGTAAACGGGGCAGAATTTTGTTCATAGAATTTTTTTCCGGGGGGTGTCAGTAAATTACTGTTGGTGCTTGTGAAAATGAGGGAGCAATAGCACTGATTGGAACAGTACATGGTACTGTGTAAGTCACCGATACTGCAAAGACTTACACACATTCTTAACTTTGAACCACTTATGTGCAAAAAGCTAAGTATGTGCATATATGTTCACAGAAATTAGGCTTGAGTTTACAGGCACAGCCCTGCCAATGCTCCTCAGACTTTGATCTGCCAAGTCTCTTGCTATTCCAGTCATAGACCTATTCTAATAGACTAAGACTATGAAGAGATCATGAAACTAATTTTCTTTTTGACCTTTAAAGCATGACTTAAGTGCAGGTTTCCAAAGGTGAAAGGCTACTGCATTAATCCACTGCAACTCTCAGCCTGCTACATTCCCTGTTTTATAGGTCAAAAGTTCTGTGTTATATGAAGTGCTACTGGCGTATGGGGCAGATTTCATACTCTCAATGCAAGAAGAATTCCCACTGAAAGCGAGGGGAGATTTTCTTGCTAAGGAATAGAGACGTTGGGCTTATATTTTACATGGATCTGGACAAATAATTCACACAAAAATGAATTCAGTGAATTTGGCATCTTTTTCTATCAACAAATAGTAAAACTCTGGTATGTATTTTTGAAATTATTCATGGATTTCACTAGTGCGTAACTCTTGATCTGCAGCTTGTTGGTGAATACTGACAATTATTTTTGCTGTGTTGGTTAGTCACAAACTCCTATGGCATTGTTGCTTTTCCTTGATTAGTAAGCTCTGAAAATAATTCAGGGGCGCATGAATTGTAAATTTTTCTAATCAAGTATTAATTTGGAAATTCATGTTGTGATGGCTAATTACATTGCTCCCTACTCACTCAGGAGTGTGGGTGAGGGCTTTAGCTAGGCAGGAAGGAGGACACCTGTGTGGGCTTTTCAGGTGAAGAGGGCAGAGATAGTGACTTGGAGAGTGGCTACCCATTGTTTGCCCTCCCCTATGGGGGTTAGGCTTTTAGGAGGATTTGTACCAGTTTAGTTTTAGCTGGGTTACTCTGAGGGAATGTTCAAAACCCTTTTGGGTTAAGTTAATTGATTAAGAAACAATATCACTTGTTTTTAAAACTAATTTATAGTGTCAGGCCTTCCTTCCCAGTGTGTTCAAGTCAAAAATCATACGATGTATATTTCCCCATTTCTTAGTTATATAACAAGTTGCAATAATTGTGGTTAGGTGCTGTGTACCTAAAATGAGATGTCATTTCATTTTCTGTGTACTCTACTCTTAAGGTAGACATTTCCATGCTGCCCAGGCAGCTGCCATGTTGTGTTTCAGTTTCAAATACACCAATATTACAGAAAAGTGTACTATGTTAACTCTGTGTTCTTTGTTTTTCTTACTCTGAAACCAGTCAGCTAGACTGAAAAGACATATTCTGCTATTTGTGTGAGGAAAAACTAATTGTAATTAACCAAAACAGCATGAATTGTCCAATGATATATATGATCTTGTCTAAATTATCTCCTCTATGGAAATAATAATCTAGTATACTGTTAATTTAGTCCTTTAATCCTTTGTGTTTAATGTATGCAACCATGATATTTAATATATTCTGGGGGGAAAAAATTCACTTCCGAACTAGTCTTCTGTAACTTTCTAATATCCATTAATATTTTCCTAGCAGGATTGTGACAAGAACAGAACACGGGGTGCTACGTAAGACGATTAGGCAGACCACAGAGCAATTTCAGTGTGACTTCATTTTATTTATACTTTTTTTAACAGTTTTATTCTCTTTCCTAAGACTTGCTTTTATAGCTATTCTTAGAAACCCTGAACTTTATTCAGGCATACAGTGGCACAGTATAACCAATATCTACAATAGAAAATAACCAAACTACAAAGTTTGAAGATGGAACTGAAAATTGCCAAAATTCAGGATTCGAGGCGTTCATAAAATGGAATTTTCCTTCACAGGAAAAGTCAACCTTTTGGAGTTATTTTCAGTTCTGAATTGCCACAAAAAGCTGAAATATCAAAAATTGCCACAAAGTGGAAAATTCCAGAAAGTTTCTAATCAGAAATGTCCAAGTGGAACATTTAGGCATTTTTCATCAAAACAATATGATTTGATGCCAAAATGGATATTTCTTTTTGAAATGCCACTCTCCAGGTGATAAATGTAATTTCATTTAGAAAGATCAATTCAAAATGATATTTTTCATTTTGATTCTCCAGATTGGAAAACTGAAAAAAATAATTGAAATCAACCTTTTACTGCAGAAAATTTTGATTTTTCAATGAAATTACATTTTCTGATGGGATATTTTTTTGTGGAAAAACTTTTGACCAGCTCTATTCAGGATGTTGACATCTGAGGTTTTTATTTGGCTCCTCACTAATCTACAACTGCAGCATGTGTGGTTCTATCACTGAAAATTATACATTACGTTCTATATTTAGAATACAGCAGAAACAAAAAGCTCAGCAAACCAAACATGAGGAGCCTCCTTCTGCTTCAGTTCTTCACACTCTGCTGCTGCATAATTTCATCTTTGTATTTTTTTGCTTCTTCTTCCTCTGTTACCTTTCAGGCAGATGTTCTTTTCGAGGAGTATATTTCTTTGTACTTTCATTTATTGTAACATCAAATGTTCTGTAATGAGCTTCTTTATTCTCCCTAGAGATTGGGAAGAGGTGAAAATATTAAAAGCACTCTTTTAAAGTAACTTAGTATATTTTCTGACTGATCTGATGGCATTGTATGGTTCATTTTATCTTTGTTCAGCAGAAACAGGAATTTAGGGCCTGTCCATTGATTATAATGGGCTTTGGCTCCAGTCCTTAGTTACCAATAGGTTAGATGTGATCTACTTCCATTAAAAATGGCATTAAACAAATGCATAGTACCTTTACTACTGAAATATAGGAAGTGAGATTAGTGACTAGTACAAGACTCCTACAATCTAGGACTCCTGAGTCACCAGGTGACCTTGGGCAAGTAGCTTAACATGGCTGTGTGCTTCTAAAATTTTGTTAAAGTAAGAGGGAGGAGGTGGAAGTAGAGCTCCCCTTCTCTTTACCTATCTCACGGGATGTTCTGAGTGTTATTTATTTGCAGTGTTGTGGGTAGCTGGGGTGCCGGAACAGGGGGGACTGGGACTATGCCCTCCCACTTTTTACCAGCCATAAGGGCAAGCAATCGGGGGGGAGGAGAGGAGAAGAGGGGAGCGTGCAGCCTCGGGGGAAGAGGCAGTGTGAGGGCGGGAACTTGGGGGGAATGAATGGCATGAGGGTGGGAGCAGGGCCTCGGGGGGGGGGGAAGGGTGGGGCGGGGGATGGGGCCATGGTTTGGGCACTCATGCCTGCCCTCCTCTCCCTTTTTAGAGAGCTTCTGTTGCTCTTATGTTGTAGCAGCTGTGTTGGTACCAAGATATGAGAGAGACAAGGGGGGTGAGGTAACACATTTTACAGGACCAACTGCAGGTGTGTGAGAGACAGGCTTTTAACCTACAAAAAGTTCTACTTCCAGTCTGGGAAAGTACTCAGAGCATTACAGATAAATACAAGATCGAACAGATTGTTTAGCATACGTGATTAACACACATTGTAAGAGAGTAGTCAAGGTGAAATGGCCATTAACAACTCTGCTGTCCTAGGCCAAAAAAGGAGGAGTTAGTGGGTTACAGATTATTGTAACAAAATGTAAATCCAGTGTCTTTATTAAGATCATGATATTTTAGTGTTTAGCACAGTTATGACTTTAAGCTCCCAGCCTCATCTTTTGAAGCTGTTATGAAGGTTTCCTTTGAAGATGAGGACTGAGTGGTCAGAAATGGAGTGATCATTTTGTAAAACGTGTTAGCCCACAGGTGATAGGATGTTTTTGATTTTTTACCATTTTTCTTTGTAAGTTCATCAGAGAGCATAGTGATTGTCTGGTTCCACTCACATAGTTGTTATTGGGGGCATTTCTTGTACTTGATGACATACACCATAGTTGAGATAGGCATATGTTGGGCCCATAGATCTTGAAAGATGTGTTTGGAAGGCTATGGTTATTGATCATCATAGCAGTGGAGAAATATCTGCAGGTTTTACATCTGTTATGGCAGGGTCTGGTGTCATTTAGTTGGTGGGTCCTGGTCTACAGGCAGCTTGCTTCTGATGATGAGGTTGGAGGGTTGTTTGAAGGACAGAAGAGGAGTCTGGAGACATATTTCTTTGAGGATGTGGTTCCCATCAAGTATGAGTTGTAATTGTTTAATGATAACCTGTCTGGGTTCCAATGTGGGGTGCTAGGTGACAACGAGGGGTGTGCAGTTGTTTTTTCTTTCCTGTATTGAAGCAGGTTCTCTTAGGGTATTTGGGTGGCCATGATACAGTCTTCTTCTCTGGTGGAGTGTCTTTGTTCAGTGAAGGGAGTTTTAGTGTGTTGATCTTATGCATCCTGGACTTTCTCTTTGGGGTATATTCTGTGGTATTTGAGTGCCTGGCTGTAAATAACACATTTCTTGGAGTTTTGGGGTGGTTATGGGATCTAGAGAGGTAGGTGTGGTGATCTGCGGGTTTCTTGTATATAGTTGTCTGTCGAGATCCATGGCTGAAGTTAATCCTAGTGTCCAGGAAGAGGATGCTGGTGTGGAAGTGTTTTATGCTAGGTGGTGATGGTTCAAGTTGTGGTGCAAATCTATGAGGGAGTATAGGTCATCTGTCCAGAGGATGAAAATTAATCTTGTTAATTGCCATTTATGAAACATGTTGGATTCTGTGATGAAATGCGCAATAGAAGTTAAAAGGATTATTATTTTCATTGTTACTCTTATTCTCTATTGTAATTTTATTTTCATATTAATATACGCTTATCTCTCATCTACTCTCAGTTAGATATAAATGTCCAAGTCACTTATAGAGTTATGCTCTGATTTTCGGTGGAAGTAGGACATGGGTCCTTTGAAGAAACAGCACCAATTATCTGATATGTGCAATTGCACTGAAGAAGATGCCTCATTAACTGCTGTGGTGCCCAAATTAATAGTTCTTTGCCTTTGACCTATTTTCTGTCCTTTTTCCAATAAACATAGAATAGAACACCAGGAACCTAGTAAAAGTGACCCCAATTAGCTGGTTTTGAGCCTGTCTTTCAAAGAAAGATTGCTGTTGAGTTCATGGAACAGATCACCAAGGTTCACTCTGGACCAATCTCCATCTCCATATGCTTTGAAGATTTAAATTTGCAAACAGTTCTTCATGTACAGAAATAAAATTCTCACCAACAATATGAAGTTTGCATTAGTGCTAAAAAATGAATAAAGTAGTATGTAAAAATATATTTTCCATCATGCAGTAGAGTTCAAGAAAATATGTACAAATCACAAAACATGAATTCATCTTAGGACATTCTATTAATTTGAATAGCCAAGTAATAGCTACTATTTCTGACTACCTAGAAGATGGAAATAAAATGAACTTTTTGTACACTGGTAGGAAACTGCCCAGAAACAAAGTACTCTGAATTCCATTAAAGGCTTCCTTCCTCCTGCCATTATAGCAAATCACGTTAGAAATTCATCACAATGAGAAATAAAAGCTACACTTTTAATACAAACCTTCTCCCACTAAAAATATTACTAATACTAAAACAAAAAAACTTATGATAGGATACAAATTAAATTTTGGTTATAGAGTGGCTGTCACACTGTTGGGAGTGGGTCATGACCAAGAGTGCCAACCTCAGGGCAGACACCTCAAGCTGGTTGTATGCTCTATTATTAGATTTCACCAACCAGTAACAAATTTGAATTCCTGGTTCACTGTAACAATCTTACCATGGAGTCACAGACAGTCCCCTTGGGCAGTCCAGTCTATCTTTTCACTCAGGCAATCTAGACCTAGTGATAAATGGTCACTTACATCAAAAATCACAAAATATTCAGGCTGCTCCCAGTCCCAAGAGACCAGTCACTTACCCCTGATCAATTTGTACTTTATCTCACACCAGAGACACCAGTAGCCAGTCCTGCAGTAAACTAATTAAGGATTTATTAACTAGGAAAGAATGTTGAAGGGCTGTCTCCCACCAAGCAGGAATGTATTGGTTATTTAACATATTCAACTTCCTGGAGGTCTTCGTGCCTTGAACATTGTTGATAAGAATGCTGTGGCTTGGCTTGACCGGGTGGCATATGCCAAATAAAATAAATAACTAGGAAAAAGAAATGAGAGTTATTTACAGGTTAAAGCAGGCAATACATATATATATATACAAATGAGTTCAACCTGTGGTTCCAAAAGGTGACAGCGATGTAGTAATATGTAAGAATTAAATGTCTTTTTAGGGTTGACCCTGTGGATCTTTGCTTTTTGTTTCGTCTGGACTCGCGGTAAGTTCGAACTAAGGTACTTCGAATTCAGCTACGTTACTAATGTAGCTGAATTTGCATACCTTAGTTCGAAGTGGGGGGTTAGTGTGGACCAGGCCTTAGGGTATGTCTACACTACTCACCGGATCAGCGGGCAGCGATCGATCCAGGGGGGGGTCGATTTATCGCATCTAGTCTAGACGCGATAAATCGACCGCCAAGCGCTCTCCCATTGACTCCTGTACTCCACCGCCATGAGAGGCGCAGGCAGAGTAGACGGGGGAGCGGCAGCAGTCGACTCACTGTGGTGAAGACACTACAGGGAGTAGGTCTAAGTATGTCTACTTCAGCTACGTTATTCACATAGCTGAAGTTGTGTAACTTAGATCAATCCCCCCCCCCCCAGTGTAGACCAGGCCTTAGCTTCAGCCCTTGTAAGTGTCAAACAGCAAAGAGATGAAAAATCTTCAGGTCAGCTATCTTTGTTTCCCATCTCCAGAATTCAAGCTGATGGGAGGTGCTTTCCCTCACATAGCACCTTCATGGTTGTAAGAGGGCCATTAAACCAGCCTTTGTGTTGTGATGTTCCACAGGGGCCCACTTAGTCTTGATATTCTTCTGGATGAGTGGGGGGAGGTATCACTTTTCCTGCCTGGGTCCACCAGTTCTGAGCAGGCAGTTTTACAATTATAAAGCAAAACTTACATATTACCTTATAGCTCAGGATACAGAAATTACAAGTAAGATAAATACATGCAGCAACTTACAAGCATTTCAGAGTCTAAACACTAAATGTATTCTTACAAGTTCAACACCTATCTTGAACAATCTGAACATATAGGTGAGCTGCTCTAGTTTCCAGCTATGAATTTGTCAGTGCTCAGGTGTTACCTGTTTGACCAGCATCACAATAGCTGTATTAGAAAACGAAGCAAACAAACAACCCCCCCACTGATATTTTACTCTGTTACCACACAATGTGGGTAAAAGTTTTGGTTTTTTTTTATAATGGGGTCCACTGTACTTGAATTTCAGTGTTTAAACAATTTCACAAAGTAAGGACCCAATTCTACAAACCTTTATACACTTGAACAGTTTCGTTGAAATCAGTAGGGTTATTGGCTTCTGGTCTAATAATGATGATATTCTTCAGTCTGATATATAGCTTAGATTTCTCAAGAATTCTTTTTTGAAGGAACCAGTTTTGTCACAATGAGGCAGCTATAAAATTTGTCTACAAATCATCAGATGTTTGAGGCTTTATCCAGGACACAATCCTAAATTACAAAATATCAAAGTAAACCAGATCAGAGTATCCTTTTAATAAGTCAAATTCCTCTTTGTAATATCTAAAATTAATCCATCACTGGCATCATTTTTCAGATCTATTTATTGTATACTGTTGTGCACAGTGGATTAGATGGTCCCTAGTTTACAGTCAAAACTCTTAGTGGGAGTTTTGTCTGACAGAGCGCATCAGGCTCAATCCTCCAAAAGCTTTCTACCAGATATAGTGGTTAGTACTATGAGTTCTCCCAACAGTGTTTCCAGGATCAGACTCAGAGGGTATGTCTGTGCTAGAAGTGTAATTTTATAAATAGCAGCTACACTGCTATTTTTAGCATTCTGGCTTGGTCAGTTCTAGTGAGGGTATGTACTGAGCGGGAAATTACATCTCCAACATAAGCATACCCTTAAGTAAGGATGCCAAGATTTGGTGCAGTAAGAAGAGAATGCAAGGGAAAAACATATTGGCCTATTTGGAATATTTTTAGTGACTTCTGTAAAGATCAGCACTTCAGTTTCCATAAATACAACCTTGAGTTGAGTTTTTGCTGATTTTTCTTTGATCATTATTTCATTCACATGTGCACAGTGTTCCACTATTGATTTTCATTGTTCTCTGAGGATTTCAGTCACAGACTGGTTTATTGGGCTCGCTCTCTAGATATATCTTCTAAATTCCTAGGCATCTTCACAACTTGCCCCTCCCTTCTGTTTGTTGATTTTGGTAACTGGCATTGATTTTTGTGGTGGGGAAAACTTCAAATGTTTCTATAGAATCTTAAAGGTTGTGAATCGTATTCATTAGCAGAGACTGACAGTTTTGAAAAAAACATTTTAATTTTAAGGGCAGAAAAATTAGACCCATGGCTTCTTCTCTCTCTACTCTCCCATGGGACACTTATGAATTTAATATTTTGATGGCACCTTTAATACCTGCTTCCCTGTGAGATATTGTGCGTCAGTATGGTAGTTCCCTGTGACATACTGTCTTCCCCTACAAGTCTTAATATTATCAGAAGTTAATATAGAAACTGTCACAGTGTTAATTTTTGTTAGATTTATTTATTCATGGGGCTAGAAAATCCCATATAAGTCAGCCTGCTAGTACCACTATGCTTTGCAGGACTGCTTGTTACATCTTTCTCAATCTTTCTAACATATTATCAAATCTGTTCTTAAATATCTTACTTTTAGGACACAGATAATTCCACCTTGTCTGACAGGTACAACCCTATTTTCTTCTGGAAATTGGAAATGAACCTGGATTTCTGTATTTAACATTGCTAATTGTTTTGTCATACAAAACATTTGTATAAAGACTTCATAATAAATATTCTATTGTATTCACACAGGGGTAGATTTGTGTCATTTAGACGCAGCACTAGGAGACCCTCCCTCCCCTCAGCCCGTGGGAGATATGTCTCTTGGAGCTCACTGGATCTATTTAAAAACACATGTTGCACAAGGTAAGATCTACCTCCAATTAAAAAAAATGGGCCAAACTCATCAACTGACTTCATTAGAATTACACTAGGGATGATTTGGCGCAGATCTGCATAACATTGTTGGTGTCAGATTAAACCAAAATTTGAGCTACTTTATATGGTGAATTAAGTGAAGGCACCAAAGGCAGCTCGGGGCTACGTGTTGACTCTATGGAGTTACCTAGATGTAACTGAAATCAGAATCAGTCTGTAGATTTCTAGGATGCTGGTAAATTCCTTATTATTTTGCTGTCTTACTAGCTGTGTATTAGAAGAGAGTATCTATGGTTTTGAAACTCAGATATGCACTTTATCTGCTCCATAGAGATCTTTACTGTACGTCAGGGAAGTGCTGAATCTAGATGAATGAAAGGGAAACACAGCAGAAGTAATCATTTTGCTTGTTGTGTAATGAGGAATACTCAGTTAATATTAAGGAGGCTATTCCAAGAGAGTTTTAATAACTATAATTTGGAATACAAAAGTAAAACTCCTTAGGCATTCAAATTATTCAATATGCGAATCCTACAGTATTTAACATATGAAATGTTTCTACATCTGTCTACAAATGAAGTCAGCCCACTTTCATGGTGTTAATCACTTTTATTGCATATATTACTTCACAGTATCCAATTTGTCACATAGAAGCCTGCATTTTACAGTATACAGTAGATACAAACCAGAAAAGAACCCTCATTGGAAGGAGAAATGTATTAATTTCTATCAGTTTTAACTACCATGCAATTATCCTCTATAATACTGTCTGAAAGGTAAAAAATGATAAATGGCTGCAATAAAGAGACATCATACATGCAAAATGAAGGTTCAGCAGAGCTCATTCAACCTCCATTTTACCAGCAGTTTGTTTCCGCCACTCAGTTTTATAGATGGGTTCTTAGCATAATCTAGATGAATGGTTCAAATAACGTATGGTTCAACGGGATTGAAATGTTTTGGGTTTTTTTGTTTTTACATTTGGACACCGGTCGTAAAATTTTGTGGAGGGTTGTATCTGTGAAACGCTTCACAGAACACAGACACTCATTGTTAAAAGTTTCTTCTCCATATGCTAAAACACTTAACCATTCATTTTTTGCATGAAAAGTAAAATACCACCTTAGTCTCACAGATTATGTTTAGACAGATGTTTTGTAAATGTTATGGGCCATTTAAACCATAAATGTGGGCCTTTTATTCATAAGGAGCTATGCTAGGAGAATTGTTTTTCTTTTTTCTCTCCTATGTAACTAGCAATGGAACATATCATCATCTTCACTTTTCCTAGAATTTGCAAGAAATTATAATTCATCCACATGGGTTATTTGAGTCATGTATTTGGGAAAAGCAACAGGTATTGTTAAAAGAGACAAAAACTTTTTACAATAGAACAACCGAGGGGAAAAAAGATCTTAGAAAAGTAAATATCCAGTGCTTAAGGAAATTAACTACAACTAATCCAAGCTGGAATAATGTGTTCATTAGGCTGCATAATTTATGCAAAGCTCAGTTATGGCTTTCCTGCAAGCCCTGAGGCTTTCTATCTTAGGTACTTATATCAAAGTACATCTATAGTATCTGAGTGCCTCACTGTCTTTAATATATTTATCCTCATACTGCCTCTGTGGGGTAGGGAAGTGCAACTATCCCCATTTTTAACAGATGGGGAACATAGACACAGAGGAAATAAGTGACTTGCCCATAGTCACCTAGGAAGTTTGTAGTGGAGCAGGGAATTGCACTCAGGTCTCACAAGTTCTGGGTGATTCCGCTATCCACTAGCCCATAAACCCTCATCCATGGACAGTTGTTCTGCTGTAGATGCTGCCCAGGAGCCAGATTATGATGGTGTCACAAGCTACTTCCTAGTTTCCAGTTCCAAGAGGGAAACAATTGACACCAGCCCTACTCCTGGTGCAGATTACTTCCTCCTCCATGCTGCCTCAGCGGTGTTTACTGGTAGGTGTGAAGGTAGAGACAAGGTTTCATCCACACTACACTCCTGCCCAACCACTCCACCACTTATCTGTACAGGAAGCAGAATAAGTTACCCCACACTAGCTACTCTCTCCTCTTTGCTAATACCTGTGAAAAGAGTAGCCAATGCAGAGGATTAGGTGGTGCCTTAGATACCCTAACTCCCATGTGTGAATACATAGGATAACTTAAGGTCTCACTCTCAAGGCATGCAGATCGTCTTCCTCTAATAGGCAACTTTATTACTTTACAAATTGTGGTCTCAATCATGCCTTGAATTGTGAGTGGTAGCTTCAGGGGCATTGTGCCTCCTTGAAGCACAATACCTATCCATTGCTACACCTCTTGCTTACTGCTGGCTGGGTGCCATGGCTCTTTCCCTCCCACCCCTCTCCTAGTCAGTCAGTCAGTCACGTGATCCTGTTTCAGACAACAGATTGGTTAATCAAAACTCAGACAAACAATTGTATTTCTCAGATGCCTGGTTAATAATGCAAAACAGGAAGTGCATGTGATCCTACCTCAGCCTTCTGTGGTACATAAAGAAAGTATGGTGTGATTTAAAGTTGCATTGGTTTGCATCTAAAAACTGGTATCGCTCATGATGAAGCAAAACAAATAGTTAGATTTTTGTATCAATTAATGTTGCATCAGAGAGCAGGAAGAAGTATTTGTTGCTTAAGAGAATTCTGTGGCATTTTTCTCTTTAGAAACTGGTCATTTAAATTCTGAGGCAAACAAAGGGATTGATCCTTCAGTGTTATGCTCATGAATAGTTGGGCTCACTGATGCTAATGGAATTATTCATGTGAGTAAGGGTCTGCAGGATTTGATTTACATTTATTTGAGTGGCAAACAAAAAAAAGCATAACATTTTCTACACAGAAATATCTCTGAGCCCTGATTGTCCGAGGTGCTGAACTCCTGTAAAATGCGGGCTGCCTTCAAATCCTATTGATTTATGCAGGAATTAAGGAAACTCAGTATCTTCCAGGATCTAGCCCTCTGTTAGTAGTTCTTGTATTTTCTCTTCACAATAATCATTCAGTGTGATCTTAATAGTGTGATTTTTCTTCCTGTCCTATTCAAGACAGTACAAAACACTGTCCCATTTGTAGGAGAAATCACCTATTGTCTTCTGGAAGCTAAACATAATTGATTCCAAGGACAACAATTCTCCAGTCAAGTTCAGCTACCTCTACCACCCAGTAAATAACTAAAACAATTTACATGTGTCCTCTGATGCTTTGGATCAACCATGCAGTTCTACCTTCATAATTCTCATAGCTAAAGAAATGACCCATTGAAATGTTTGGGACCGATTAGACTGTATCTCAAGCCAGAACTACTGAATCTTTGAGCATTCCCATCAGGGCCGGCTCTGGCTTTTTTGCCGGGGGGGGGGGCGGCCGGAG
>NW_020664531.1:11923180-12036124 GCF_002925995.2 Terrapene triunguis | reverse complement strand
GCCCCCCCCGGCGGCCAGAGCGCCGGGGGCAGGGCGGCGAGAGGGCGGCGAGCCCCGGCTGGGGCTCTGCTCGGCTCTCCCCCCGGCGGCCAGAGCGCCGCGCCGCCCCCCTCCAGGTGCCGCCCCAAGCACCAGCTTGGGTGCTTGGTGCCTGGAGCCGGCCCTGATTCCCATAAAGTGTTTCAGTGTAAGTTTTTCAGTCTGACATTTTCTTAAATTCAGTACAATTTTGCGACATATACTGTACAGACCTGGAGAAGTAAAACCTCTTTGGACTTTGAAATATTATATCTGTATGAGATTAACAAAGGTGGTTATGTATGTATATTTAATTATACTTCTCCATTCTGCCAAGTATATTTCTACCCTCATTTCTGACTGCCAAGCAAGTGAGCTATTTTGGAGTAGTTTACATATGCCTCATAAAAGCTTGGTTTTTCTTGCCTCTGTAGGGAAGATGTTTAAGGCCCTGATTCAGTAAAGCACTTAAACACGTATTTAAAGTATGTGTTTGTCTTTTGCTGAATCAGAGCTTAAAATAATAATAATACCTAGTGCTTATGTCACACTTTTCATCAATAGATGTCAAAGCACTTTACAATAGAGGTAAATCTCATTATCCTTATTAATTTTTAGAGGACATGCTTAAGTCTTGTCTATACACAGAAATTGTACTAGTTTAACAGAAATCTGTTTTTAAACCAGTTTAGTTAAACTTACTTCAGTTCTGCTTAAACCTGTTCTTGACTGACTTAATATAAACTCGGTTTATAACAATTTAACTTAAGTATCTGCACAGCCTATGAACTAGCTTAACTAAACTGCTGAACTTTAGGTAAACCCGTTCAACTTTGCTTGTAGAAAAACCTGCACAGTGTCAGACTCAAGGACTTCATGGTGCTGTGGGACTCCTCTATTGAGTCATGTTATTAGTTGCTTAAACATTGCATGTGGTTACAATGTAATTATTTCTGAGTCATACCACCACGTGGCCTCAATTAGCTCCAATAAGGTTACATAAAAGGGTCTGGAGCCCCTTTCAAAGGATACACGGAGATCTAGAATGTGGGATAGAGAGGTATTGCATGGAAAACCCTAGGAGCAGCAAAACTTGTGGAGGAAGTTTAGACTGAATTTCATGTTTATTACCAATAAAGCTGAACTGCAGGGAGGGAGTAAACTTGACATATATACATTATGTCTATATTCTTTTCAGAGCACATTATGAACTCAACCTGCTTACTGGTCAAAATGAAATGTATTTTCTCTTATGATTCCAAAGGTTATTTTAATGAAGTGCCTGGCTTAGTTATGAAGAAAGTTGTTTTGAATTTGGAAACCTTAATATATTTTATATTTTGTCAAAATGATTTAGGAGATTGTGGTGTCTCACTTTATGCACCTGGCCAGTTTAAAGCAAAATAATAATAATAATAAAAAACTTTACTAAACCTGGAACCATTCTATATGTGGCCTATGGGACTTGTAGTACTTTCATTTTGGCATTAGATGAAGGCCTCTGGCTAAGAGGAAAATGTAGGACCAATTATCTACTAAGAGTAAATCCATGCTCACAACTAAATTTCTTGGTAAAACTACTCAAAACTCTCTCAGGGAAAAGTCCTACAAAATTGAATATGGATAAAGCCAATAGTGTTCTATAGAAATTCCTTTTACAAATCTATAGAACTTACTACAGAATTATGTCTTTTTTATTATTTAGTTTTGTTTATTTTATCCATATTCTAGAATTCTATAGAAGGAATATAATTCTCTATTAAATGTTGTAGGATGGGCCAAAAATCTATAGAAAAGTATTAATTTTCTATTACAATTTAATGTGTTTTTCTATAAAGGATGTTTAATGTTAAAAAAAAAGGAAAGAAATAAACTTCAGTTTCATTATGTTGGTAAAAATTATAGACAGGGCTGGTAGAACAACCTATTGTTAAGGTTGCCTAGTGGTTCCCATTACAAGACCCTGTTTTTTGCTGCTCATAACTTGCCAAGCTTTAGTCATTTGGGTTGAATTTTTTTGACTGGATGTCTACCTCAGACTGAATTTATTTTCAAAAATTTTACTCAAAATGGTTCAGCTGTGTCTGAGAATGATGCTACATGTTTCTGAGAATGATGGACATTATTTTGCCCATTTAAAAATGTGGTGACCTTTGAAAAGCTCTAGCATCCCCATGCTTTGGAGCAGGCACTTGAAATTAGGTGGTGGGGTGGCCTTTGTGTCAGGAATGTGGGGTTTTTGCAATCCATGTAAAAATCTGTTGAAATTTGACTATTATAAGCCTCTGAAAAATCTCAGTTTGCACGTGCTCAGTAAAGACTTGTTAGATTTTTAGCAGCTAAATTCCCCAAAGATTCCATCTGTGCTGGACAGGAATGAACATGACTTCCCTTGAACTTGTAACTCTGGGTTTCAGTGGGCCAGGCACCTGACCTGAGAACAGGGAGCCTACCTCTCCTGGGCTTTCAGTTACCTCCCTGCTAGTGCCCAGGTAGCATGCGGAAGGAAGCTGCTTGATCTGAATACAGAGAGGACCTGCAGTGGAGAAACAAGGGGCAGTAGATTGGGACAAGGAATTGGAAGGGGGAGAGACTGAGACTGGAGGCTGGAAGTTGTGGGGAGAGGGAAACTGAGACTGGGAGGAGGAGCAACTGGGATTTGCTTGGCAAGGAGACAAACTGAGAACCAGTGGGATGGAGTGGGGGAAGAAGTTGAGGAGGAGGGAGGGAAAGATCTGACAAGGAGCCAGGCTCCTAGGGAAGAACTGAGACTCTTCCAGTTTCTGTGTCCAGCCAAGGAGTTAGTGGGGATGGGACGGGAAGAGTGGATTCTGAAATTGGAAGTGGAACTCAGGGAGGTTGGGCAGGGACTCAGTATGGATCGAAAATGTGGATGAGGTGGGGGTGACAGGAGGGTGTGGTTAAGGTAGGGCAGAGAGAAAGACTTGATTAGGAGCCAGGACTGAGGCTAGCTAGGAGTTGCTGGACAAGGAGACTTGGAACAAGGACCTGGGGGTTGAGGGATAAGGCAACTGGGAATTACAGGCCATGGAGAATGAAACTGAGACAGGGAGGTCAGATGGGTGAGATTAGAACTGGGATGACAAGCATGAGGAGTGAAGACTGGGACTGGCTAGGTAAGGAAAATGGAACTGGGACCAGGAACGGGGAAGACAGGACTGAAACAGAGAAGAATGGGTCATACTTGGGAGGAATGGGCAGAAGAGTCTGTGCCCACTTTGCCCTTCAGAGCCTGGAATGGAACCCAAGAATCCTAAGTCTCACCTTTCCTCTGCTGTCAGCAAATATCTATGAAGGCCACTATAGTGTAGGTTCACATAAGGGATGACAATCAACTATTGCTCTAAGTTCCACTTTTCGCTCAAGGGGCAGAGATCTGTGCACTGGATCTAAAGGTTCCAACCCTGCTGATGACCAGGAGGTTGTCAATAAGAAACCACATGATGACATTTCTGGTTTTTCAGTTTGTTTTTTTAAAAACGTAAGAGGTTACATTCTTTTGATATAGGTTTTTGTATGTAATTAAGGCTGCAAAGTCAAGCACTGAAAAACTAGGAAATGCCAGAATTCAGTCCCTTTGTGTGTATACATTATGATTGTATCTTTAATTACATCTTCTTCTTCACATACTATTTTTTCCACAGGACGTCTGCCTGGTTCACCGGTCTGGGGATGAGTCAGGGCTGTGTAATGAAGGAGGCTCTTGTTGTCTATAGCACCTTGGCCTCATTTGTTGCAGAAGATGAAAGGTGAGTAGCAAATGAGGCAGGGCATTTCAGGAAGAGAACGGAGGGTCTCATGGTTAAGGCAATTGAATGATCCTCTGGACAACTGGACTTGATCCATGCCTCTGCTACAGAGTTCATATGTCATGCTAGGCAAGTCACTTAAGCCAAAGTTTTCACAGGTGATTGCTAATTGTGTGTGCCTCTTTTGTTTCTGGGTGCCTGCACAGGCAACCTTAAATCTGGCATTTCCTAACATTTCGGTGCTTGAATTTTGAAACCTTAATATTATTTTAACATAGTTTTTTGTGTATAATGTAGATAATGTTTTGAGATAGAACCCAAAGTCACAATCAGGATCAGGGCCTCATTGTGGTAGGCATTGTAGAATGCACAGGAAGACCACTCACTCTATCCCAGTACAAGAGGTTTTACTGGGTTTTGCATGGTGTGCAGAAATTTTAGTATAGTTCTAGTTATAAGGATTTCAATTAAGACTATCTGAAGAACTGATGCATCATAGGTTGGAAACTATAGAATACTCTGTGAGGAACCAGACATGGATGGTCAAGTTCAGTGGTTAGAGCCACAGGCGGTTGAGCCTGTGAGGTCAAGCCAAAGATGATAGCTGAAGTCCAGAGTCAAGAGTCATTGCCAGGTCAATAGCTGGGAATCGGAGGGTAGGGTCAGGCCAAAGTCAATAGTCAGGAATCAGAGGGCAGAGTGGGGAGGCAGGAAACAGGAGCAAAGCAGAGTTTTTCTCAGCAACAGGTCAGTGTTCTGCCACTTTGACAGACAACTTCCTGGTATTCTCTTCAGGGTTAAATAATAAGTTTGGGACAATCAAAGGTCATGCGAGGGGCTGCGGGACATCTCTACCATGGTCAGCACTTCCTGCTTTGACTGGTCTCCCAGGATGTATGGTATTTGACTATAGTTCTAACAAGGCTGCCTGGTGGTGGCACAGAAGCCCAGCAGAGCAGGTTCAAGTCCCATGAATCCTTACACTCTTCACTTTACATGTCAGCTTCCATCTAAGAATCTCTCTCAACCTTTGTGTGGTACAAGTATCCCTATTGTACAGAAGAGGTAACGGAGGCACAGAGAAATTAATGGCTTGGTCCTGCAAAGTGCTTATAAAGATCCTTCGGTATCAGTGAAATGAATTGGAGGAGTACAGAACCTTTGAGAAAGCTCTGTGTACATCATAGGTTTGGGTCCTAAGTGACTTGTCCAAGGTCACTGAAGGATTCTGTGGCAGGGCCAGGAATAGAACTCAAGTCTCCTGACCTCCAGTCCTGTGCCACAGCCACAAAATAATCCTTCAGTTATAGTTACAACTGAATTATAATAATAATTTCAACTATAATTCCCTCCTCCCACAAAAAAAAGAAAAATGAAATAGCATCTCTGTACAGTCTCTCATTAAACACTGGGTTAAAATTCCATTGTCATCATCTGTAGGAAAGGTCTTCCCTGTCTAAATGTGCTCCGATCTTTGCAATGAAAACTCGATACAATCCTTTCATGAAAGAGAAGTTAAACCGAGTCTGGGTGGGTTACAATACCAGTACATTTTAAAAAACAAACAAACAAACAAAAAAGATGAGGCGCTGCCACATCTTTTGCTTTGCTTTGTAGTCAGGATGAAATGGATGCTGCAGCTGAATGTACTATGACATTGTCACTGTTGCTGTATTCAGTACTTTGAATGCTTTTGAGCTTTCCTAAGACTTGTTTTCTAGCAACATAAAGGAATGATAACATCAAAAAGCTAAGACATCACCGGGTGCCAAATTCAAAGGTGATATGTGAGGTGCTGTAAGTCACACTACATTACATTGCATACACGTACGCTAGCTTTCATCGAGGTAGCATGAGTATAAAATAGCAGTGTAGCCACTGATAGCCCAGGAAGTGGCAGCAATGGCTCAGTTTAGCCGTGCCAAGTACATACCCATGTGATTCAGGCAGGTTTGTATTCAATATGGCTAAGTCCTGCCACTGCCTGTGTTACCGGGGCTACACTGCTATTTATACTAATACTAGCTCGATGAAAGCTAGTGTGAGTATGCATACACAAGCTGTGAATCACATCCCTTGCTCATAGTGTAGACGTAGCCTAAGTTGGTGTACATTGCATACCAAGGAGCTGGAAGAAGATGTAAGTTGGAGTGAGGGTTACTTTAACTAACAACTTACATAGAATGGGCTGGTAGAGACCTCAACATCATCCAGTCCATACTCCGACGCTGAGCAGGACCAAGTATACCTAGACCATCCTGACAAATACTTTTCTAACTTGTTCTTAAAAACTTCCCATGACTATGATTTCACATGCTGCTTTTGACCAATTTTCATGCTGTACTCCTCTCTCGGTATGTGAGTTGCACCAGCTTAGACTCCCAGTACTAAGCGTGTGTCTACACTGCAGCTGAGAAGTGTAATTTCCAGCTTGTGTAGATGTACACCTAAAAATAGCAGTGTGGCCTGGGCAGTGGCTTGGGCTAGCCAACTGAGTATGTACCCAGGTGGTCAGGTTACCAGTTTGGTAAGCAGGGGTGCATCTAAGGTAGCCTGAGTTGGGGGAAGTAAGATGTAAAGAGCTGTAAATACATGCTGAAGGGACCATATGTTGTAAATTGTACTTAAACTTAGCTCTGAATTTGACCCGGAGTCTGAGGATCCAATAGATGGATTCTCCCAAATGCACCCACTACACTTTATTATTATTAGAGTCAAAGAACACTCATTCTTTTAACATCTAGTCCCATTGTTTTCTTTCTTTAAGGAAGCTAAGTTATTTTTGTAACTAAATCTGAGTATCACTGTATCTGGTGATTTAATCAGATTGCTCCAGCTGAGCATGGTGTGTTCGGATCAGCTTCACTGCTGCGTAAAGGAAAGTTGCAATCCAGCCCAGCAATAAAGTGTCCATCTAACTCAGATACAAAGAATTGACTGTCAAGGGGTTGGAGGACATAGAGTAGAGCAGATAGCTGGACTAGATAGAAGAGGTCTGACAAGTGGATCAGAAAAAGGGTGTCACATTCACGGCGACACTAGATCTCCACTAGCAGCCGCAGCCGGACCTGTCTTCCAGAATTGTGCAGGCCAGCACAGAGGATCTGACTGGACAGATGCCAGCGCTTCACCAGGACTGGTTGGTGAGATCTTTCACTGCATCTGCTAGTTAAACACAAAATGAAAGAGTAGATTGTCCCTGCAGTTTCAGTTGCATATAGTGGTATTCTTTATATTTTGTTCTACCCCACCTCCCATGTCTTAAATATGACACATCTGTTAATATAGAAGATTATCCTTTTGCACAGCTGTATCACATTGTTGACTGCATGGGTGGTGGGTATAATACGGAAGGGGAGGCTGTGCTGGCCCTAGCGCAGGCGTCACTGTCGCCTGACACCTGGGCCATGGTGTCCTTCTTCTCCTCTCTGTTCTGACCCTTCCTGGAGTCTCCCACGGCCAGCTGCTGTTGCCTAGTGAGTCTTCCTCTCCTCCTCTCCTCCACTCCTGAGGTCTCCACAGCTGCCAGCCGCGGGGCATGGTGTGCATGTGTATGTGTGTAAGGATGCAAGCAGAAGGTGGGGAATGAGGAGGCATGGGGAGGGGATCTCTGAGTAACTTTACACAAGTGAAAAAACCTTCCAGAGACCTAGTAGCAGATCACTGAAATTGTTAAAGGGCCATTATAGTGGTAATGAAGTCATTTAACAGGCACTTATCAATGCCACATTCAGCTGGCTTTTATATTGTAGGAAAATGTGTTTTGTGGGTTAAAAACAGTTTCCAAAGGACCTGTCAGTTATTCTCTGTACCCAGCAGAAGTAACTGCTAACCTGGCTCAAGGAGGAGCTGACATAGCCAGTGAGTTTACTTCTTGATCTAGTCGTTTTATTCAAACCCAGTTTAAGTAAACGAGTCTGGCAGGGAATTCTGTGTAAGAAAGGTTATTAAACTTCTGCCTTAATGTCGGCTGTCCATGACAAACACTTTTTCAAAAGGAGAGATTAGGCTTCAGTTTGGTGCAGGTAGCCTGGGTTTTCCTCTCTATATACAGTATACAACGAACTCCCTGCCATGCAGAGGAGAATCCATCTGGCGATTGATCTGTAACTGTTGCCTGTTCAGTTCCCTTGTGGAATGTTATTAGTGCCTTAAGGTGAAAAGGGGGGAAGGCGGCAGGGGGGGCGGCAGCAGCAGGGTGAGGAAGTGAGCTGTGAGCCAGCTGCACAGCAGCTGTGGGGGGGGGGTCTTGTGGTGGGGGGGTATGATAAGGTGAGGAGCAGGTGGGTGAGCCGCAGGCAGGGAGGAGGTGAGTGAGGGGGGAACCTCGGTGGAAAGTGAAGAGGTGAGTGGCGAGTCAGCGGCAGTTGGAGGCGGGCCTTGGGGTGGAGCATGGATGGAGTGTGGGCAGGGCTGTGAGCGGAAGAGGTGAGACAAGGAGCTAACCTTCCGCAGGGGATGTTTCATCCACCGCCCAGGGTTGACTCCATATTCAATTTGTGATCCGCTGTCCCCCAGAGGCTCTTAAGCACTACTACCTCCTACCCACTTATTCCCCATGTTGTAGTTATACATTTGATTTTTCCTCCCTAAATGTAGTACTTTAGTGAATTTCATCCTGTTCAGTTCAGACCAATTCTCCAATTTGTCCAGGTCATTTTGAATTCTAATGCTGTCTTCCAAAGTGCTTGCGACCACTCACAGCTTGGAGTGATCCACGGATTTTGTAGGCATCCTCTCCCCTCCATTATCTAAGTCACTAATGAAAATATTGGATAGTACAGCACCCAAGACTGATCGCTGCAGGACCCCACTAGATACCTCCTCTGAGTTTGAGAGCAAGCCATTGATTACTACTCTTTGAGTATGGTCTTTCAAACAGTTGTGGTTTATTAGGCAGCAGGTTTAAAAAAACAAAACAAAAGGAAGTATTTCTTCATACAATGCGCACACAACCTGTGGAACTCCTTGCCAGAAGATGTTGTGAAGGCCAAGACACTAACAGGGTTCAAAAAAGAACTGGATACATTCATGGAGGATAGGTCCATCAATGGCTATTAGCCAGAATGGACAGGGATGGTATCCCTAGCCTCTGTTTGCCAGAAGCTGGGAATGAGCAACAGGGAATGGATCACTTGATGATTACCTGTTCTGTTCATTCTCTCTGAAGCACCTAGCATTGGCCACTGTCAGAAGACAGGATACTGGGCTAAATAGACCATTGGTCTGAGACAGTATGGATGTTCTTATGTTGTGCGCCCATTTTATAACAATTTAATCTAGATCACATTTCCCTAGTTTGTTTATGAGAATTCCATATTGGATTGTGTCAAAAGCCTTGCCATCCCTGCCCCAAAGTGCTTATAATCTAAGACAAGTGACATGCAACAGGGGAGGAAAGGGGATATATAATATTTTTCTCCACATACATATATTTTCATTTTAAATAATTATTAGATTCAACTAGAGTGTGTGTAAACTATCCCTATCTGCCCCTCAGCCTAACCATCATTAATTGACTGTTTTTTTCATATGCAGTGTTGTTGTAACTGGGTTGGTCCCAGGATATTAGAGTGACAAGGTGGATGAGGCAATATTTTTTTATTGGACCAACGTATGTTGATGGGAGAGACAAGCTTTTGAGCCTACACAGCTCAGGACCTGAAGAAGAGCCATTAGTTGGTTGGGCCAGGTACTTTTGGTGAAGCAGAGGTGGTGATGCAGTGACTCGGTAAAAGCCTAAACCGGATGACTAAAGAGGGATAGAGTTATGGAGGACATGAAGTTTGAACCTGATGTGGTGAAACAGAGGGATCAGTGGATGGATTTAGCATTCTTTGGTTTTATAACATTCTCTCAAAGGGATGCCTTGCCTTAGTCCTGCCTTGTCATTCCCCCCACTGGTACCTCTGGAAGTAATCACTGACATGAAGTACTTCTCCTTGCACTGCTGAGATACAGCAACATGCGCCAGAGAGTATCAGCCCACTTGCAGCAATTTCTGTCTTTATATCTAGGCTATTTAAAAGAGTGGCATAATAGGTCAACTGGATGGCCCCTCTCCTGGTCTCTGAGATGGAATTAATTAGTCCTTTTTGGGGCCCTCTCCTCTGATGACTGCAGAATGAAAGGAGAAAGAACCATTAACCCCCCTTTCCTGGACCCCTCAAGCCAAAAATTCCCTTTTTTTAAATGTTGGTTGTACAGTACACAGTGCTGGGAATTGGGGAATGCAAGAGGACAAACCTGGGGGCTTTTTAACTCCCTCACCTCCTGACATCAGAGGGCAGATTTTTTTTCCTCCTTGCTCCATCTTTATTGTTGTGGCTGATAGACCTGCTTCTCTCTTTAAAAAAAGGGGGGTATTTCTAATAGGCAGGTGGCCTGCTTGCCACACTCCCCTCTCATTCTGCCGCAGTGGATCAAGAAAACAGTCCTGGCCTGATCCACTGTGGGGATGAGAGATGCATAACAGAGTACTGGGATTTGGTGAAAACCCACCCAGTAGCAGATAATGGGAAGTACAAATATCTGGTGTGGCTGGGTTAATTACACTAATATTTATTCTAGTAAACAAATACATTATGCATACTTATATTATGATGATGAAGTCTCACATTGATGTTGACATACGAGGATTCAGCAAACAATATAGGTGCGCATGTATATGCAAGATCAGACCAATGCGAGAACAGCAAACACGGTTACATTGGGGACAGAGAAGCTTGTCCATGATCTACTGTATCCTGGCTTGTGCAATTCACATTTTTTACATAAGATGTTTATGTGCCTTGCTTCAAAGCAGATAATGCAGACCTGCCTCCATCTTTTTCTGCCTTGGGCTGTTGCTTCCCAGTTGCTGGGGTCAACCTGACATGCTTTTAAGTTTAACTTCAGTGTGTCTTGATATCATTGGTGCAGCCCATCATGAGAACATGCCTTGCTTTAGATGACCTTAAAATATGGCCTTGGGTATTCTCGAGTCGGCCCCACTAAAGAGATGCTCAGACCAACGCAACTGAACTTTTATGAGCATGCTTTGAATGCCAGACATCTAACAATGATTAAGGATTTCAATGCTGGGAATTGTAAAAGACGCAATTTGGCCCTGCAACTCAGCTGAAAATAGCATGAATGGAACTGATTCAGTTTCCAAATGTGGTGGTACTACGTTGTCCACCTAGAAGCATTGTGAGTCTGTTGTTAGATATTTTGTTTAGGAGCATCAAAATAAGCACCATCATTCCATAAGCAGTGTGACTGCATTCCAAATACAAAGCTGGTCTGGGCTATATGATGGGTAATCTCATCAATTATGGCATTCTGTGACAGCATACTTCCTATGTCGCATAACTTCTCCATGGACTTGTGGGGAGTGTTGTTGATCTTAATAATTGGGTAGGCATGCACAGCCCCCATCACAGATTGGGGCAGCAGTTCAGTTTTCTTTAGGGTTGTTGTAAAACCAAAGTGATTGACTACATGAATGAAATGATCAGTTATAAATTAAATAGCATCAATCATATGAGCAACCAGTGCACAGTCATCAGCAAATAAAAGATCCTTAATGAGTAAATCTGCCACTGTGTTGTGCAAGCATGGAAGCGTTGCAGGTTGAACACCTTCCCATTAGTGTGGAATCGGATAAATACTCATCTGTCCAGGTAATGAAATCCATCCATAAGCATAGCCAAGAAAGGATGCAAAATAGTGTGGGAGCCAGCACGCAACTTTGTTTGCTGCCTTTGATGACAAAAAAGGGGGGGTGGGGCAGAATCTTGCCATTTTCCACCACTGAGGCTATCAACCCATTATGAAAGTACTGAATGACAGAAATAAACTTTGCAGGGCATCCAAGGAAGAACAAAAGTTTCCAGAGTCACTCACGATTTACAGAGTCAAAGATCTTTAGCTATGTCGATGAACATCATATAATGACCACCATTTTGCTCCTGGCTCTTTTCCTGAAGATGACAGGCTGTGAAGATGATATCTATAGTGCCCATCCAAACCGAAATCCACACTAAAGTCAGAGAAGATGGTTTCTGCTTAGTGTATATAATGACTGCTGAAAATAAATATCCATATTCTATCGCAACATGGTAGTTATTCTTTGCTCCTGTTGAAAATCCTGCAGTGATCTCAGCTGCCATGAAGAACTAGTGAGCAACAGGTGACCATAAAATGAGAATGTAATGTCTACATACTAAATGGATTTTAGAGTCATTTAAGGCTAGAAGGGTCTCCTCCAGTCTACCTCTTGTATCACACAGGCCATACGGTTTCATCCAGTTACTCCTGAACTGAGCCCAGTAACTTGTGTAATGATTTCACTGTAAAAGAGAAACACAGCTAGACCCAAAACCTAAATGCATGCATGTGGCCAGGTAAATGGGCCATGTGCATAGGACATGTTTGGGGGTTCCACAGCCATTCCACAGTCTCAGGGCTATAGTTGTCATCAGTCTTCTAAAAGTGTCCTTTGACCAATGTGTCCATGGATGCACTGGCCATGCCTCAACCCTCCTGATACCCAAATCATTCCTTGCACTGCTATGTAAAAGGTCACTTAAAATCAGTGCTCCATGGTGTTCTAAGAAACCGAGGCTCTTCTGCACAGTTTCTGTGCACTGGGACACCTCTTGAAACAGATTCTCTTCTTTCTCCTCTCAAAAGGAGCTGGCCATTACTAAACAGTCAGCATTCATTTACACGGGTTTGTACTTTCTCTGACACCATGATTGTATTTATTTTTCTTCCTTTCTCTTTGCCTTTACCTACCATATAATTTTACATACAGTAATATATTGAGGGGAGTGGGAGGACGCAATCCAAACACTGCAGTGTTGTAATGTTGTAAATGCTATAAACAATGAACTGAGCTAGCGATGGATAAGCTGTGTTTTTTGTGTGTGTCTATCTGCCTAGCTTGGCTTCTTAAGGATGCCTATTGCCATACTATCTGGGCACATGAGTGTCCTGATACTTGTACAAACACCCAGTAAAAGAAAAAAGAAAAAGAAAATATATATATATATATATATATATATATATATATATAAATTCACACTGTGGACCAAACATGTAGCTAAAAAACAAACATATTTTTGCATTTCTATAACTTAAATCAGCCATGGGGATTTCTTTTCTCAAATTTTGGGAAACATTTGCTCCAATGGTTAGATGTAGGAGTTAATAAGAGAGACACTGACAGACCTCTAAAAATAACAGTGCTAGTGAGCACCACTTCAATTGTAATATTTTAAGTAATAATACAGTAATATCCTTTTTGTGAGCTAGAGTGAAATGGAAGTGACTGTGCTATATAAACTTAAACCAATTAAGTCTGACCCACACAATTTAGTGATGTTTTGTTTCACATTCAAATGGTTTTGACTTATATTGCATTCAAGAAAAAAAAGCAAAGGAAACAGAAGGCCATGCTGTTAATTACTAGCTTTCTGACATAATAAATGCTGGGAGGGCCAATGTAAATTAAGCATCATCCATCATATTTGAATTTCTCACGTTGATACAAAGGTACAGCATTGGATAAAGTGATGACTACCATTTAAAATTATAATTACCATTTCCAGTTAAAATGAATGGTATCATGGTATTTGCAGCCTTCTAATACTTAGAATGTGTGGCAAACCATGACAAACAGCTACGGGGGGGGGGGGTAGTAATCAGTCCCAGGGGGTTAAAAAGGCCTCTCCCAAGCCACTGAAGAGAGAGAACCATGGGGAAATAAGGTTCAACTGGGCAAGGGGTTACTAGGGAACTAATTAGGTTCAGCTGGCTCCAACTGCTTGGGACCTTTTTAAACCCTCCCCGGTGTGGAAGGCAGGGGGGGGGGGGAGAGAGTGAGAGTACGAGAACGAGTACGAGAACGAGAACGAGAACGAGAACGAGTACGAGGGAAGCCGCCAGTGAGTTGGGAGCAGCAAGGCTCTGAACCCTTCCAGCAAGGAAGGCCGCACTCTGTCCCCAGAAGGGAAGACAAACAAGCACAAGGGACTGTCTGAGGGAAGGAATAGCCAGCCTCTGTGCTACCTACAGGGTTTTGCTTTGCCCAAGCCTGGGTCTCCAAGGCTAAAAAGGACTGAGCCTGCTGAGGAGAAGGAGGTACTTTGCCACAAATGTTAATTCTAATTAAAATATTTATTATATATACATTCAGGCCTGGGGGAAATGAGAAGGAAAATCTTTCTTTGCTGATCAGATCATGGCAATTTGGACCAAGAGTATACATATAAATCTAGTCCCAGCTTTTGGTTGAACAGTGACCAAGTACAAAAGAATATCAAATTAAAAAACCTTTCCTACAACCAAATCCTCAAAACCAGATCAAAGAGCCAGGGAAGGAAGGATATGAAATGAGATCTTTGTTTCCTGAGATCTGCAGGCAATGGAGAATGGACCTCTGCAGTACTCTCTGACAGGGAGATTTTGTTCTTGAAAGCTTTCTGCTAAAAAGGTAGAACTGAGTCAAAAAGGAAAACTCTGTAACATGTACCTGTGCATATGATTATCTGCAGTTCCAAGTCAAGTTCTCGTGATTGACATTTCTTTTGCTAGATCTTGGTCTGAACATTCCAACAGCCAGATTAATGTTTTAATGTTTACAGCAAGATCCTGATCTCAGTTGTACCAGTGTATGTGCAGAGTAACTCCACTGGAATTGCATTAGTGTAACTGAGGTTAAAAATACCCCTTAGTTTTGTTTTTAATTAATCTGATGGGTATTACTGCCTATCACTCTTTGTAATTTGCATAATGTGAGCCTGCATGCAACCTCAATAACTTCAGTGGGGCTGCATGTGTGTGAAAGAACACAATTTGTCCAAGATATTGATGGATTAGACAGGATATATAAAATGATACAAGTGAGCTGTCATAGACAGGCTGTTTCTTTAATGGGACAGGGTTGATTTGTATGTATTCTGGGACTCAGTCTTGGTTACATTAAAGCCTCTTGGCAATGTAAAGGGGATTTAAAGTGAGAATAAATTATATTTCAGAGCAAATATAATTTACTCCCATTTTAAATATCCTAGAGCAGTGGAAAGTGGCCTTGTCTTCACTGTGTGCTAACTCCATTTTTCAGCCTCTCTTTTCACCCTTAACACAGTGTTCATTCACACATCCACATGTTGCGATCAGTGCCACACAGTGAGGCAAGTACCATGCTGTGAACTGTCAAACAAACCATAGGGTAGCTTTTACCACATTTTGCTCCTTCTAGGTTAATGCAGTGAATAAGTACAGCTCCAGGCACCCACAAAATCGAGACATATGGTCCTCCAATCCCTTCCCATGATACAATTGGGCCCCTATTTCTGTGTACTACCTTGCCATCTCCCTATGCTCTGACCCCTGACCAGAAGTGGTTAGTGGCCTAACTTCATACCCCTCTATTCAGCACCCACAATCCCACCCTGTCTGCAGTTCAGGGAGAAGATAAAGGAGCTCCGATAAGCTACCAGAAGCACAGCTCTGGTGGTGCTCTGACACCCTGTTCATTTTACAATGAAATGAATGCTGTTCTGAGCACCCATGTGAGCACAGAAACCCATAGCAGCATGGACTCCCCTGTGGAGCCAGAACAGATGAGGGTTCAGAACTTGGATATCTGTGAAGATTTGCCCTCCAGCCTGCCTCAGCCAGCCAACAAAGAGAGGGTGAGGTGGAAGAGGCAGAGGGGTGTGTCTCTAGCCTTAGAGATGAGTTTGTCTCTGCTTTATAGGAGCTGCTCCTGCATACATCCCAGAAAAAGCACAATGTGGTGGAAGTTTCCCACAATGAAGAAGCAGTGGAGGACTCAGTATCTCAGGCTGATAAGATGGAGGCTACCATCTTTGTTATTAGGAATGATATTATGAAATATTTGGGAGGTGTCTTAGCCTATAATCCTAGTGCTTCCACTTCAGTTATGGGCAGATGCAATGCCATTACACTCATCCACCCTCCACTCTACTCCCTCTTTCCCACATCATGCTGTTGATAATGGTGGAAAAGTGGGGAGAAAATGCAAAATTGAACTTGACAGCGGCTGAATGCAGTAGCTTTTTTAAATTAAAAAGCATTAATATACAATGGCCAAACTGTAAATTTCTGTAAAACTTCCCTTAAAGCATTCAGTACCATCTCAAACCACCTACATGTTTAAAAAACAACAACAACCACCCTGATACGTGTGCAGAAGTCGGTTTATTGCTGATTGGATTTTGTCCATTCCTGGAGAGTGATAAAATAGCATTTTTCAATTAGTAAAAATTCCAGGTGGTCTCTGAGATTCCTTGATAAGGCAAGCTTTCCTCTACTACCATTGTAACTTGCAGTTCCATTCCAGTCACTTATCTGTTCATCTGTCACAAGATGCAGAAGGATTTCCTTGGCATAAATAGAAGGTTTAATCCCCAGTGCCTGGAATAACTAGCCTTTCTTCTGAAGCAGCACAATATCTTTTAAGTTTGCAGCAGCCTGAAAAGGGTGCAACAAAATTACTGAAAACACCACCATTGCTGTGGTGTTTTCAGTAACTGGCATTCGTTTCCTCCCTCGCTCTCCTCCCCCTCCCCCCAATGTTTTGGTTAGCTGGAAAAGTTGAATTGACTCAACATTTCTCCTCATGAGATAACTCTTTTAAAATAGTTCTCAACAGACAGAAATTTGATGGAGGAATGAATAAGGAATGGGAATAGCATTTTTTTAAGATAATATTTGTTGTTTTTCCATCATGGCTGCATAGACTGAGAATAAAATTGTATAAATCCAAAGGCACGTCCCAGTTTTTTCCCCCCATCAGTCAGGAACAAATGCAACACTGTTAGACCACAGGAGCAAGTGCAACTAGGACACCACTTGGTGTGACTAACATGATATCTGAATTTGAAGGCAAAGTGATAGAGGAGCAGGAATTACTTGATAATGGATCAGAAAAGCATATGGAGTTAGTGGAGAAGCAAAGAAAGGAGGACAAGGACCGTGAGGAGATGTGAAGGAAGGAGGAGATTGGGGCTGAGGAGACCCTAAGGAACAAGGAGAAGGAGCTGCTGTCAGAATACCTTTGCCATGATGGTAAGATGAGGCAGCGAAATGTTGAGTTTTATAGGGATATGTTAGACAGACTATTCAGGGTCATAAGCCATGGGGGGAGAACCGCCAGGAATCATGAGCCCCAGGGAATTGCCTCAATGTTTCCCATGTATTGCAAAATACATAGCACAATTCCTGGGGGAGCCAATTAATGAGACATGGGCCCTCAGACCATCAATAGTATCAGCATCAATCTACACCCGATCCAATGCACCAGAAAGAGAACAGATACGGTAAGGATATGTATAGACCTTATGAGTGATCAGGTTTTATCCTGTCTTACACACATTCTTTTGCCAAGATAGAGCAGCTGCTCTGCTCATTCTTTTAGTATCAATGAATTTCAGTAAAGGTGAAGAGGGAGAAGTCTTTATTTCTTCAATGCATGCCTAAACACTGCATTTGAACACAATGCAACAGCCTTAGTGCACTATCCAACAGCACCAAGGTGTCATGCAACCCCATTATTCAGCCCCATTGTACTTGCCATGCAGCTTGAATATGCAAGCGCAAATAGCATCCTTAACACTTTTGCAGTAACAGACCCCTTGGCAGTAAGAGATTCATTTGTTGGTTGTCTATAAGCATACCCTGAGTCGTAATTGTCAGCAACCCATCCCATCTCAAAATACCGCCCCCCATAATTAATTAAATAATTAATTAATTGTTCTCATAGTGCAAAGCACCATAGAGTTACAGAACAATGAACAGTCAAAACCACACACAGGAGTCGCTGGCCAGCAATCTTCCTCCATGTTTCATGATTTTCACAGAGCCTTGAATAGCGTGCTACACTGCATCCCATCCAGTTGGCCACATCGTTGAACCATGTGGTTATCCTTGCCCTTGGCACCAGTCCATGCAAAACTTGCTTCGGCAATCTTCTTCCACTCTTCCAAACCACATGTCCCGCAGATTCAAGTCTTCTTCATCTGATCGTCTTCATGATATTGGGTGTCACTCCAGTCATGCTGTAAATTTGGGCAATTACTTCTGAGTTGTGTGTGAGGTTGCTAATGAGGAACAATCATCTGTAGTATTTTAATTTGAAGGCAAAAAGTATCTTAGTGTCTTGTTTCCTTAGCATCCATGTCCTGCATGTATATAGCAGGATGTGGAAGACCAGAGACTGCAGCAATTTCATTTTAGACTTCATAGTAGTACCTTTGCTTCTCCATATGTGGTTGAGTGTCACTAGAGCAGTGGCCGTGAGTTCACTTCTATGTCAAATCTAGTTTATGCAACCAAGATATTTGAAGTACTCAACTCACTCCAATGCCATCTCAGATTTGGGTAGGACTATCTTTGTCTTTTTAATAAACTTAGATGTCACCATTGTCTTTGTCTTTTCATGTGGTATTTTAGACCTAACTCCTCTGCTTCCACTGCTACTCTTTCTAGAAATTGTTGCCCCTCTTCTTGCAATGATCCAATCAGGTTAATATCAATGGTGAAGCAAGGATGACTAATTTTTCATCCACAACAGTTACATCATCCTGTTGGTTTCCATAAGTGGCTCTTCTTAAGATGTCTTCAAGATAACAGTTGAAGAGAGTCAGTGATCACATGCAGCCCATTCTGACACCTACCCTCATTGCAAATCAACATCTCAGCTCACATCCACCACAAAAAAACAAAGCTGCCATGCTTCCATAGAGATTTTGTATCAGCTTTATCACATTTTAATCAACTCCAACCAGCTGCAGGATTGACCAAAGAGGTTTGTGCCATACGCTATCAAATGCTTTAGAAAAATCCTTGACTACATTTCCCATTATTTTCCAGAACTTTCTTGCATAGCTCATGCAGATTGAATATTTGCTCCCCTATGCCTCTTTTGTGTCTAAACCCAATTTGTTCTGCAGCCAGAAAGTTATTGTCACATATATCATGAAGCACACAACATGCCTTAATCACATGTGTGCTGTTCAGGACACTACAGTCTAAGCAAGTCAATAAGCAGCTCCATCTTACATTTAATTGGCCAAAGGCACTTCTCAACACCATCCTCCCTTACAGGTAGTTAAACTGCCTCTTGTCCTGTTTGTGCACATCAGGACAATGTTTCATCAACCAGGGCAGCAAAGGGTGGTACCCTGGATTGCCTAAAATTACAGTAGGCATGCTGAGCCCATTGATGCCTGTGTTAAGGGGGAACAACGCACCAGCTTGCTCATGTTGATACAGTTCTGGAACACCCTGGCATGCAACATGTAAGTGTCCATGAATATGCCATGGCAGTCCATGTGTTGACAAGAACAGGATTACTTACCTTGTGGTTAGCATGTGATGAAGATAAGGCTTAAATGGAATCAGGTTCTCTATGTTTACTTCACTGGGATTATAATACACAGGGTCTAATACTCCTTGTATTTATATCAATTTTATAGCAGTATAACTGCACTGACTTTATTCGTCACTTCTGATATACACCCTTGTGAAGGTGAGGCGAATTAGGCCTATGGACTATTATCAAGGCAAAGGCCTGATTCTCCACTGTCTTACACTTTATAGTGTTATTTTCACTTGTGCAAAAGTAGGTTGAAGTTGGTGTAGAATGGTTGCATTTGACACCTAATAAACAGACACTTTGCATAGACGCAGATTACTACATGAGGTGCAGGTCAGTGGAGATTCAGTCTCAATGAGCCTGATTCTTGTCTCACACAAGTGAAAACCAGAGGTAGCACTACTGAAGTCAGTGGACATACACTGGTGTAAAAATTGGGAAAATGAGATTAGAATCACATGCCTACAAATCCTAATTCATTTGCCTATGTTTAAATAGAGCAGACCTTCAAAGAAGTTTACAAAATAATTTAATCGGTTATTGAACTGAACAGATTTTGAGATGGAACAAAGGAAACAGGAACCAAAAGACCCAAGTCTATTCTATAAATATACTGGATAAAGGGATTGCTTTCTAGGAATTCACTTCATATTGACAAGTCTGGTTTTTTTTTGCTTCCTCTGTGATAAAGATTGGTGTGATCTGTGTGTCCAGGAAATGATTTGTCTATAAAAAAGATTTCACTTTCCAAAAACTTCTTGGGTTGTATAAATACAGAGATGGTATTTTAAGAAATACTTCCAGTGTTTTAAAAAAAACATATATATATATATATGAAAGTTGGTTTGGCAGAGAACTGTATCAGGGTGATTCAGAAGAAATATTAATGAAGGATGAGCAGATCTAACCATTTTGAGATCAACGAGGGACGTTTGTCTTTCTTTACATCTTTATTACCACAATCCACACAACCATAAAAGGGGAACGAAACAACTTAAGCTCCTCTTCTGAAATAAAAGAGCTGTGATTTTGTAAGCTTTAACCTTTACAATACTTCAGTTCAAATTTGCTTTCACTCTGAAGGTTTGAATTGGAAAGGACAATGGATTTTTGACAGAAACTGACTGAGTGATGATAGGGCAGAATTTGACATTTCCTCAGCCTTGTGACATTCAAGTTGCTGCACCTTGTCATTCAAATTTTCCTGATTCTCCAACAACTCTAACTTTATGTATTAATTCCCTGAAAGTTACTTAAAGTTTGAACGCCAAGGAGCAGAAGGACATGGCATAGCTAATCACATTGTGTTGGTGAATACTCCTTGTGAGCTCTAGCTGTCAGTGACAGTACAATCCATCATAGAATATGTACAGTGGGAGGTGGATTTCTACAAATTGCTGTAGTACAAGTTTTATCACAACAAAACACAAAACAGCTTCTTAAGTATCTATAGCAGAGCTAGAGAAAATAGGAGGGAAATGAACAAGTTGACTTTAATGCATTTCTCTTGTGAGAAAAGGGCTATTGAAAGCTGCATACTCACAAAAAAGGGCAAATCCTAAACTTATGCAAAAATGTTTGCCTCATTGAAGTCAATGGAGTTATTTTACTTTACACCCGCTCAGGGTCAGGCCCATTGGGCTAAACTATTGTTTCAGTTTCACTGGGGAAAATCGAGAGTAACTCACTGAAAGCAGATCTAGTACAGTGCTCACCATCGAAAAGTGAGCCTTTACAGTGTGACCCAGAGACCCTAGGTGCCAAGTGGCAGATGACACAAGGTTTCATAGGGATCCCCTGAATCAGATATCTGCATAATAGTTCACCAAAGGGTGGCATGTGAGGTCTCTACCAAGTAGCCAGCTGGTCACCATAATCATTGCAAAATGTTGGTACAGATAATATTTAAGGAGTTATGTATCTATACTGAAAATTATGCTCTTAAGGTCGTGGAGTTAAAGACAGGTCACAGGGAGGTGACATACCTTGGAGACGGTGCTTTCAGGAAGGAGGTAACTGACACCTATCTCACTGTCTGGTGATTGGTGTGTTGTAGATTGTATGCCTGCTTTCGTACTGAGCCAGGTGTGAATTGAACAATTGTGAAATGTACAAGAGAGGAAGTCTACAGGAAGTAACAAACAGAAAGAGGGTGTCGTGTTTATGAATAAAGACAAAGGACTTTGTCTGAAATATCTTGGAGTGCAAACAGACACACTGAATTCTTCATCTTGGAGGCAAAGTAACAAGATGCATGTCTCATGACAGAAGAGTCACAGTCTGACTGGCTGTAAAGGGCTGTGGGGATTTTGAGTGAGCAATGCTTTGTAAAAATGAGAGTACCTTGTTAATTAAGTCTAGGTTCTAGAATGTGTGTTATGATTTTATTGTATATGTAACTGTTTGTTTCCCATACTTCTAATTGCTACTACTTGAATCTCTGTTAAATAAACTTATATTTGATTTTACTATAAACAAATCTAAGTGCTGTGAGTTAAGTGGTGCAGTGATCTCACGTGGAACTGGTAGGCTGGGGTGTACTGTTTCTTTGAAAGCACACTTCTGTGATTAGAGAGAGCAGTGACTACTAGATATGAAAACCTGGACCCACTGAAGTCTGAAAATTCCAATTGAGTTCAGAGGAGCCAGAATTTCACCCTAGGTTTTATTTGACAGACTGTTGTTTACTTAATCTTGTAGTAGTGTTATTCTAGCTGTGCAAGTGGATAGCTTTACTACCATTTTTTTTCTTTTAATATTCTGAAGCTCCTAAATGCTCCACCAAGGGGTGCTATAGAAATTTTTAGAGAAAAATAGTTAAATATAGAGTCTTTTGAAGATGAACATACTACTCTACTAATATAATAAAAAACTTGATCCATTCATTTTTGTCTTACATGAGAGCACTATGCTAATTTTTATTCATTACACTACCAAAGAATAATGCCCTAATTGAACATATTGATGGGTTCATTTTCTTTATTTGGATAATAATATATTTAAAACTGATTTCTATGGCCATTAATATAAATTAAGGTAAATGTACTTTAAAAAGCCTAATGACATCTTAATGCTCTGTGGTAGTTTTCTCTCCTTGATTATTTATGAACATTTTCTTTTAATTCAAAGCATTAATTAATTAGAAAAGAAGTATTATTTTATTGAATACAAAGTTTAAACTTATTTAAAGTTCTCCTGATACATTCTGCCTAACATCCATTTTCACATATAATTTAAATTAAATTCCCTGTAAAAAAAACAGAAACTATTAGTCATTCAAAAGTTTTATTATTTTTTCCTATGAAAGGTTGATTGAACATAATTTTCTTCTCTTGATAATTTGTTAAAATCATTTTTTTCCATCTAATTTAGTGCCATATACATCCTTGCTAGAAATAGTAAATATAATTTACTGTGTGTTAGCCACGGAACTGTCAGAAGTGTAGTAACATGTGAAGTTATGGCCTCTTATTACACACATCACTATGTACCTCAATAATCAGCAGTATCTGGCTCTGAAAATTATGGGTAAAATTCACAAAAGCACCGAGTTGAACTAGGCACCCAACTCTCTTTGACTTCAATGGGAGTTAGGTGTCTAACCCACTCAGGCACTATTGATAACACACTTAGGTATCTATCTGCATCTTCAGTTGACTAAATTCCTTTAAAAAGCTTTCTCTAAGTCATACTGACTTGCAATGAAACTTAGGCTCCCCTAAGTCCCTTTTGAAAAAATTAACCTGAGTTTGAAATGCAAAAGGAAACAACTTTTCCCTTCATTTTCCAAATTAGTTGGCTAAGAATTTGAGCTCACTTGACTTTTCAAAGTCTAGAAACTGTGCCTGTTTCTTCATTCTATCGGGAATATGTATTATTTTCTTCATTATTTTAGTTTTATAAAGGAAACGAGTATGGGATCTGTAAGAGAGT
Organism: Terrapene triunguis; assembly: GCF_002925995.2. NCBI lineage: Eukaryota > Metazoa > Chordata > Testudines > Emydidae > Terrapene > Terrapene triunguis. Next base: position 12,013,012 of record NW_020664531.1, on the reverse strand, counting down.
GAAGAAGAGGAAAAAGCTTGGAAGAATGTAATGCTGAAATAAGTGACACACAGGCATTATCCGGCTATACTGAAAAGACAGGAGACACTTGATATGGATTTAATCAGGCCGCAACTTTATTATTAGATGTCTGGGACTACCCAGCAGATAAGAGTGTACAGTGCAGGTAACCCCATGTTTATTCTGTAATTACCCAGGGGGCTTCCACCAGCTCCCCCTCTTTTTCCATCCAAGTCCCTCCAGCAAATTCATTGCCAGGACCTTACCATCCATCCCCACTCATAGGAGGGGTAAGGTGGGCTATAAGAAAGAGGGGTTGGCTCCCTGCCATTCCAACCATAGGAGCCCCAAACCCCGCACCATTCCATTCCTTTAATCAGCACCTCCTTTTAAAGTCCTTTACTATGCCATTTTTCTGGTTACTGGATGCCTTCCCTATGGAGTACCTGCAATGGACATCCGCTCCATGCTTACAAAATAAGTTGCGACATAGCCTACCACACCTTTTGTGTCCACCATAACAGGTCTTCCCTGACACCTGCGGTCAGGATGGTGAAAAAACCCCACTCCACCGAAGCCAATATGGTGGTGAGGGAAAAATTCCTTCCCGGTCCCCCTAAAGAGGAGCGACTAGCACAATGGCCACCTCAGGTTCAAATCCTACCTGATAATCACACCTCCAGGAGAGGGAGGGTGTGTTGTGCTGCCTTGCCTGCTGCGTGGAGAAAGGGGTTTTCAATGCCAGGGCTTGAACCTTTAAAGCCTTCCGCCCTTACATTCACAGGGGTGAGTCAGTGCTACAAAGCTAACCACCACCCACCTTTTTGCAGCAGTTTTACCTTGTTCTCCCCCCACCATAAAGCACTACTGCCTTCCTTTGGCAAGCCTGGACAACGTTCCCCCTACTTTAGGTGCAGTGCGGTCATTGTCTGGCTATACCAAAAGAAGCACAGGAAACACTTGATATGGATTTAATCAGACCGCAACTTTATTATTAGATGTCTGGGACTACCCAGCAGATAAAAGTGTACCTTGCAGGTAACCCCATGTTTATTCTATAATTACCCAGAGGGCTTCCACCTGCTCCCCTTCTTTGTCCATTCAGAAAATCCATTGCTGGGACCTTAACTGGGAGGAGGAGGGGGCGTTACCACCTTTCTTCCATCCAGGTCCCTCCAGCAAATTCATTGCCAGGACCTTACTATCCACCACCCCCCTTGTAGGAGGGGTGAGGTGGGCTATAAGAAAGGGTGGTTGGCTCCCTGCCTTTCCAATCATAGGAGCCCCAAACCCCACACTGTTCTGTTCCTTTAACCAGCACCTCCTTTTTAAGTCCTTTACCAGGACATTTATCTGGTCACATGATGCCTTCCATATGGAGTACCTGCACTGGACATCTGCCACAAGGACGCTCCAGCAATTAGCTTGGCTGCCTCCGCTCCCCTGCACAGGAAGAACTCCCTTTGAGGTCAGTGAGAATTGTGTGAATGGAGTCGCCTTCTGCAAATAAATTCTTTATTGATGTTATTCAAGGAGATCAGGAGAGGAATATCCGGCACTTTAGGAGGCAATTATATATTTGCAAAAATCCCACAAATTCACAGCAGACAAATGCATGACAAGTATGGAACTGTTTAGAGGCCTAAATTACTTGTCAGGCTGCACAGTGGGGAAAATGTTACCACAGTCTTTTTCCAGACTTTTTCCAGACTTTGCTGCACTTTTATAGATGATGCCAGCAAGACACATCAGCTCACAAAAATTCTCCATGTACCAGTCCAATCATTGCAGATAAGACAATTAGTTGCATGGCACGGCAAGTCACTGAGATCTGCCATACCGCCATGAAAGTCCAAAGGCGCAACTCCATATATTATTAAAATAAATGAATGGGGTCCAGTAAAATAAGAAATAATTCACTCTGGGATATCTTAATATGATAAAACACTGAGGGTATGATTTTTTGGTTTATGATGTCAACAGAACCCTACAATAGAATTATTTCCCTGCATATGATCTATTATTCTATATATTAACTGAGAAATGTTGTCATTTTGATAAAAGTCCTAAAGGTATTCAAAATAATAGCATGTGGAAATGTAGCCAAAAATATTTGGCACCCTGCATAATTCATTATTGGAGTTCAGCATCCTGATCAACATAAAATGAATTATGATCAATTTTAAGTGACCATTCATCATCTTGCATTGATTGGCATGCTAAATCTTTGACAGAATAACCAAGTTGTGTCCAATGTCAGTTATTGCCAGACTCTGTCTTTGACTGAAGACCCTTTTATCAGTATGAACAATCTGCTGCAGCATTCAAAATATAGCAAATTATGTCAATTCCTGTGACTCCTGTCCAAAAGACTGTTCTAACTGTTGTTGGAGTAAGTGCAAGAAAGATTGTGAAATGCAGAATGGAAGTGCCAGAATACTTTATTTTGCTAATATTCAACATGTCCATGTGATGGAAATGGCAGTGCTATCATGGAAGATGACAAGATTAATATCCATACTGGAAATAAATAATTTCTATCCATCCAATATTCTATTGACTCAACTAGGCATTCTCTCCTCTATTTGACTTTCTTTCCTGTCCTTCTTTTTATAGTCAGGCGTTCTATAATTATGTCTGTGACAGCAAGTAGTGTTTGATTTTAAATCCTGAGTGCAAGGTGTTTTAAGAAAGATATACATGTTCCATTGCCTGTCATTGGCATCATCATTGCATAGTACTCTGACAATATTTATGCCACTCAAAGTGTTTTATATTTGCTGTAAGGGGAGATTCACCCTAATATACAGGCCTTCTGAATCACTTGAGAACATTACTTTGGATGTAGCACAATGACTTAGAGCCCAATTCAGCAAACTACTTACATATGCCTAATTTTAAGCACATGCTTAAATCTTATTGAAGTCAACTCCAAGCTCAGCATGCATTTAAGTGGAGACTTAGCAGTATACTGGACCTTATGAAGTCTTTCTGCACTGGGGTGAATTTCAGTCACACTGTATGTAAGTGTATGTCTATATACATTTTTGTTTAAATTAAGCTTAGAAATTGTCTTTTTACTGGAAATATTCAAAATGTGTCAATGTCCAGGAATAATTAAATACTTGCTACTGAAGAAGCACAATCAAATATGAAATTTGACATTTGCAATGATTTTTATTATAAATCTTTATAGGTGTGAAAATGTCAAGTCCTATCCAAGTTCCAATGCGATCTCACACAACCCATCCTCTACAGGGATCGGAAACCTTTGGCATGTGGCTCGCCAGGGTAAGCACCCTGGCAGGCCGGGCCACTTTGTTTACCTGCCGCGTCCGCAGGTTCGGCCGATCGTGGCTCCCACTGACTGCGGTTTGCCGCTCCAGGCCAATGGGGGTGGTGGGAAGCGGCATGGGCCGAGGGATGTGCTGATCGCCACTTCCCACCACCCGCATTGGCCTGGAGTGGCGAACCACGGCCAGTGGGAGCTGCGATCAGCTGAACCTGAGGACGCGGCAGGTAAACAAACTGGCCCAGCCCTCCATGGTGCTTACCCTGGCGAGCCACATGGTAAAGCTTGCCGATCCCTGCTCTACCATATTGAAACTGGTTACCAAAGGTATTCCCTCTCTGTTGTAAAGCATCTAGATTTACAACTCATCCTACACTGGTACTAATTAAGAAATAAATGAAACTTGTCCAAAATAATGTGCTTAATCTACAAATTCTTTGATATATTTTTGTCATGAAAAAAAGGCAACAAGCATTCATTACAAGAATTTAAAATTTGCAGAAGGACATAATGAAGAATACATTGTAAAGAATGGGCTGCATTGCCTCCTACTGGAGATAATCAGAGCTGTGTAAGTGTCATAGACCCATTACTGTTATGATCTAAAGGAGGGTCTCCCATAACTCAACTGCTGAGGAGCCTTTGAGGGAGAGGGAGATCTATCCTTGTAATCCAGTGAAGTTCAGAGTGGCCATAGTGTGCAGCATAGTGATAATCAAGCAGTTCCTAGATTGCCCTAGTCGTGGCTCTTTTTTGTTGTGTTTGGTGAACCCTGAAGAATAAGCTTTATCTCAGTAGAGGAGTACAGTAGAACCTCAAAGTTACAAACCCCAGAGTTACGAACTTACCAGTCACCCAGACACCTCATTTGGAACCAGAAGTATGCAATCAGGCAGCAGCAGAAACAAACAAACAAAAAGCAAATACAGTACAGTACTGCATTAAACATAAACTACTAAAAAAAATAAAGGGAAAGTTTAAAAAAGATTTGACTACATAGGGAAATTGTTTCTGTGCTTGTTTCATTTAAATTAAGATGGTTAAAAGCAGCATTTTTCTTCTGCATAGTAAAGTTTAAAAGCTGTATTAAGTCAATGTTCAGTTGCAAACTTTTGAAAAAAACAACCATAATATTTTGTTCAGAGTTACGAACATTTCAGAATTATGAACAACCTCCTTTCCTGAGGTGTTCGTAACTCCATATGATTTAATGGTGTGTGTATATCACTGCCATCTACCATCACTGTGAAACTCTTACTTGTTGGGGTTTACCACACTGTGCAGTCCTAGGAGGGTGCCATTACTGTTAAAATATCTATTACTGTTTCTTGCATGAGAAAGCATGTGGGCATAATGTTTTATTCAAGAAAATTATCTCATGGGCACCTAGTATTCAGAGTAGGTTCTTAACCTGGAAGATTTGTGTGCAGACAAATATCCCTCCCTATTTTGGTATTAAATTCATGGTAACCATATGGTGAAGTGCAGAAAAAAATGTGTTAACGTCCCTTGCTAGCTACAGCCACCTGTTATAATGGCCAAACTAATAGCAGGCCCTTTGGCGGTTGTTATGAACATGTTCAGAGCCACTCTTCACATTTTTGGCAGTCCCACAAAGCAATTTGTTGTTCTTCTGAAAACTGAGTCCTGTTTTATAGGCTTTTATAGATCCCAAAGGACAGCATGGGGCAGGGAGAGGAAGGGCTGTGAATAACGAGTGATATTTAAAAATGAATAACATCTTTCTGCTCAAGCTGCTAGTTTAGGTTTTCAAAGAGCACCTTATTAAGAATTTAGGGAAAGCTGAGATTCTACTTTATATTTATATGTCCTTCAGATCAGGGGAACCTGTGGCCCCAAAGGCCAGCCCTGAGCATGTTTCACAGTACTTTGTATTACCAATAAATTCCAGATTTTATTATTTGCTCTGTCCTATGTACTGTGTCCACACATATGGCCAATTCCTGTAACTCTCTAATTTCTGGTTATTTACCAACATTGATAAAAGCAGTACCAATGGATACAGTCATAAATTACATTTTGTGACATTTTTAATTTGGAAGTGAACCTAGATCCAGCATTTTTGAAGAATTGGGACTTACCAGAAATGATAACAGAGCTCTTTGGACCAGATGTGCTCCAGAATGCTTTCTTGCCTTTTCCACAAATGTCAGTCATAATGTACCCAAACTTTTATGTCATGTGCGTTTTAAATAGTGACCATATTTCTGTATCATATTATGAGTCACAGGAGTGAATCTAGTTAAAGCGTCAGGATCAACATATAACTACTGTATCGGCTGTGTCTTTAGCTTTGCTCCATAGAGATTAATCAGAATGTATTTTGTATGTAAGGCAACAAATTAAAAATTATTACATAATGAACAATAGACCATAATGGAGTCCTGAGCAGTTTTTTTCAGTGAAAAATGCAGATTCAGGAACACCAAAACATTTTGTGAATTTGTGTTGGTTTTGCCAAATTATTTAAGTAAAATCTCCTAAAATAATAATAATAATTAATAATTAATAAATAATTAATCAGAGAATTGAAATGTTTCATTCTGACATTTCAAAAACAAAGTGTTTTTAATTTTTCAATTTGAAGTGACTTCATTTCAAGATTTCCATTAATTTTATTTTTTAAAGAGTAAAATCTTTAAAATGGTAAAAATGTTTCAATTTTGTCAAAACTAAATGTTTTGTTGGACCTGAAATTAAATTCTTTTTTTAATTATTGATTTGCCAATTTTTTAAAATAAAGTTGTGTTCAGTTCAACCAAAATATTTTTTTTTTGGTTTTTCAGAATTGCCAGAAAACTGAAAAATCCATTTTTGCAACGCTCTAGTCACAAATATAGTAGAAATAATAAAAATAATGAAAGAAGGTAAATCCTATAAATTAGTATTCTTCTGATTACTTCATTTCAGGGAGGAGGAATGGTGTTGTGAATAATCCCCTTAAACTGGGACTTGAGATCTTTGTTCTGCTGTGGCTCTGTACTGCCTCTAATAATTTGGCATAATAGTTTCTCTCCACCTTCTTTTGTCTGTCTTGTCTATCTAAATTGCAAACTCTTGGAGGTAGGCACTGTGTCTTGAAAATGTATGTAATGGGCCCTGATTTTGATTAAGGCCTTTAAGATCTACTATAATACAAATAAATAATAATGATTCAGATATTAAAATACTGGGAATCCAGTGGGTTACCAAGTTCTTTACCATCACTATATATATATATATATATATATATATATATATATATATTACTGTGCATACCCAACTCCTATCATTTACATTTGGGAAACAGTATTGATTCTTCTTTGCACACCACATCACCACATGCAAACCATCACTTCGTAGCACCTTTTTAACTATCAAGCCATGACTAAATTGGCATGCGCCAATCATTTGACACACCAATCTATGGGTGCTAAGGTGCATGGCTAAATGAACAGTCACATACCTATAATTTCCAGGAACTGTTCAGATGAATAGGTATAGGAATTCAATCTTAGGACCAAATTCTGCACTCCTCCACATTGGATACGCTATTGGATACAATACTTAGTGAGCAATGGACAGATATTTGCTATGACACAGAAGAGACATGTTGAACTTGTGCTGATTCAAACAACAGACTGGAAGACAAGATGGAAATATCTAGAGCATAATATTTTATAGGCAACCTTTCAGCTTTTTAAATCTGTTTGCGAAACAAGTGTTCTTTAGATACAGGTCAGAAAAACAATCTGTCTTCTCTATGCAGAATTAAAAGGGGACATGGAGAATCTGTATTTACAATAGCTATGTTATAGCTGTTGTGGTCAAGGTCATTAATAACTTGGAACTTCTTCCCATGGGATACTTCCAGATAACTATTGGTGTCATCACCAGAGGTTCTGGCTGGTTGGCTACTTACCACAGTATAGAGCAGGTATCTCTTGATGCTATTCTCAGGAATATTGGGTCAACATATTACTTTTCCCAAAAGAATGAGAGCTCTAGCCATAACCCATTAAAGAATTTGAAGGAAATGCTCAGCTATTCGGATTCAGAAGTATAAATATGCCATAAATAATTTGACTCCTGAATCTGACTATGAATTGAATCTGATCCAACCCATGTGACTGGGAATGTGGTGCTGCTTAAATGAACACCAAATATGTTGACTTACTGGCCAGAAATATTTTTCTATATTTAACACATTGCATATAGTCAATATTTAGCAGATTAAACATTGGATTCAGCCAACTCTATCTACCCTCGAAGAAAGAGAAAGTAAGAAAAAGATTAAATAATAAACAGTGAAAGAGGAAGTAAGAGTGACTGAAGTGAGACAATATGGAACAAGAGTAAATACATGTTCATAATTAGCGTTAGAGATTTAAGAATAGTGTAGCCTTTAATAGGATAAGAAATCGATAGATCAGGAAGGTTATAATTTAGGGGAAGTGAGCCTAATGGAAAGTAGTTAATTGAAAGTTTAAATAACACTATTATTGTTTAAGTCTATAAATGTGTATCTTGCCCTCCTCCTCTTTTCATTTATTTTTGCTTCTTGAGACACTGTGGTATCTGACGAGCTTTATATGGTAAAGTCAAAGGCCAAGATTTTTAAAAGTGACTAGTGATTTGGGGTATTCAATTTTTGGGGCCTGATTTTCAGAGAGTTCTGAGATGCAACCTCTGAAAATGAGACCCTTTAATGTGTCCAAGTTGGACATCCATACTCACTAGTCATTTTGGAAAAACTTGTCTAACAGGCTTTTATATGGGACATTTATATTTTATTCTATTGGATTTATATGTCCCCACTCTAACATATTTGACATTCTATTGTTGATGTTTAGATATCATAGATTGCTAATGTGTGAATCTTGTCTAGTGGTGGCCAGAAGCAGTGCAGCCTATTTCTATGGGGGAAAGGAAATTCTGCACGCACAACATTAATTTCTGAAAAATTCTGCATTGCGCAGTGGTACAGAATTTCCCCAGGATTAATATAAGTAGCTTAGCTAGATAAAGTCCTATCCCGTGGCTGACACTGTCTGAAAGCTGTGTTCTGTAGCTAGCCAGACTTCTTTTCAAGGTCTATTAGACAGAATGCTTTTCTGTCTCCCACCACATATATTTATAGGGGCAGCAATTCACTCCTGTGGGCAGGTAATTATGAAATGATAAGTTAAATGTCCACTCTGCTCTTGTAAGTTGTTAATGTCACATTCATGTTTAAAGACACATAAATTGTCCAAGATACATCTATTATAAGCTGAATTATTTATAATTGTAAGTGACTTCCTAAAATACGTTATCAACAGTTGTCAAGCCACAACTATGGTAGATATCAATATTATAATTTTTGCTTCTAATATGTGACTATATATAGCTCTCATTTTGGTTATAAATTAATTTCTCCTCATTTTCATATATAGTCAGAGTGTATTAATATATAGTATTTTCTCCAAATATTGTAATATTTTTACACAGGTTAGTTTTAAATGTATATTTGCAACTTCATCTCATCATCAACCTTGTGTATTCAGGCAAAGACTATTATTACGGCTTTCAATTTCTTTGCTACTTACTTAATAGCAGGTTTCACTCGATGTGACCTTTTACTTGTTAAAAAAAAATAGAGCATCAATGGATTGCTATCATCAATAGGATACAATTAACCAGGAGATGATTTAATGAAAGAATAATGTCAGAAGAACTGTGGTGGAAGAGCTATTTTAAGACTTAGAGACAATTTTATGCAAAAAGCATATGCAGAACACAGTGATTTCATTAACATAGTGCTTAGCAGTTGACAACATCCTTGGTTTTCTTCTTTTCTCTAATTTTATGCTTAAGTGATCATTGAGGTAAGTGATGTGGAAGAGCGGAATACTTCTTTTCCTTTGTTGCTAGAAGATGAAGTGAGGAATTTTCAGATTAAAGGAAGCTTCAGTCACCTGCCTTCCAGAATTACTGCAGTCTCCAAATAATGAAAGCTCTGACCTTCATTAAATTCAGCATGATCTTTGTCCCTACTCCCTGTCTTGAATCTGTTCCATACATTCTGAAACAAGTAAGAGAATCACTCTGAGCACTGATTTCTGTAGACATTATTTTGTAAAACGTGTGCCCTTGATTTTGAATACAAAAGTTGGAAAAAAGAAAAACAATATCAGTGGCATGAATGGGAAATGTATCTGTTTGTTTGTGGGTGTGACAGGTTGGGTCACAGAGACCCTCATGGGACTGCCACCTGATGTGCTGAGACTACCTCTGAGCCCGTTTTTCCTGCCAGCTTGGGATTTCAGAACCCTGCCTTGTTGAGCCAGACACGCTAGCCTGCTGCAAACACAGACCCAGGTATGAACCAGATTCCCCCAAAGTTGTAGGCTTTAACTGAAAACCACTTAGCAGGTATTCCTGTCTCCAGCACTCAGATACCCAGCTCCCAATGGGATCCAAACCCCAAATAAATCCATTGTACTCTGTATAAAGCTTATACAGGATAAACTCATAAATTGTCTGCCCTCTATAACGCTGATAGAGAGATATGAACAGCTGTTTGCTCCCCCAGGAATTAATTTCTTACTCTGGGTTAATTTATAAGCAAAAGTGATTTTATTAAATATAAAAAGTAGGATTTAAGTGGTTCCAAGTAATAACAGACAGAACAAAGTAAGTTACCAAGCAAAATAAAATAAAACATGCAAGTCTAAGCCTAATACATTAAGAAACTGATTTCAGATAAAATCTCACCCCAGAGATGTTCAATAAGCTTCTTTCACAGACTGGACTCCTTCCTAGTCTGGGTCCAGCAATCACTCACACCCCTGTAGTTACTGTCCTTTGTTTCCGTTTCTTTCAGGCATCTCGTGGGGGTGGAGAGGCCATCTCTTAAACCAGCTGAAGACAAAATGGAGGAGTTTCCAGGGCCTTTTATATTCTTTCTCTTGGGGGCAGAAACCTCTTTGTTCTCCTGTGCAAAATCACAGCAACAAGATGGAGTTTGTAGCCACCCGGGCAAGTCACATGTCTTTTTGCAGGCCGATGCCCTTGTTTACAAGTTAGTTTGAACGTTCCCAGGAAAGCTCAGATGTGGATTGGCATCTCCCAAAGTCCATTGTCAGTTAAGTGTTTCTTGATTGGGCACTTACTGAGAATAGTCCTTTCTCAAGAAGCTAACCAAATGCTTCACTGAGGCTACTTAGAATCAAACACATTGAGATACAAGTACATAGCCAATATTCATAACTTCAAATACAAAAATGATACAGACAGCATAATCATAACCAGCAAACTACAACCTTTCCATAGACACTCCACATGACCTCATTTATACAAGACCTGGTGCAACCATAGGACCCTGGTTGCAACAATGATCTATACGTTCACAGTTCATGTCAATAATGTCACAGTGGGGAGCTGTCTTAATGATGTACTAAGTACTGAAACACACTACATATGTCTGTTTAACTCTCTGATTTCCCCCCCTTCATTCAGAAACATCCCAATCAAAGCTATTTGCAGCATCCTATCTGATCTTGCTGGATCAGGACTTTAATCTGAGTTTGACAGTTTATTTTTCAAAATTTCCCCTCCATCTCTCTCTACACACTCACACTCACACTCAAATTAGGGCCAGAATTGCCTAGCCATTAAATAAATAAATAAAAATAGAGCTGGTAAAATGATTAATTACTTATGAATAATATCATTAATTTAGCTCCTCATGTAGTCAGTGAATCATTTGCAAACCAAAATGAATCATTTGCAAAAAAAAGTATTAACTTTGTTTAGACTATCTGTACATTTCCACAGTTCCTGCTGAGGCTGCAGGGGTGCATTTGCTTATTATTTTTTTTATTATTTGTAATATGTATTACTGTAGGGGCTAGAGCCCCCAATTGGAATTGGGGTTCCATTGTGATAGGTAACTGTACATCAATGTTAAAAAGTTTAGAAAACTTGACCTATGAGGAAAGGTTAAAAAAATTGACATGTTTAGTCTTGAGAAAAGAAGTCTGGGGGTAGGGGAGTGGGAGATCTGATAATCTTCAAATGTGTTAAGGGCTATTACTCAGAGGACTATGATTAATTGTTTTCCATGTCTCCGGAAGGCAGGACAAGAAATAATGGGCTTAATCTGCAGTCAGGGTGATTTAGATTAGATTTGAGGAAAACGTTTCGAACAATAAGGGTAGTTAAACTCTGGCATAGGTTTCCAAGAGAGGTTGTGAAATCCCCATCACTGGAGGTTTTTAAGACCAGGTAGCATAACCACTTGTCAGGGATGGTCAAGGTTTACATGGTACTTCCTCAGTGCAAGGATCTGGACTTGATGACTTCTTGAGGTCCATTCTAGCCTTACATTCCTATGAGTCTATGACTCAATAAACATGATGAAAGACAGTCCTAGCCCTAAACACCTTGCAGTTTAAATAGAGAAGACGGACAAAGAATGAGAGGGGAAACAGAGGCAGAGAAAGATTAAATGACTTGCCCAAGGGCACAAAGCAAGTCAGTGGCATTGCTGACATATGCTAATACATGACCTCTGCCATCCTTCTATAAGGTGCAGTTTATATTCCCTGTCCCACTGTGTCAGACCAACCAGGCTGGATGAGATTATGGAGAATATGTGGATACTAACACTACTGGTAGTGCTAGACAAAAGAGAGGGAACTATGATAGACATATTAAATGGCAATAGATAGAAAAATTAATTCCAGTTAATGAGATTAAATATGCAATACAAACTATAGTTGAGAATAAAGACTACAGTTGAAAATAAAGAACCACATAAAATAACACTGGTCTACAATTTTTGAGAAGTCGTCTGCTTCAGAGATAAAATGTGCTATTTATTATGTATTTTGATGTGCTGAATTCAAATATGACAATTAAAACAACTGATTGGCTACTGTTTCTAAGATATTTAAGTTTTTACATTTTATGTCTATGTATATTGTGTAGATAGTAGAGTTTTAATCATAAATTGTAAACTTAGGTCTTTTCATGTGTTTATGGTTGCTTTACATGATAATATTTCACCTGTCTTGTTCATGTAACACTTTAAAAATCAGCAAAAGGGTTATATAAATAAAATTTACTATGAAACAAAAGGCAAAAAACTATTCTGTACATAGTTTAGTCCTATTCAGTGTCTACTCAGCGCTTCTTGGCTTGTCTCTTGTATTCATTAAATGGAGCATCTCTTGTCACTGTCCAGCAATAGTCTGCAAGCATTGATGGGCTCCATTTGCCCTGATAGCATTTCTCCATTGTTGCAATGTCCTGGTGAAATCGCTCGCCGTGCTTGTCGCTCACTGCTCCGCAGTTCGGTGGAAAAAAATCTAGATGAGAGTGCAAAAAATGTATCTTTAGTGACATGTTGCAACCAAGGCTTTTGTATGCCTTGAGGAGGTTTTCCACCAACAACCTGTAGTTGTCTGCCTTGTTGTTTCCGAGAAAATTTATTGCCACTAACTGGAAGGCTTTCCATGCTGTCTTTTCCTTACCACGCAGCACATGGTCAAATGCATCATCTCGAAGAAGTTCACGAATCTGAGGACCAACAAAGACACCTTCCTTTATCTTAGCTTCACTTAACCTTGGAAATTTTCCACGGAGGTACTTGAAAGCTGCTTGTGTTTTGTCAATGGTCTTGACAAAGTTCTTCATCAGACCCAGCTTGATGTGTAAGGGTGGTAACAAAATCTTCCTTGATTCAACAAGTGGTGGATGCTGAACACTTTTCCTCTCAGGCTCCAATGACTGTTGGAGTGGCCAATCTTTCTTGATGTAGTGGGAATCTCTTGCACGACTATCCCATTCGCAGAGAAAACAGCAGTACTTTGTGTATCCAGTCTGCAGACCAAGCAAGAGAGCAACAACGTTCAAATCGCCACAAAGCTGCCACTGATGTTGGTCATAGTTTATGCACCTCAAAAGTTGTTTCATGTTGTCATAGGTTTCCTTCATATGGACTGCATGACCAACTGGAATTGATGGCAAAACATTGCCATTATGCAGTAAAACAGCTTTAAGACTCGTCTTCGATGAATCAATGAACAGTCTCCACTCATCTGGATCGTGAACGATGTTGAGGGCTGCCATCACACCATCGATGTTGTTGCAGGCTACAAGATCACCTTCCATGAAGAAGAATGGGACAAGATCCTTTTGATGGTCACGGAACATGGAAACCCTAACGTCACCTGCCAGGAGATTCCACTGCTGTAGTCTGGAGCCCAACAGCTCTGCCTTACTCTTGGGTAGTTCCAAATTCCTGACAAGGTCATTCAGTTCACCTTGTGTTATGAGGTGTGGTTCAGAGGAGGAGGAGGATGGGAGAAAATGTGGGTCCTGTGACATTAATGGTTCAGGACCAGAAGTTTCATCCTCTTCCTCTTCCTCATCTGACTCAAGTGAGACTGATTCTGGTGCATCAGGAACCGGCAGTCCTTCTCCGTGGGGTACTGGGCGTATAGCTGATGGAATGTTTGGATAATGCACATGTAAGGAGACTGTTGCCCCCTTACTAACATTCAGTGGGGGTGTTTTGGTTGGCTAGCTCCCAGCACTAAAAGGGGAAGGATTGATGGCAAATCAGGAGCCTGAGACTGACAGTCCCCAGGAACAATGGAGAGAGGCCAATGCTCCAGATCCGCCTGATTGACAGGGCGGGCTGGCTAATCAGAGAATCAGGAGGCCAGGGGGGTCCCGTCCTCCGTGTGAGCTGGAATTGCCTGGGTCAGACAGAGTGGGGCCGAGCTAAGGAGAGAGCAGGGGCCCGAGCTAAGTTGCTGGGAGCAGAGCTGCAGCCCCAAAATTCAGAGCACAGCCCAGAGAGAGCAGACCTGCCCTGGGAGGAGAGCTGCAGCAACCAGAGCCAGAGGGGCTAGACAAGCAGCCGGGAAGCAGGTCAGAGCTGGGAGCAGAGTCACAGAAGCAGCCTGCAGAGCAGACCTGTCCTGGGAGCAGAGCTGCAGCAACCAAGGCCAGAGAAGCAGCCCAGGGAGCTGAAGGCAGAGCAGCAGCAGCAGCCGTGCTAAGGCAGAGTGGAGCTGGAGCTGGAGCAGTCCAGAGCTGGGTGCGGTGAGCAGCTGGGGAGAGGAGGGGGACCCTGGGCAGTGGGCCCAGCACAGGGAGACGCCTCAGCCAAGAGGCTCTGCAGGCCAGACTTGAAGGGGGATCGTAACCCTGACAGGGCGGGGGCAACGCTGGGAAGAAGGGTCCTGCCACCTAGAGCCTGAGAGCGTGTGGCCACCGCCAGAGCAAGTGTCCAACCCGCAGCGTCTCTGCAGCACAGCCAGGGCCTGAGAAGGAGCCTGGGACCTACAAGGAACAGACTGTGAACTGCCCGGACGTTCCAGAGACACTGTTTGTAATGTTCCCTGCCACAGAGCAGGGTGATGTGTTTTCCTTTAACCTTTCCCATTTTTCCTTATACTTTTAAAAAAGAATAATTGTTAATTAAACAACTTGTATTTGCTTTAAATTGTATGAAATGTTCAGTGGGTCAGGGAGGTGCCCAGTGCAGAGAGAGTACCCCGGACTGGGGACACCCTAGCCCCTGTCCTGGGTGACCACAGCAGGGTTGGGGGTCAAGCCCCCCAGGAATCCTGGGCCCAGCCTTGTCGGGATTTACGAGGACTCTGCCAGACAGGAGAGTGGAAGGGGAGTCCTCAAGGGCAGGGAGGCCTCTGGGTAAAGGAAGTGGGAGTGAGGACTCGGATCCTTTCGCTAGCCCACTTCACTGGGGTAGTGCAGAAGACAGGAAAGTTCCCCACAATAGCGGGACCATTCCCCCGCTTACACACAGTCCACTTTTTCTTCTTTGACACACCTTTCCCAACTGGAGGCACCATGCAGAAGTAACAATTGTTGGTATGATCTGTTGGCTCTCTCCAAATCATTGGCACTGCAAAAGGCATAGATTTCCTTTTCCTGTTCAACCACTGGTGAAGATTTGTTGCACAAGTTTTGCAGCATATGTGTGGGGCCCACCTCTTGTCCTGATCTCCAATTTTGCAGCCAAAATAAAGGTGATAGGCTTTCTTAACCATAGTGGTTATACGCGCTTTTGTGATGCAAAAGTCACTTCACCACAAACATAGCAGACGTTATCTGCACTGTTCACACAAGTACGAGGCATCTCTGCTCACTTTGGCCGAACAGAAATGTGTCCCTTTGCAAAATCAAGCACTGACAAATAAGAGAGCATGACACTGTATGATTTCTAGAGCTGATATAGGGCAATTTGTTCAGCAGAGTGATGTAAGCTTCGTTATGATTGCATCATCCATGACTTCTAGGAATAACATGATGCAATTCATATCATGTATGATGCAATACCAGCTTCAGATTGCATCATTCATTGTTTTGCCTAAAAAGCAAGTACTGTCCAAACCCAGTCATAGATTTATTCATAGATCCTGTCAAAGATGTATTTTAGTCATTTCTGGTTTAAATTGAGATCCCTTCCCTTTATAACTCACTTATCCTCCGCCATTCCCAAGTCAAGGGTCGTATATACTGACCCAATAGCATATCTTGAAAACTAGAGCCAATCAACAATTTTAAGCATCATTTTCATTCTCAGTGACCCAGAATTAGTAAAGTTTGACTACATTTATTTTAGAAGCATTTTGGCTGTAGAGCAGTGTAATAAGCAAGGCTGGGGCACAAAAAAAGGGCCCATAAGCCTCTTAAACTTTCTTCTTCTCTCTGTTCATTAACCATTTTATGTGCATGCTGAGGACCAACCACAGCTCTAAAGCCTACATGCCTTGTAGGAAATAACTCCTTTAATCTGTGCCAAGAATCCTAAGTATGTTAGTTCCAGACAAGAGTCCTTTATTGTCTTTTCATAGAACCTGAAGGGTTAACATTCTAAGGCCGTCACCTACTATAATACTCTTTAATACTTATACTCTTAATACTCTTTTATAATACTCTATCCTCCCAATGTTGGTGCACAGTTCAATTTCTTGATGTTAGTACTTTTCAGTTATTCTTAAAATTAAAAAGTTTCTATAAGCTTAGATGAAACAATCTTTTTTAATTTGCTTGTATATGGCATAAATACAGATTTACAGATCCTAGCATGCACATTTATCATCTTATATGACAGGGATAAATCATTCTTGCAAATTGTGCATTGAAGTTGTGAAATGGGCTGCAAATGGAATAAAAATAAAGTATTCAAAAGTTTAACAAATGGAGAGGGGTAGGCGCCGAAGGTGCTTCTTGCCTGGGGCACCAATAGTTCTAGGACTGGCCCTGTGTCCCCTGATTGTTTAGCCAGGCAGTCTGATACTGGTTAAACTACTGATATCATATTTTGCTATCTCCTCCCCGACCCCCACTTTGTCTCCTCTAGTCTTCTCAGGTTGCTTTGATCTGCCCCTACTTTGAGTTCCCCAGAAAGATATTGTCACAAATATACTCCCAGAAGAGGATGTGTCAATCTTTTATGAAAAGTTGCTTGTATGTTTCTCAAAGCCATTAAGGTTTGGATTAGCTGGTTTTGGACAAACAGTTTTGCTTCCTTTTTTCACGCATCTGTTTTCTTTCAACCACTTTTCAAGGTGTACAAACACTCATGCATGTGTTGTCCACCAGTCCAACTTCTGGTCTTATTTCAAACTAAGCCTCCCCCCACTCCACAAGCGCTCTGCTCTTGGTTCTATCATAATAATCAAGCTTTCAAATGTCCTAGCTGGAGAGGTCAATCAGAATTCAGCTCACTCTCGACTTAGAATAGAATAAGGTTATGAGAATTATAAGAATATGTGAACCTGTCTCATTCAAAGTCAGGTATGGATTGCTGACAGATTCTTGTCAATCAGCCATATGTAGTTAAAAAATATTTGCATACTTCTGCTTTCCCAGGAAATCTGCAGACTAAAGAGGTAGATAAATGGTTAAAACAGAGATGGGCAGTATATTTTGGTTTAGGCTCTATTTACATAAATAAAGTTTTACTTGTTACTTTAATAGCATTCAATTTGAGATCCTATGAAAAATCAATTTCACACAAGAACACATATTTTGACATTATGATGGCATTTGCAAAATACCAATAACCAGACCACTGTCAGAGTAAAGATTAATTAAGAGCAAATTTCACTTTATTTTAAGCACTTTACTAAAGGAAGAAGGCATAGGCCCCAATTGTTCTCTGACTCTAGTGATACACTATTGTAACTTCTTAGATGTCAGGTGAGATACTCTTGATTTATACTGATATAAATTAAAGAATGAAACCCACAGATAGTAAAGGGAGATATTTTCATTTGTTCCATTATAACCAACATATGGTACGTTATTGCTCTGCCATGCTGATTTATTATTTGGGGTGGAGTGACTTTTAATTATGTCATTTTTTCTCTCTTTCTGATATTATTATATTTAAATCATAATATTCCTTTCTATTGGTTTGTGGTCCAGTGGGAGATAAAGACAGGCTAATCTAACATAAATTTCTATCACATTAAGAGCCAGAGGTTCTATGTTAAAGCTGAATGTTCTGAATTCCTATTTGACCTGGAAGAAGTGCTTGTTAGTGAAGTTGAACAAATGTAAACTTAAAAAAAAAAAAGAAAATTTAATTGTCAAATTTGCTTCTGGCAAAGTAAACATCTAATTTTCTTCTGATTCCACCCCACTTCCCCCTTGCTGGAAAAACCTGCAAAATGAGATAATCCTTAATCCAAAATATATTCTCCCTGTTCCCTCCCGCTTCCTGAACTTCTCTGTCTTTGTAAGAATTGCATGTGTTTGATGTGATAGGCTACAAAGCTGCTGCTTTTGAACAGGAAGTAATTCTGATTTTGAAAAGCAAGGTATGAGATTGTGAATGTCAGAGAAAAAAACCTGATACCATATGCCAACCTTGGTAGCCTGTTTAAGGAAACACCAAATATTTGCTTTTAATCTTGTAAAGTTATTTTAAGCTTTTTCTAAAGGATATTTGTCTACACTTTAACACAGTGGTTCTCAAACTTTTGTACTGGTGACCCCTGTCAAATAGCAAGCCTCTCAGTGCAACTCCCCTTATAAATTAAAAACACTTTTTAATATATTTAACACCATTATAAATGCTGGATACAAAACGGGGTTTGGGGTGCAGGCTAACAGCTCGCGACCCCCCCATGTAATAACCTCGCGATCCCCTGAGGGGTCCCAACCTCCAGTTTGAGAATCCCTGCTTTAACAAATCTTTAAAAATAATGCTAACATCCTAATTACATATCATGCTAAAAATTTGCAAAGGTAGTAGTTATTGTTCACTAGGAAAAGTAAACTTTCATTGTTTTGTATTTTTTGAAAGGCTTACTGGACTCTTGTATTTGTTATTACAGAGAATAGCTTACTCAAACTATCGCTGTAATGGTTTGTATCAAAATGCTATATGGGTGCATGACTTGTTTCTTTTGTTTTGCAATTACTGTGTATCTCGGCTTGCCTGATTAATGAAAACTTTGTTGGATGAAAAAAAAAAACGCGGGGAGGGTTTTGTAAAATGAGCTGAACAGCAAGATGATCAAGAAGTTAAAGTCTAATGAGCACATCATGCAAAAATGTTTCCAATGGAATTTGAAAAACTGAAAATTTGAGGTTCACCTTTGAGTTTAATTCTGCAAAACTGAATCAATTTTGGGAAAAATGAAATTGTAGGGCCAATTTAAAGTGAAAATGATTTTTTTTTCTTCTGAAAAGTAGCCCTGTTTTCAAGAGTAATCCTCAAACTATATGATAATTTGAAGTTTCATTCTGACATGGATAAATTTTTGTATAAAATGTGACATTTGAAATTTTTGAGAAAAACACCATTTTGAATATATATCTCAAATAGAAAGGCTATTTTGAGCCATGAAACAATTCAGAATGAAATATATTCTTTCCACTACCTTCCATGAAAAATAGTTTTACTGCGAACCCATTTTTAAAAATTTATCATCAAACTAAAGAGAGAACTCAGTTGAGCTCCCTAACTCTGTTGGAGTCCATCCCCCTTTAGAAACTGCTAAATCTTCCCAGCCAGTGATAGCTGATCTTTGAGGTTCATAAAATCCTTCTGAAGAGCAGAATTTTAATTTTAGAGTAGACTAGGTGTTGGAAGTGTATGGCATTTTGAAAATAATTCCTAATAAATGATACTTGCATTGCCTCCTGTTTATGCCCACGCTTCAGATTATAAAAGTGGAATACTGTGCTATACTATGTGTATTTTTCAGAAACAAAATATTAACATGTCCAGGAAATGTATTAGAGTATTAATGTGTTCACCAAGTGGTGTTGCCTCTTCATTGGAAATGATTATAGAAGGTTTTGTGTTTCGTTATGTTTTACATAGAAAAGTTCATATAGTTTTCCCATTACCTTCCTCCTTGTGTCTCCAGCACATGTATCCCTGGTGTGTGAAGTTAGCTCTCTTACGTTTAGTTCAGCTATGGGAGAACATCTTTTTACCAGGTGTGATTCAGAAGCAAGTTATGGCTTCAGGAGGAAAATATACAGGAGCTCATTAGTAGGGATGTACTAAACCCTCCAAATATTGTTGAAAATAGGTTCAGATGATTTTATGTGAGACACAATGTGTAGGTGCAAAAGTTTGAACGTTTGTGTCCAAACAATTTTTCCCCCCTCTTCTGCTTGAATCTCATTGTAAAACAGTAGGCCACATTTTGACTCAAAAGTTCATGAGCAGATTTCGTTGGTTTGCCTTTTCACCAGAAATGGAAGTAGAACAAAACTGTGCTATAATTAGTATGAGCTACATTGCACTTGTAAGGCACAGATTGTGAGCAGAGGTGATGGACAGCCACTCTGCCCCTTGAGGAGCACTGGTGAGTATTCTTCCTCAGGCCCAAGTTCAGCAAAGCACATAAACACATACTTATAGCTTTAAGCACATTATCAGCTGTTTATTTAAATAGTTCTCATGCTTAAAGCATAAGCATGTGTTCACCTGGTTTCCTGACTTGGGGCCCCAGCGAGGCAGAATGTCCTCAGAGGTCCAAGGCATGCACCCATTGTGAGGTGGAGCTTACTCTCAACCACGTGACTGGCAAGCATCACTGGACAGGGCATAGGTGCAGGACAAAGCCAGGTTCCAGGCACTCAGAGGGGAATGGAGAGAAAGTGACTCCAGTGACCATCAGTGCAGAGAAGCTATAATTCTGTCTGGCTCTTATGCATACTGCTATGGTTACAACTTAGTCTAACTGCACCTCTGCCTGCTTTCTAGTCTCTCAGATGTTCAGCCTCTTGCCAATATCTGTTTCAAGGTGGATCTCACAATGTTTCCGTTCTGACTGAGATCTAAATACCCTACCCTATGTGTACCAAATGCTTATCATCCAGCAGCTCTGACTGCGTTTCAGGCACCTACATTTCCTCCTGTCAGGGACCTGTGACCACTGAACAACAGCTTTCTTAAAGCATGATATTTCTATTTAGCAGTTGCAACAAGGCATTAGAGAGAAAAGGTTATTAAATCAATAAACAGTGTGCACATATATTGAGTAAAGCTAGCTTCAAAAGAAATTTCCATTTTGAAAAAAAAAATCAAGGTTTTGTCATTTGTTTTGTTCTGATGCATAATGAAAACAAGGTTTAAAAAAAAATGGAGAGAAACTTTCCCTAGAATAGCCACTAGTGTTAGGGCATTCGCCTGGGATGTAGGAGACTCACCTTCATCACCCAAATTAGGCAGAGCAGGGACATGAACCTAGGTCTCCCACATCACTTCCCTAAACGCCAGGTTATTGAGAAGTCCCCCTCTCTCTGTATCTTGAGAAAATTTCATTGACACTGATAACATTTCCATGAAAAAAGTTTCTGGTTTGGCAAATAATTTTCTGACCAAAAAAAAAAAAAAAAAAAGTTTTGTCCAAAAATTCCTGATCAGCTCTAATATTTAGTCTAATTTAAATTGAAGCTTCACCACAGGCTAAATAAGACAGGCTTCCCCCGTAAGTTACAGGAACAGAACTGAACCAACCTACGGTTTGTCTACGCAGCACAGCAATGCTCATTAGAAGGTGTGATTTCTAAAGTGCACCAACATGTTGCACATTAGCTGGTCCATGTAGACCCTGCTGTTCGCTAGTTCCTTTTAGTTTGTGCCAGCAAGGTCTACAATGGCCAGCTAGTGTGCAACACATTGGTACGCTTTAGATATCACATTCCTTTATCATGCATTGCTGCACCATATAGACATGCCCTAATATTCTCCTAGCAATCCCAGGTACCACTGAATGCCTGTGGGTCATTTCCTCTTGTTCAAACTGGTTTGTGTGCTCCCTATGCAAGCCGTCTAGGACCATTAAGGCTACTCTCTGGCACTGTCTCTTAAAGACCCAGTGCAAGCTGTTAGGAAACTATTAGACGGGACCTCTTCCCTCTTTCCCTAAATGGGTAGGCTCTGCTGCCCAGTCAGACTGTGGGAGTGAAACAGCCATCCCCCATTTATGGTACAGGCACACCATTGTAGTGACCGACTTAGATACAATATTAATAATCACCAAAAGACACCTTCATATTTGCCACACAGGCCATGAAAGAGAGAAAGCCTCCTTTCAACCCCCCAACCACTGAATAACCAGACAGAATCCTATGGCCCTATTTGAACTAAAGTATAAAACAGCAGTGAAATTGTTCTTAGAAATGGAGGAATGATGAAATGACGTTGTAACAAGATACTGCCTGCCATCAGCTAGGAGAAAATGTTTTCTTTTTTCGGACTCTTCATGCTAGCTTACAAATACAAAAATGACTTAGCATCTCTCACCCAGAAACCAAGAGAAAATGACATTTGCTGAGCTGTGCTGACTATCTTGATGAAATGGCCAATCATGGACCCAGGAGAAATACTATTCAATTTAGCCAAAATACCACAATGAACCAAACCTAAATATGCTTATATCTTGAAAGGCACCTTGAAAAAGTTCATGGATGTTTTGGGGAAAAAATAAAAATCAATGGTGATTTCGCAGACATGAACCAAATTCAAGTGAACCATTGTTTTGTCGTAGATGAAGTTCTTATCTGACCCACATGGTCACATGATTGAAGGAAGGAGGCTAGATTCTGTTGCTGCGAAGAAAAAATACTGTAAAACAAAATGTGTTCCTTTTAAAACACCATTAAAGAAACACTGATGCCTCTTGCAAACTATTTCAGCTGACAAAGTTTACCTATGGGATTAAAAAAAAATCAGTTTCTAACTTTGAAGAGTCATTTTAACTATCCAGAGAACTAGAACCTAGATTTTAGGGCTGCAGGTGACCACCATGTCCATATCACCAGGATAGAGGTATGATCTATGCACTATAAACTAAGCACCACAGGAAGACCCAATTGGCAGCACTCCATGACCACTGATTGGTCCAGGCTCACTATTTAAGCATGATGGGAGTTCCAGGAGACTGTCTATGCAGCCCAGCAATAGGTGTCCTGTTGCTACAATGGATCCTACTCTTATTTCCTGCTTCGGGCTCTGACTCTGTTCTCTGGCTCTGACCCCTTGGCTTGACTCCAAGCTCTGACTCCTCCATCCGGCCCTAGCCACTAAGCCTGACTCCTGCTTGGCCGGACTGCCCATGTCCTGTTTGTGACAAGCATGTTTCATGTACATCAGTGATTCCACCCCCAATGAGTCATTGAAAGTTACCTGAACGTTGAGGGAAACAGTAGTTTATTACTCTTTTAGAGACTGTGGAACATACTAATTTTCTCTCACTGTTCAGCAAACTTCGAATGCAAAAAGAGAGATGCGTCCAACTAAGCATCTTGGGTGGAATTTTCAAAGAGGCCTAAGTGACTTAGGTCTCCAGGTCTCAATGAAAGTCAATAGACTTTATGTTCCTGAATCAGTTAGGCACTTCTGAAGATGCCACCCCTAAGAGTTAATTTGAGGGCTGAGATTGGGAGTGGAATGTACAGCAATCATACAATTCATATATTAATGCCTGAGATTGTGAACATTTTTCTAGTCTGCCTGCTCTGAGAGGTGCTGAACACCTCAAACTCTCACTGGAACAGCTAGAGTTTTGGACACTAGCATTGGTCAAGATCAGGCCCAGCATAAGGCAGTTGTAGGGAAGAAAACAAACAAACAAAATGCTAGGTAAGGTTTATAAGGATGTGCTATATTATCTATTCAGTGAACTCATTCTTACATAATTAATATAAGAATTATGACCCTCTCCACTTCAGAAAGCTTGTCAATCAGGATTCCTGTGTAATACCACAGACATTGTATGTAGTATTGTTGGTCCAAGGATATTAGCAAGACAAAGGAGGGTGAGGTAATATATTTTATCGAACCAACTTCTTTTGATGAGAGAGAGAAGCTTTTATAGCTTGTCAGCTACATAGATATGAAGAAGAGCTCTGTGTAAGCTCAAAAGCTTGACTCTCACCAACAGAAATTGGTCCAGTAAAAGATATTGCCTTACCACCTTGTCTCTCGAATACCACAGAAGTGAAGGAGTAATCTAGATTTAGATTAGCAGAGAGAACTCTCAGCACCCACTTTAAAAAAGCTAGTGAACAAAAACAAACTATCAAGTTGAGCTGGTTGGGAATTTCAAAAGAATATTTTTCCTTTGAAAAATGTCTATTTGTTGAAACTGAAACTTTTTGGTAGAAAGGGTCAATTTTGACGAATTACCTCTTTTGAAAAAATGTTGAATAAAAAAGTTTTGAAAGATCAAGTTTCAACATTTTCAAAACAAAACATTTGATTTGAAATGACTTTTTGTTTAAAAAGAAAATTACAGTGAAAAATATAGAAATAATTACAAAGGTCAAAATAGAAATGAAACATTTCAAAATTACCAAAACAAAATGTTTCAATTGACCTGAATTGTAATTTTTTTTCAGACAATTGGTTTGTGAATTATTTTTCAGATTTTGATAGGAAACATTTTCAAAATTTTCTATATTTTTCTTGGATGGAAAAACCAGTTCCCACGCAGCTTTGTTATTGAGTCCACCAGTTATGAAGTTGGGGTGAAGATGAACCCACGTCTCAAACTTCTGATGGTCAGCATTATCTGCCTCCCTACCTGATACAAATAGAAAGTCAGCTGTCAGGTGAAGTATGTGCAGGAAAACAGACAGGTTAAAATGGGATGCCAGAAACCACAGAAATGCATTTGAAAATAAAAAGAAAACCCTTCAGAATATAACAGGCATTAAAAATGCAGAATTAGGGGAAACCAGCACAATTCAGTCCATCTACCTCCATCAAACCAACTTGTCTGTCATGTTCTCAACTGCTTGTTTGGTAGAGAAATACAATGGCAAATTGTTTAAATTAAAGTAAACTTTTCTTTGCAGAAAGCAGAGCCTTTGCTAGCAATAATGCTTTTAACAGATTCTATCCTCGTCCTTCAATCATGTGTCTGCAATCTGTGGTGTAAAAAATATAGCAGACTTTGTTAAAACCAACTAGAGTGCTTCTACTCTCAAAGAAAACATTCTCTGAATTATAGTCAAAATTGACTCTGAGGGAGACAGGGAGAGAAGGGCTCTATACAACACAACTAAGCTATAGAATACACAGCAAAGACGTAATTGACTATTTGAAGCTAGAAACCTTCCCAAGCCCGCAATTGTGGTTGTGGGCACGGGCGGCTCTAGCTTTTTTGCTGCCCCAAGCACGGCAGGCAGGCTGCTTTTGGCGGCGTGCCTGCGGGAGGTCCCCAGTCCCGCGGATTTGGCGGCATGCCTGTGGGAGGTTCGCTGGTCCCGCGGCTTTGGCATACCCGCCGCCAAATTGCCGCTGAATCCGCGGGACCGGCGGACCTCCCATAGGCAAGCTGCCAAAGGCAGCCTGACTGCCGCCCTCGCAGGGACCGGCAGACCGCCCCCTGTGTGCTTGGAGCGCTGGTGCCTGGAGCCGCTGCTGGTTGTGGGTAAAAACAGTTGGAAGTGTTTCCTGGCCATTACTTGTTAAATAAGAAATAACAGCAATAATCTGCTCTAGGCTGGGATTTTCAAGAGAGTTTAAAGTAATTAGGGACCAGGGGATAGATTAACAAAGGAATTTAGGCATGGAGACGCTCAGCATCACCAAGGGCTGGTCTACACTGGGGGGCGGGATCGATCTAAGATAAGCAACTTTCAGCTACATGAATAGCGTAGCTGAAGTCAAAGTATCTTAGATCGATTAACTGGGGTCCACACGGTGCGGGATCGATGGCCGCGGCTCCCCCGTCGACTCCGCTACCGCCGCTCGCTCCGGTGGAGTTCTGGAGTCGACGGGGAGTGAGTTCGGGGATCGATATATCGCGTCTTAACGAGACGCGATATATCGATCCTCGATAAATCGATCGCTACCTGCCGATACGGCGGGTAGTCTGGACGTACCCCAACTCTAACTTTTATGTGTCTAGAAAATCATTGGGATTCACAAAGCCTGAGTTTGGTGCCTAGGTTCCCTATCCAATGAATGGCATCTCAGATGGGATTCACAAAATAACAGCATACTAGGAGGCTCCGCACCTAAACTAGTCAATGAAAGATGCCAAGCTGAGAGGTGTGTGCTAAGTCTTGCCCCAATCTCAGATAGAGGTGCTGAAGTCCTGGCTATAGGGCGGCACGTCCCTCCACTTGGGATTCTAAGCTGCAAACCCTTTCTTGGAGTGAGGTACTGTGCCATTTTTGTGAAGAGGAGGAGGACCTCACACATAACTTTTAGTCCAGTGACTTTTTAAAATTATTTATCCACAATGGAACAGCTTAATCAGGAGGGGCTGAGGGAGCCCTACTTCAGAATACCTTATAACCAAGTGGTTAGGACACTCTCTTGAGGTGTGGAAGACATTTGTTCAAGTCCCTTCTCCCTCTAAAGCAAGGAGAGGACTCAAAGTGAAGTTTTTTCACTTCTCTGGTGAGTACCTCAACCCCAGACTAAAAGTTATGAGCGAACTGCTGCTCCACCTCCTCCTCCCCCCTGGTGATTTTGTGTAAACTCATCTATAGGGGCCTCATCCAGTAAGCATGCTCCGAGCACTTTACTGGATCAGGACCCACATGTGAGGTACATAGAGGAATGCCTGGATTCCCCTGGTTCATGCATCGCTCTGGGAGTTAAGCTTCCAGATACCTGGCATGGGGCCGCAGTGCACATGCTCAGAGGCAGAAACATAGGGAACTTTTAATGCACAAATTCAAGCATTGAGTGAGTTGATGGAAATTAGGCACTTAAATACCTTTGAAGATCTGGGCCTAGGTGCCCAAGGCCTGTTGAAATTCTGTGTGAGTTAGATACCTAACAACCTTTCCCTTTGACATTCCTAGCCTTAAATATGAAGGCCCCAATTTTGCAATTTGTTGCATATGGCAGATGGCACTGCATAATTATTAAAAATATATGAATTAACTGAATCTTTCCTAAATCTGCCACACTTGATTGGATGCTTCATTAATTTGGGATTGACAGCATATGGTTAGTTCTATTTTAGCCATGGTTAATGAGATTTATGTTCATATAACAACTTCTAGACTTTCCTCTTAGATGTAATAGACTGGGGGATAAACCCAATTAATCAAATCCCATTCGACTGGACAATGAGACACATTATACTTTTTTCCAAGGCCAGGAAGATTGAATAGCGTATGGACTAGTTTATAAAAAATTGTGTACCTAAACTGTGATGATAATATTCCGATTGTAAACTCTTTGAGGCAAGGACCATCTTTTCATTTTGTGTTTGCACAGCACCTCGAGGGATGCTGGTCCATGACTGGGGCTCAATGTGCTTTCCTACCTGACATCACATTTACTTATTGAAACTCTACTCCAAAAATCAGCTGTATTGTTCAATGAATCAGTTAAAGTTCCCTACCTCTGCTCCCGAGGCACTAATGTTTCATAAAGAATTAGCCAGGATAATATTAAGGACCATAGGGTCATTTATGCAGGAGAACTGAAACTCCATGAAACCCAGGCCCCGATCTTTCAAAGGCTTAAATAACTACTTGACTTTATTGGAGACTGTTCACCCTACATAAAGTTAAGAAAATGTGTACATCTTTTCAGGATTTGAGCCTCACAGAGTTTCCAATATCAGAGGGATAGCCGTGTTAGTCTGGATCTGTAAAAAGTGACAAAAAGTCCTGTGGCACCTTATAGACTAACAGATGTATTGGAGCATAAGCTTTCGTGGGTGAATACTCACTTCGTCAGATGCATGTAGTGGAAATTTCCAGAGGCAGGTATAAATATGCAGGCAAGAATCAGTCTAGAGATAACGAGATTAGTTCAATCAGGGAGGATGAGGCCCTCTTCTAGGAGTTGAGGTGTGAACACCAAGGGAGGAAAAACTACTTCTGTAGTTGGCTAGCCATTCACAGTCTTTGTTTAATCCTGAGCTGATAGTGTCAAATTTGCAAATGAACTGAAGCTCAGCAGTTTCTCTTTGAAGTCTGGTCCTGAAGTTTTTTTGCTGCAGGATAGAGCCAGGACCAGACTTCAAAGAGAAACTGCTGAGCTTCAGTTCATTTGCAAATTTGATACCATCAGCTCAGGATTAAACAAAGATGGATTCAGTGGATTCAGTCCTTGGAACCCAGGAATCTCCTGTTCCATTGAAGGCCAGCACAATCACATAGAGGCTCTGTGGCTTTCCTGATGGCATTCTGGCAGAGTCCCACTAAGACTGCATAACATCAAACACAGAGCACCAAGTGGATGTAAGGAAACCTAAATAGGTGTCATTTACATGTCAAGGTCCTGGAAGAGTTCCAGGGAGTCAGTAGGAAAAAGAATTTAAATGTAGGTGTAAGAAAGTGTACAGTAAAACAGCAGCACAACATGCTTCAACTCCCCCAGGTTATTGGGCTCAATGCATGAGTTGTGTTATGTGGGAGTTCTGACGAGATGATCATAGTGGTCCCTACAGGCCTTAAAATCTATGAATTTAGATCTTGATACATTCTCAATTCTTTCTGGTCCTTTGTCTCTATACTAAACTAACTTAGATTCTCTTACACCAGTTTACCAACATATATCTTATCCCACCATATACTTATGAATTTGGTCCATTGAGACTTAAAATGTTTGTCCATTTCTATGTCTACAACACATTATGATCTTCTGCAGCTGGGATTTCCCCATTGCGTCTTGACATTTATTAATGATTAAACCTGCCAGTGAATTATCTGTTATAAAGAGTTTGCACAGTTAACACAAAGCACAGTTGTTAGCATTGCTTGGATGTAAGAATGAGGTGCTGGCGAAATTCTTTAAAGAACTGCATTATAGGTCATTACTTTTGGTCGACATAAACTTCTTTTGCAAATATCCAATGAGATGTTGCAGTATTTGAATGCAGACAGGGCATGTTAAAGAATATGAATGTAATAAGTGCTCAGTTTTAATATAGTGATTTTACTGTGGTGAAAATCACTTAATTGTAATTCTATTTTGGGATATATTTCCCACTTTTGTCTTCTGATAAAGCACTCTAGAGACAAAAGTACAAATAGCATTCAACTGCAAATGTGAGGAATTCACAAAAAAACATGGACATGTATCAAGGTTATGAACTTTGGTCCCAAAAAGACATCCAAAAAATCCTGCTTCAGATAATCTCCTGTGCCAGATTCAATCAGATCAGAACAGTCAGGGGGAAAAAACAAACATGTAGTTGCAGCCCAAGTTGTGTGATAGCTCATAGCTGTAATTCAGAAATCAAAGATTTTAGAGGAACAATTATATTCATACAACTTTTGAATGGACTTTGTGGTCCAGTGAAGAGTCAGGAGTAGAACTGTGTGAATAATTGATTTTGAAATTCTATTGCCATTCCAAAAAATTGAAAAATAATGCTTTTAATGAATAAGTACAAAACAAAAAAAAAATGTTGAACTTTTTGGCAAACTAAAACATAAAAGGAAAATGTAACTTTAGGTCAAATGAAACATTTCATTTGAAAGGAAATGTTTCATTTAGGTGTTGAGCCTTTTCTTAATTTTAAATAAAATGGAAGGACATTTTTAAAATGAAGTCCTTTCAAATAGAAACATTGAAACATTTTATTTAGAAATGTTGAAATAAAACATTTATACTTTGGGAATTTTTTATTCTTTTTATATGAACAGTCTGTCAAAAACAACATTAATTTGACGAATGCTTTGGTGTCGGTGACTGCCTTTCTCACCAAAAAGCGTGTTGGTGGAAAACTTTTCCCCAGCTCTAGACAGGAGACTGGAATTCTATTACTGGCTCTGACACTGACCTGCTATGTGACCTTGAGCAAGTCATTTTCACTCTCTGTGCTTGTTTCCCCTTTGTCTATTTAGATTGTAAGCTCTTCAGATCAGGACTATCTCTTACTATGTGCTTGTACAGTGCCTGGGACAGTACCATGGGTTTCCTTAGGTCCTACAATATTAGTAACTACAACAGAATGTGACTGACTGACTGTTATCACAGCAAGACCGCTTCCTCACAGAAGGAGATATTTGGCTCCTTGCACAATCAAGGCCATGGTTGGAGGCATATTTAAGGTAAAACGTTAGTTTTAAAATGAAACCATACTTCAGCAAATGTTGGGTTAAAACCAAACAGCTCATGGCAAAAAGGCTTACAGTGGGTTGGGGAAAACATGTCCTGCAATGCTTTTGACTGCTTCTCCTTTAGTAGCTTTGTGGACTCCAGTTAGAACCCAGGATTTGAGCACACTCCCTTAGGGCTATGGAGTGTTGCTAGCCACATTAATGAGCACTTGGGCCTGATCCAAATAGAGTGACCAGACGTCCCGATAAAATCGGGACCGTCCCGATTTTTATGTGTTTGTCCCGCGTCCCGACCCATCTGTGGTCGGGACGCAATTTGTCTCGATATTTCGCTCCGCTGGCAGTAGTTTTTTTTTTTTTGTTCCACCGGCAGACCCCTCCCCGCCCCTCTCCCCCGGTGTCCCGATATTTTCTTCCTCTCATCTGGTCACCATAGATCCAAAGCCTGTCCAGGTCAATAGCTAGATTCTAATTAGCTTTAATGAATTTGAATCAGACCCTAATGGAACGTCTAAACAGCATTTAAGCACCTGCAACTGGCCTGTGTCAGCTGATTCAGGCTCATGGGTCTCAGACTGCCTGGCTGTAAAATTGCTGTGTAGACATTCGAGCTCATGCTGGGGTGGTCCCATAGACCGGGCTCCAGCCTGAGCCCAAATGTCTACATAGAAATTTTTAGCCCCACAGCCAGAGCCCTGTGAGCCTGAGTTACCTGACTTGGGCAGCCCCAGCTGTGCCATCGGTCTCTTATTCCAGTGTAGACATATCCTAAAGAAACATCCTTGCAGGGTTTCCCCACAGCACAATTGTACAAAAGGACAGAATGTTGCCCAGAGTGAGACATTGTGACACTGGGCCAGAAATAATACCCGCTATTCCAGTGTTTGAATCATACCAATTATTCCAAAATCCCATAAGTGTTCAGGTCATGCAGAATGTAAAATAACAGTCTTGGAAAGCAGAACTCTTGAACAAGGTGTCATGGTCAATGGTGTGCAAATTACTTTAAATCTACCGTCTAACAAGCTGACTTTAGCAATAATGATTTGTGTACTGTTTTGATGGAGCTTTTTGCTGAAGTTTGCTTTCTTAAATTTATTCTGTAACACAGAAACTGAAGATGCAAGGAGCAGTTAAGTGCAAATGCAGATTTATTGGACTTGGCAAGCTTTTTGACTGTAAAACAGCAAGCTCAGAAGCAAATCCTTTCTTCAGCATTATTGTCAATCAGTCAACAGGGGAAATGATCCAAGCCATTGTTTGCCTTAAATGAACATCTTTTAGAAGTGCATTGAAAAACAATTTGGTTTCAAGAATTTCTGCCAGCATAAAACAGCAGCCCTGAAACAATGTCAAAGCTGTTCAGAACCACAATGGGCAAAAACTTGAAACAAGGCAGTGTTTGAGTGATGCCAACGTTCGGAAAAAAAACTGCTTTACAGGCTGATTATAAAAGTTTATAGAAACACATATAGACTTTATCTTACAATAACAATCCTTATTGCATCTGTCTCAAGATATTAACCAGACCTGAATTTCCCTAAATATCATTGCATAGCGCAATTTTCAGCCACTTCATCTAAGTATGTTAGTGGAAAACTTTTAGTTACTGAATCAGAATCATCTGCTACATCTGCCAACATAAAGGTTATTCAATTTAATTTCTCATTTAAGTAAATTTAGAGCATATAAAAATATAGTACTGGTTAATTTCCTCTCCTTGAGTTCTACATAGTACCTTTGATTATTTTTTTTCTGAACATACACAGATTTTAGAAAAGTCTGGGACAAAAATTCATCTGCTAAACTAATTTAAAAATTTGATAGACGCCATCCAGGTAAAAAAAAACCATGGATGCATGGATACCAAAACTGTGAATGTACCATAAAGAGTAATCTTTAAAGCTGGTTGGGAAATATTCCCCTCCCCCCCCCTTGGAAAATATCAATGAAACCCGGATTTTTGGAAGTTTTCTTGAAAAAACAAAAACGGAAAGACTTTTGGCTTTCAGAAACTCCAATTTTTTGGACAAAACCAGACATTTTTTCTTTTAATAGAAAAGCCTTTTTTATTGAGAAAACATTGATGGACATATTTTGATCAGTTCATAATCTAATGATCTAGCACAGAGTTTCTCTGTGACTGATCCGTGGACCAGCGCTGGTCCCTGAGATCTCCCTGAAACAGTTTAGGAAGGCAGCAGGCTGGACCCTGTTATCAAAAAGGTTGAGACACACTGAATTGTAGCACATCATCAAAATGGGGTAATAAAACAAGTAAAGCTAGTTTAGTGCTCTGATCTAAATTTTGGTTCAAGCTCCCATCTAGTGTCAAGTGAGATTCTGTACTATTAAATAATTTCATTAATGGCCTTGACTAATAAGGCTTTACATTTGTATGGAGTCTTTCATTGTAGGATCCCAAAGGGCTTAATCAAGGGCCATAAACTATATTATGCCCATTATACAGATGGAGAAAGCGAGGCACAAATATGTAAAGTGACTTTTGTAGCTCATGCAATGAGTCATTAGCAGGGTTGGTAATGGACTACAAGTATGCCAGAACTCTATCCATATCATTGGACAATGGTGACACTCCAGAAAATAAAGGGGTGGTTCCGCTTGGATTCCTGACCCTGTATGCCTTCTGAGTTCACTGTTTCCTTATCCTTACCTCACTCCAGGCAGAGCTGGTGAAATGCAATTACAGGTACCACTCAATGCCAATCTCATCTTGTTCCCTCTCTTGCTTTAGCCAGCTCACCAACCTATGATTCACCCCCTCCAGCATCTTTTCTCATCTTGTGACTTCTTAAACTGCCCTGCTTCCTTCCATTGTAAGGTCTTTGGAGTTAAGCTGTTTGTAATGAATTCCAGTTCTTCTGCCTCATAATTCAGTCTTTAGGGATGAAGCACACACTGCATACAGCAATAGTAAAATTGCCATGATTACAAAAAAGAGGCAGTCTACTATAATTGAGTTAGCAAATTTCCTGGCAAAGTATGAGAAATAAATTGTGTACTCCTGTTAAAATGAGTCAATGAATTACAAAAGAAATTTGATTATTTCTCTTCCTATAGTAACAGAGATCCTTTGGGGTAACAAACTCAGTATGTCAAAGTAATAGCATACAGAGAACTGACTGAGTAATTCAATTAGTAAGTGTCATGGATCTGGTTGAGTTTCTCCTGTTGGACACCCACCAGACTGCAAGGATCTAAATGCTGAATGCTACGTGTTCTGTGCTTGCTGGAACTGGAAGAGATTAGCCACCCTTCCTGGTTTCAGGCCCCGAGGCATGCACTCCAGGTGCAGCCCTCGTGTTTTGACATCTCTCTTGGCAGTGGGGACCCCATGGCCACAACTGCCTAGGCCCTGAAACTAGTGCCTTCTGCCCTAAGGCTCACTACCACCTCTTTCATGTTCCCCAGAATTCCACTTAAGTTGTGAGCCTTCTGATTTACACTTTACCTCTTCAGTGGTATGCAATAGTGAAAGCTAACAGACACACAAACCTTACACAGGATTCTAAACACCATTGCACTTTACTTAGTAGCATGAGAAATGCACAGGTCTAAACAAAATAATAAATACAGCTATACACATGCTTCTGACTCAGTTTGCTCACCATTGTGGAGAGTTCTTTGGTGGTTGGGCAGAGACCTCTGGGATCAAAGTTCCTTCTCCAGCAGCTCATGACTTCTCTAAAGAATCATGAAGCATTCTCTAGTTTAGCTAGCCTTCTCTAACCTTGGTTGGTTCTCAGTTAAATCAGGCTCCCCCGGTTAAAAAAAGACTGCCCATCTCTTCCTCTCTCCTGCTCAGAACTTCCTGTCCCTTCAAAAAAGCCTTTTCCCCCGTGTTCCCCTATGAATCCTTTTTAAACTCCTGCTTTCTCATCTCTGTTCTGTTTGGGAATTTTCCACTTCACCAATCTCTTGCAGAGAAACTTAATCCAATTGGTTTCCCCATTCAGGTCACTCCCTTATCTTGCCTATTGTTTGATCCAGAGCACAATCATTAAGGTTAACAACTCTCCCTGGTCTTGTAGGTATGTGCTGCAGCCCATTTCAGCAAGTGATGGATTCCACATCCACACAGAGGCATTCCCTAATACAAGATTTTTTTTATAACTTCATAGCATCTACTAGATTTCACAAGTTGTATAGACAGATTCTCCAAATCATCACAGTAGTTGTTTTCAAAATGTATTTTTAAATATACTGACAAAATATGTCAGCTGTGTGAGAAGTCTCATAGAGAGATATGTGACTCTTCATGAGTTCTGTGATACTTTTGTGTGATTAAAAAAGAATACTATCTCATATTAGCCACCAAAGTTAGACTTTGAGAATGCACCTTGAATAAAAAGTTATAAGACAAACAGAAAAGAAGTTTTCTGTCAAAGTGGGAGGAGCATTTCCACTGTTGGGTTTGTTTTTTGACCTAATCACCACAGTCACTCAAATGATTTGACTGACAAAGAATCTTTCAAGGAAGTACCAGATGGAAGAGCTTTACTGACCTTCAAGATCTTTGTCTGTATGTTCTAGAGATCCTACCTAGAAAAGTAACAGAAGAACCAGGCAGTCCCTATGCTGCTAACCAGAATTAATGGTGAAATAGAAAGGCCATTAGTAAGTAATTCCAGTATATCCTTAAGTGTATTAACAGATTACGAGAAGTTTAATAATTTAACCTGCAGAAATGCCAATTCTTTACCGGGAACAGAAGAAAACTTAGGTCTTTTATCTATTTCTAAGTGGTTCTCACCCTTAGATCTGAAAA
This sequence comes from Terrapene triunguis, assembly GCF_002925995.2. NCBI lineage: Eukaryota > Metazoa > Chordata > Testudines > Emydidae > Terrapene > Terrapene triunguis. The sequence continues at coordinate 11,978,387 of NW_020664531.1, read as the reverse complement.
TTGGGTATTTTTATTAGGTAGAAATGAAGAAATCACTCAGGCACAATACTTCATTCATGACACCAACTGGCAATTTAAAATGATGTCTCATGGTTTAATAAATTTCTTCACTTTTGGCACAGGTACACTGTAGGGAAGTCACATATTTAGAAAAGTTCATCTTTAGAATAGAATTTTTTGTGACAATTTCAAAGACTGTTCTGTCGGTTTTTGAAAAAGACCAATTCTTCTTCGAGTGTGTCTCCTATGTGTACTCCACTGTGGGGGAGCATGGCCTCCATGCGCCTGAGACTGGAAGATTTTTGCAAGCAGTGTCCATTTGTCTGTGCCTGTACCCTTCTCCTCCTCATGTTCCAAACCGAGGGCATAAGGGTCAGTGTGGACTAACCCCTTCTCCAGTTCCTTTCTACCTTCTTCAATAGCTTACCTGTAAATAATTGCAAATAGTCTTTTTTTTTTAATTAATTTAGATAGAATAAGTTTAGGGCTTGTGATTCCGCCATCTGTTTTACCCACACTCCACATAAGGTGATTAGTATGCATAAGATCTGGGAACAATTGGGATGACCGCCACTCCATCATACTTGATCTTCCTCAGTACCCAAGATAAGAGTAGAATGGGTGGGAAACTGTACATTAGCTGTCCCTACCAAGGACCTAGACATGGCATCTCCACTGGACTCCTGATCTTGTCAAGCCCCTGCATCAGTAGGTTGTGCATTTTCAGTTCCCATGAGGTTCAAAGGGATCCCAAGAGGAAGCCCCCCGTTGACGAAATATGTTCTGTATCATGGAATCATGTAGCTTCTATTCATGGTCTTTAGAGAAGTGTCTGCTGGGTCTGTCTGCCAGTATATTGTGTATCCTGGGAAGTACACTGCCAACATTGGCAGTTTTTATACATAAAGGGGTCTTGATCCCCTTTGTTAGTTCATGTAGAACACTTACCATGTTGTCTGACACCACTTGAACAAGCAGTGTTCATATGAATGGTGGAAATCTCCTGTACACCTTGCAGACTTCATGCTATTTTTGAGGTTTATGTGCATCCAGGACTCAGGAAGTCCATGTCCCTTGTGCTGGTTCCTCATCTAGATGGGTGACTCACTGTAACAAGGAGGCATTTGTGATCAATATTTTCTGGTAGGGGAGAAATGGAGGGGACCCTCCCACAAACACTTGCTTCCTGTTTATCCCCCACATTAGAAAAGCTCATACTCTGTGGGGGAGCAAGACTAATTTTTCCATACTGTGTTTGCTTGGGACATACATGGTCCAAAGCCAAGTCTGCAGGCAATGAAGATAAAGTCTCATGAAGGATGTCACATAGGTTAAGGAAGCCATGTAACATAGAAGGATGAGGCTGACATATGTGGACTTATTTGGAGCTGAGTGACAAGTCCCTTTATGGACTGGAATCTGTCCTGAGGAAAGTATGCTTTGGACTGATAGAGTCCACTGTTGTCCCAATAAGCTCTATAGTTGCATGAAAAGTAAAATGGACTTTTCTGTGTTGATGCAGAGTTCCAGCTTCTGTAGAAGACTGAATAGAGACTAGGTTAATATCAGAACCTCTTGGCGAGAACTCCCCCTCAGTAGCCAGTCAGCAGGAGGGGGAAAATGAAAATCCTTGGCAGCAGAAGTGGGCTGCCACAACTGATAGCACCTTTGTAAATACCGTTGGTGCTGTTGCAAGGCCGAAGGGGAGCATTCTGTATTGATACTGGTTCGGGAATCTCAGGAATCTTCTGTGCATGAGATGGATGTCTATGTGGAAATAGGTAGAGCCCTGCATAGATACAAATTCATAGCCACAGATATAAACTGGTATGCGCAGAGGTGCAGGGCTCTACCGGGAACTGCATCGGTGAAAGAAGCAGTACATTGGGCCACTGTTTCTAGGATCCAGTGCCCCACGCCAGCAGCTCCTCTGGCATGGCTGTACCAACTCCATCCCTGCCCCCCGGGGTGGGCACAAAGTTCACCAGCAGCTGTCCCTGGTCACACTCATGTGTTCAAGCAGCTCATACGCCCCCAGACAGGAGTCTCTTCCATGCAGCTGTCTGCATCTCCTTTCTGGGGGTGTACAAGCTGCTTGAACACACGAGCATGACCAGGGACAGCTGCTGGTGTGCCTGATGCTTGCCCCAGTGAGCGGGGATGGGGGTGATACAGCCACACCAGAGGATCAGCTGGCATTGGGCACTGGCTCCTGGAAGCGGCAGCCCCACATGCTGCTTCTTTTGCCGCTGTGGTTCCCGGTAGAGCCCTGCACCTCTGCCATACCGGTTTATATCCGCAGATATCCACATCCGCAGTTATAATTTGGATCTGTGCAGGGCTCTAGAAATAGGCATCCTCCATAATGAGAGCTGTGAACCAGTTGCCTTTGTTCAGTAAGGAAATGTTTGATGCCAGGGAAATATCCTGAATCTCAAACTGTGGATAAAGATGTGATTAATGTGCATAAGTCTTGTCAAATAGCGTCAGGCTAAGCAGCGTTAGGCCTCAACCTTCCGGAAGTTGTAAGAAGCGAGCATAGTTGAATCCTGCAAGCATAAGTATAATCTAGCTAGGAAGCTTTATAGACTAAAACGGAAACTCTGTAAAGATAGATACGGACTTGCGGTTACTATGCTCTGCAACCAGATACTTCTTTAAGCTGACTCGAGTATTTTTGAGTCTAGCAAATTGACCAAAATTAGGACAACAGGCCGCATAAAAAAAAAGATGAGCTGAGCACAGGTGCACAGTTCATAAGATCAAGATCAAGCAAATACTACACTAGAACATTTGGCCACCTTAATCGGTTGACCTGTTTTGAAACACAGCCAACAAATACTGTATAAATGAGGTGCAAAGACGCAAGTGTTTGTGTGTGTTGACCTAAAAGAGATCACTCTTTGTCAGGCTCACATACCGCCCTGAACCAAAGGGACTTGCGCTTCACCGACTATCTGTACTTGGCCAGTGTGGAAAGCGGTCGACTGAAGGTAACGTATCTTTGGAAAAATGCAGGGTAAGGTTTCGGAGTAGTGAAGAGGTCTGGTTGTGTTTGAGCAGGTTAAACTTAAGTCTGTATTAATACTATAGTTTAATTATATTAGTAAATTGTTTAAGTTACTTAGAGATAGTAGTAGTCAATAGTTAATCAATATATAATAACTGTATATGGTTTTGTGCCTTGCTGGGAACGGGTACAGCGCTGGTGAAGCTAGTAGTTTGTAAACAATAATAGCTTTGCATGTCGCTATGCCTGTCTTCAGTATAATTTACCATTAAGTTTATCATAAAAGTCAGTAGAAGTTTATAAGTAGTCATATAAGGTTATAGGTAAGTTAAAGTTAGTAGAATATAGTTAATCAATGTATTAGTATTGCATATGAAATTGTGTTTGTTGGGAATGGTTACAGTACATGAGGGGGGTGGGATAGCTCAGTGGTTTGAGCTATCCCTGCTAAACCCAGGGTTGTGAGTTCAATCCTTGAGGGGGCCACTTAGGGATCTGGGGCAAAGTCAGTACTTAGTCCTGCTATTGAAGGCAGGGGGCTGGACTTGATGACTTTTCAGGGTCCCTTCCAGTTTTATGAGATAGGTATATCTCCATATATTATATTATGTGAAGTTGCTAGGCAATCAGTTATAGTAGCGTGGCATGTGCTTGTGACTATTTTCAATATTATTTACCTTTTATATGTGCACTTATAGGAATAGGTAGTTAATGCATAATATTACTTGTACTTGTGCTTGTCTCCAGTATAACTTGCCATTTGTATTAATCCTCACTCAGTGCTGGTCTTTAATTCTGTTTTTCTTATTCTGTCTGTGTTGCCTTTATAGTCGTAAGTCATTAAAAACCTTTCTTGAGGAATAATTAGTTGTTTAGTTTCTCTTTTGCGGACACTACTCAACCTCATTACATCTGTGTTGGGTGGTGGGAAGTAGCAATCACCCAGAGCCCCAATAGGGCCCTGACGTGTGCCTCCTCCTTCCATTAATCTCCACAAAAGACATTGAGATGCCTGAAATCTAAGATTAGTCTTCATCCTCCCTTCTTTTTGGAAATGAGAAAATATTTCAAGTAAAAATCCTTTCCCCAGTGTTGGGGAAGTATTGGTTCTATGGCTACCTGATGAAGGAGGGTGTCTACTTCTTGAATGAGAATTCTCTCATGAAAGTTGTCCCTGAGAAGTGGAGGGGCTGGACGGTAGGGAGAGAGAAATTCTGTGGTGTAGCTGGTGTGAATGATGGAGCTGACCCATTTGTCTGTCATTCTCATCTGCCAGACTTGAGAGAAATGAGCTAGACAGCCACCAAATTGGGAATCAGAATCTTGGGTAGATGGACATAGCAAATGGGTTGATTCACAGCTCACAGAGGTCCCATCAAAGGGATTTTTTAGTGGGAGGTTGGAGTTTTGAAGGAGGAAGAGGTGAGGGGGAGCATTGTGCTTGCCCTCTGTCATTTCTGTGGTGGTTCATAACCACCCCCACCCCCGATGATAAAAGGGTTGAGATGCCACTCATTGCTTATACAATTATGGCCTGTGGAATTTTCTCTTTGGCTCTGGAGTGTAGATCCCTAATGAATGAAGGCTTGCCCTTCAGTTCTTCCATGAATGTAACAGATCGTTCACCTTGTCACTGAAAGAGTTCTTCCCTTTGTGGCATCCTATACCTTGAGGGAGCGCCCTGTAACCCCTTTATTCCTCATTTATATATAATTGTGATCTTGCATATAAAGCATGGCATGTAAGGTATCAGGGGAAAGGTTATGATCTGCTGAAAGTCATTGTTCTAGCTAACTATATATATATCATCAATACATATGAAATTATAAGAATTGTGTTGTATGGTTTGCATTAAAATATGCTGGGAAGTTCCCAGATACTAGCTCTCCAGAGACAATGAACAGACATCAGCAGCCATTGTCCAGCAGAGGAGTTACAATTCAATGACTCACTCACAGGAGATGCATAAGAACATAAGAACAGTCATACTGGGTCAGACCAAAGATCCATCTAGCCCAATGTCCTGTCTCCCAACAGTGGCCAATGCCAGGTGCCCAATGCCAGGTGCCCAAGAGGGAATGAACAGAACAGATAATCATCAAGTGATCCATCCCCTGTCACCCATTCCCAGCTTCTGGCAAACAGAGGCTAGGGACACCATCCATGTCCATCCTGGCTAATAGCAATTGATGGACCTATCTTCCATGAACTTATCTAGTTCTTTTTTTAAACTGTTATAGTCTTGGCCTTCACAACATCCTCTGGCGAGGAGATATTTCTTTACCTGGTGACTCAGCAATGCCCACCAGACATGCCTGGACTTGTGTTCTCTAAGCACATGAGCGAAGGGTATAAAACAGAACACAGGGGCCCAATGTTTGGTCTTTCTCCTTCCCCCACCTATGCTGCAAGCAACAAGGACATTCAGAAGACTGAAGACTCCAACAGAGGGGACTGGCCCAGGTTTCAAGGATGAAACCTGTATAATATGAACTGCAGGATCCAGTGGGGTGAGAAAAACTGCTTAATCGAGATGTTGCCCATTCTAATAGGGTTGAGAGTTTAGACTACGTGATTATATTTTATTTCCTTATGGTAACCACTCTGACTTTTTGCCTATCACTTATAATCACTTAAAATCTACCCTTTGCAGTCAATACACTTGTTTTACTGTTTATCTTTACTACTGAGTTTGCCTGAAGTGTTTGATAAGTGTGTTTGCTCAGGTTTACAAAGGCTGGTGTATATCCACTTTCCATCGATGAAGTGGTGAACCAATTAATAAATTTGCACTGCTCGTCTTGAGCAGTGGAAGATGGTATATTCCTGAGGTACAAAACTGGGAGCTGGGGGAATTTGGCTAGTGCCTTTCTCTTTGTGATTCATGAGTGGCTCTGGGAGCATTCATGCAATCTAGCTGGGTGTGGGGCTCCACCTGCGGTTTTGCTGAGTGATAACAGCACCTGGAGGGGCTTGCTGCTTGTCACTAGCAAAGCATTGTGAGAGACAGCCCGGGCTGGAGAGTTAAGGAGACACAGTGGTACCACAGTTCCAGGCTGTACCCCGGGGATCCTGTCACACCCTTCAAAAGGGGAAACCCTGCACTACAGATTAGACTTCCATGGGGCATCTGGAAGACTGAAGCCATGGCACTCTACTCATGACAATGGCCATTTGCATCAGTCAGGAAGCTGTGTCTGCTGCATTGAGTAAGACTTGAAGGGACAATCTGGCAGTTAATTTACCTTCCTCGATGAGCACTTGGAACTGTATGCTATCCTCCTGCAGAAGTTTGTCAGTGAATTCTGCAAACTTGGTGTGACACTTTCTTAAGGTGTTCAGAGTTATAGGTCACTGTGTTACCCCTCTGCCTCAGGGAGAGATTTCCTAGTGGTAAACGGTGTGTCAGTTCCCTGGCACTCTCAGTCAGATAGCACCAAAACAATTTCCTCAGAACTCTGTCAGCCCTTAATTTGCTTTGCAGGTTAACTCTTGGTGTACTCCAGTCCCCAAACTCTCCGGACTCATTCACCTGTAATATACAGTCCCTGTCACTAGACACTGAGAGTAGTTACTACGTAAGCTCTTCCCACAGAGACAGTGTACACATAACGTGAAGGTTACCACTCAGGATTAAATCCTTTATGACAACACAACACTGTAATCTCTGGTGACAACAAATATAAATTGATTAACAAAGAACAGAGATTCACAGATTCAAGTGAGTATTGAGTAAGAATAATGGAAACAGAAATGGTTATGAATAAAACAAAAGTACAGCAGGTACATTCCTGGAGATTTAAAGCAAAAAAGCAGTAATTAGTATCTAACAATAACAATTGTTTATAGTTTTACCCTTGCATTTTTGTGAACTGGGATTGGCATACATCTATGAGGGGAGGGCATCATTACTCATGTCAATGATGTTAGGCCTCTCCTTGAACTCTGTTCTGGCATCTGTACCAGGGAGTTACCTTGGAGGCCCTTCTCAGCACTTCATGTGTCTATAACTTGCGATAAGGACACCCAGTTACAACTCACCATCTGGAGTCATGCTGACTTCACTCATTGACTTGAAACACACAAGGTTGTCTGTTTACCCCAGCTTTCTCTTAGCCATGTATTGTTCTTTGTTAGCTAGCCGTCATCTGGATCTATATGAAAAGTTCTTAATAGAAACTGTAGTTAAGATTTTACATCCACATTAAATGGATTATGGCCCTTCAAAAAGGGTTCTTCCTTCCTCTTATAATCCAGTCAACCTTTGAAATGTCCCCTTTTGAAGTGCACACCAAGATAAGACTCTTCTCCCCCATTGCTTGTTCTCTGGCCTGCTAGTGCCATGCGGAGATCACATTCCCCTGTCAACCTGTTTTTCCTGTTGACTTAATATATAAATTGTGCTTCCTTTGTGTCAGCTTTACCATGCTTAATTTATACTTGACAGAGAGATAACTACCTTCCCACCTGCCTGAAAGGAGCCTGTTTATCCCCCCCTGTTTAGTTGCAGATTTTAAAGCATAGTATCAATAGGTATAAACAATTCTTCATATAGCATGAATACAAAAACTGCACAATGCTATCAATGGCCAGTTTGTCACCAGCTTTTATTTGATACTTCACATGACATTCTTTCAAGATAAATACTATGACAGCCATATGCTAAGTGTGACAAGTTGTCAGGCCTGAAAGGAGTTGCTAACACAGGGTAGTGAACCACCAATGAGCCCCTGTGTCACACTTGGAATAATTAACAAAATCGTATTTAGACACTAATGCCTAACAACGTGCTATGTAGAACTGCAGGTTGGTTGAAGTGAAAACCTTCCTCCTGAATAAGTCCAAATGCTTTACTTTCTTATTGGATGGGGGTGGATCTTGATTGATGTTGCCTGCTTCTTTCAGTGGCTACTTTGACTACTAAGGAGTTTGAGGCAGGCTGAGTGAATACAAATTCTGCTTCCTTGGTTGGTACAAAGTATCTTTTCTGTTCTTTTTTGGAGTGGGGGCACATGTGGCTTGGGTATACCAGACCACCTTGGCAGGTTCTAAGATGGTTTTGTAGATGGAAATCTTCACAGCCAGTAATCATGGGCTTGACAGGTTCTAGTATGGAAGGATAGGCAAATACTGCACTTCAAGAGGACATGAGCTTCCCCAAAGCAGTAGAGGCTTGTTAGGTGGTCATCACTGAGCCACTGCTTGCCAGCCACATAGAGTGGAATACACATATAGGGACCATCATGTGAAGGAGAGAGAGAGGGCTTACTTTCCTTGGACAGTAACTGGAGTTCCTTCAGATGTGTGGTTCCTATCTGTATTCCACTACCTGCCTTCCTTCCCTTCTGCCCTGGATACTTTACACATGATTTGTGATTGAGAAGGAACTGGGGAGGTGTTTGGTCCACACTGCACCTTAGGACATCAGTTCAGAGCATAGGGAGGAGAAGGGTGCAGGCACAGACCAATGGACACAGCTTCAAACATTTTCTGGTCTCAGGTGCATGGACCCCATGTGCTCCCCAGTGGAATAAGTTAGGGGCCTCACATCTCAAAGAACTCCAATTACTGTACAAAGTAAGTAACCTCATTTTTCAAAACTACCTTATCAAATTTGTTTATAAAAAAATTGTTTTTCAAAATCACCAGGTTTTGAAAATTGAAATGTTCTGACTTTGAAAGATCCCAGCATATGATTAGGGCTGACCAATTAAAACCATCAATGAAAAATGAAAATGATACGGGGGGGAAAACAAAAAAAGTTGAACCTTTTGAAAAATGTAAAATTGGGAAAAATCTAAAAGTTTTTGTGAAAGTTTCTGGTTTCAAAAAGTTGTCAGATTTAGTGAAATAGCTCTGTGATTGTTGCACCATTTAGCTGATTGTGGATTCATTCTCTCTGTTTCAAAGTATGAATTCCCTCCCTCCCTCAAATTTATACAATCCTTTGGACACATGAACTCCAAACAGGAAATTATACCAGATCTAGAAATGACCTTACCACTCAAAGGGTAACAAAGGCCATTCAACTTACAGAAAATCTATCTTATTTTCTTGGATACTCTCAATGTTTTGTGGAAGAGCAGTTGGACAATATGAAGTCCCTGAGTGATCTTTTGGAAAAGTATAGTTGACTCTGAAACGTTTGATATCAAGGTAGCATCAATACAGATATCAGTGCGAAACGGACTGCTGAATTCCAAACTGCTTTCATCCTCATAACAATGGAGTTGACAGCTTTCCCTATTTTGGCTTTAGCTAGCTGGAAATTGCCATCTATTCTGAACACAGATGCAAATCATAAAGGGCTTAATGATGCATTATAACAGAAGCAAGATACTCCTTTTTAAGTATATGTCAATGCTGAGTTATCAAGTGTGAAAGGAACTATTAAGTACAAAAGTTACAATATCAGACCATCAAAATGGACAGTTCAGACAAGTTTCATGATTAAGGCTAAGATTTTGTCATAGATATTTTTAGTAAATGTCACGCACAGGTCATGGGCAATAAAGAAAAATTCCTGGAAGCCCTGACCTGTCCGTGACTTTTACTAAAAATATCTGTGACAAAATGGGGATCTGCGGGTCCCCACACCAGGGCTAGCTGTGTGGCGGCTAGGATCTGCAGGGGCCCCCACTGCGGGTTTGGTGCCAGAGGTACAGGCTCCCCTGCCACCCACAAGTGGGAGCTGTGGGGGGGGCACCTCCTGCAGCAGCCAGTGGAATACTCCTGCTGTCCACAGCTCTGGGGACCTGTGGTGGCTGGGAACCAGGGGTTCCCCCACTTCCTGCAGTGGCTGGGAGCAGCTGGGTTCCCCCACTGCCCATGGCAGCTGGGAGCTGTGGGGTGCCCCTGCTGCCTGCCGTTCTGGGGGTCCCTGCCACCTGCAGTGGCCGGGACTGCTGGGTTACCCACTACTTCGGGGTACCCCCACCGCCCATGGCAGCCAGGAGCTGTGGGGTTCCCCCATTGTCTGCAGCTGTGGGGGCCCCCACTGCCCACCGTGGCCAGGAGCTCAGGGTTTCCCCCACCACCCACAGCAGGCAGGATCTGCAGGTTTCCCTGCCGCACATGGCAGCCAGAAGCTCCGGGGTACCCCCTACATCTGCAGCACCCAACTGCTGCAGGTTGAAGTCGCAGAGATCGCTGAAAGTCAGGATTCTGTGACTTCTGTGATCTCTGTGACTAAATCATAGCCTTATTCATGATTATCTCTATGGACCAACCCAATGACTTGTATTGATTTTAGCTAACCTGGATGTTACTGCTGGCCTGTCTGTCACAGTCAGATTTTTGCTTTAGCTACAAAGTTAGGAAACTAGAGATATGTATAAACTCCCAGAAAGAACTCATAGCCCTTTAAAAAAGGATTCGGAGTCCAAGAACTTGAATAATCTTATTAAATAACATAAAATTCAGTTTGTGGTTGGAATGATCCAAACCCTGGTCAGAGATGCTTTTAAGGAAGCAATGCAACCCAGAATAACATCTTTGTCAAGTGCAGGAATGTCCCTGAAGCAGGAACTACTTCTGTCCTTGAGCTTCAAGGATGACGACATGTCCCTGAATATTAAAACCCAGGAAATAGACTTAAAATACATAGTTTGCAATATGGACAGAGAAACACTAGGCTTTATGTTTTTAAATTTTAAATTTAAACATTTTCAGGGGTTTTGTCATTTAAATGTAATATACTTTTTAATGTTGGTAGGTTTTAAATTGTGAAGTTTGGTGTAGTTTTTACGACAAATACAACCAATTTAACCTAACACTGATCAAATTTTATTAATATTTAGTTTGTAAAAATGTATGCCTCCCCCCTCCCACAACAATCTAAAACTACAAGTTGAGTGAAATGGGAATGGAACTAATACATCTAAACCATTGTGTATTATTACCTAGAGCGATAGCAAAATTTTTTTTATAAAACTGTCCCTCTAGTGTAGTTGACACATAGGAACAGGAACATCATAACATTTAATAATTAAAGCAACAAGTAAATATAGCCCAGACTCTTGAGTGTTAGTTGAGACTGTACATTTAATAGAAAGTACAGCACAAGCATTATATAGTTTAAATAACTTGCTTGGCTATTTGCACCTTGGTCATAATTACAATGGAAACATGGATATTGTTCCACAAGACATTATCCCGGTACTTTCAAAAGCAGTCAAATATCACAAATGAGACAAAAACCATGCTGGACCCTCCCTTTACAGTCACCAAGGACCTTGATTTGAAAGCAAAGAAAGGGGATGTGCAGCAATATTTGATCATGTTGTGAGTATATAAACAAATCACAGAATAATACAAATGTAAGACTGGAAGGGACCATTAGAGGTCATCTAGTCCAGCCCCCTGTGCTGAGGCAGGACCAAGTAAACCTAGACCATCCCTGACAGGTGTTTGTCCAACCTATTTTTAAAAACCTGATGGGGATTCCACAACCTGTGGTAACCTATTACAATACTTAACTATCCTTGTCATTAGAAATTATTTTCCTGATATCTAACCTAAATCTCCCTTGCTGCAGAATAAGCTCTTTACTTTTTGTTCTACTTTCAGTGACCATAATTGATTACCATCCTCTATAACAGGCCTTAAGATATTTGAAGACTGTTATCAGGTCCCCCCCGTCAGTCATCTTGTTTCAAGACTAAGCATGCCCAGGTTTGTTTTTTTTCAACCTTTCCTCATAGGTCAGGTTTTCTAAATCTTTCCGATCTTTTGTTGCTCTCCTTTGAACTCTCTTAAGTGTCTACATCTTTCTTAAAGTGTGATGCCCAAAACTGGATACATGGCACCAGCTGAGGCCTTGTCAGTAGAGCGGGACAATTACTTCCCATGTCTTACATACGGCACTCCTGTTAGCACATCTCAGAATATTAGGCTTTTTCAACTGTGTCACATTGTTGGCTCATATTTAATTTGTTATCCACTATAACCTCCACATCCTTTAAGCAGTACTGCTGCCTAGCCAGTTATTGCCCCTTTTGTATTTGTGCATTTGATTTTTCCTTCCTAAGTGTAGTACTTTACATTTGTCCTTATTGGATTTCATCTTTTTGATTTCAGACCAATTTCCAGTTTATCAAGGTCATTTTGAATTCTGATCGTGTCCTCCAAAGTGCTTGCAACCCCTCCCAGCTTGGTGTGATCCACAAATGTTATAAGCATACTCTCCACTCCATTATCCAAGTTGTTAATGAAAATATTTACAAGTATGGGATCCAGGACAGATTTGAGTGTGGTTTTTCAATTAGTTGTGCACCCATCTTATAATAACGTCATCTAGAGCACATTTCCCTAGTTAATTATGACACTGTCATGTGGGACAGTATCAAAAGTTTTACTGATATCAAGATATATCACATCTACTGCTTCCCCCATCCATTAGGCCAGCAATCCAATCAAAGAAGGAAATTAGGTTGGTTTGGCATGATTTGTTTTTTGACAAATCCATGCTGGCTATTTCTTATAACCCTATTATCCTCCAGGTGCTTACAAATTAATGGTTTATAATTTGTTGCACTATCTTTCCAGGATCAAAGTTAGGCTGACAGGTCTATAAGTCCCTGGGTTCTCTTTGCCTTTCTCCTGTCCTCTGGGACCTCAACCATCCTCTATGGATTCTCAAATAATAATAAAAAAATAATCATTCTGAGATTGCTTCAGCTAGTCCATTAAGTACCCTAGGGTGAATTTTGTCAGGCCCTGCTGACTTCTTATTCTTCAACTATTATTTCCCTATTCCCTCTTGTTATTAATATTCTATTGTGGGATATAACATATGGAGATGAGAAATGAGTGAATGAAATGAATACTGCTCATCTCCAAAATTTGGCATTTCCTTTTTATTACGCTTTATTTTAGGGATCGGCAACCTTTGGCATGTGGCCCACCAGGGTAAGCACCTGGTGGGCTGGACCAGTTTGTTTACCTGCCACGTCCACAGGTTCAGCCAATCGTGGCTCCCAGTGGCCACGGTTCACCGTCCCAGGCCAATGGGGGTTGCGAGAAGTGGCGCGGGCCGAGGGATGTGCTGGCCGCCACTTCCCGCCACCCTCATTGGCCTGGAGCGGTGAACCGTGGCCACTGGGAGCCGCAATCGGCCAAACCTGTGAACGCGGCAGGTAAACAAACCAGCCTGGCCCGCCAGGGTGCTTATCCTGGCGGGCCGCGTGTCAAAGGTTGCCGATCCCTGCTTTATTTAATGAAATCTGACATTTATGAGGAAAATGCCAAATGCTCTTTCAGACACAGAATAGGGTTCAGTGTCAGTGATTACTATTTATAGTGATCATTTGGCTATATGGAAAATCCTAATTTCTCAAAAAAACATTTCCTACAGGTTCCAGTGTGTTTGCCCATCATTTACAGGTATCAGAGGGGTAGCCATGCTAGTCTGGATCTGTAAAAGCAGCAAAGAGTCCTGTGGCACCTTATAGACTAACAGACGTATTGGAGCATGAGCTTTCGTGGGATTCACCCATGCAAGCTCATGCTCCAATACGTCTGTTAGTCTATAAGGTGCCACAGAACTCTTTGCTGCTTTTACATCACTTACAGTGATCACAGGATATTTGTATTGCTTTGATTTTCTCTGCTGTTTCCATAGGTAAGAGAGAATTTCAGGTCTTTTCAAATGCCTCCCTCTGACCTGCAGGCAAAAGTATTGCAGCCTGAAAGAGTGGCAATACAATTCAATCATAACCAGCCTGACCTGCCACTAAAATGCCTGGCAGAATTTGTTTTGTCCTGGCAAGATAGAGGTTATGCATCTGTGCACTTACCTTATTTTAAAAACTTTCACTGCTATATGGATCTGAATATAGTGATTCTGTGGATAATATTTAAAAATGTGTGTTGCCCAAATTATTCTTGCAACAGGATTCTACTGTAATTATGATTTTTTTTTCAAGCTGAGAGGTCATATTTTGAAAAGCAAAGTAACGGTCTGGGAAAATGGGTAGGATTTTCCTGTACATAGCATAATATATGTGAAAGCAGGGTATATTTCCCCGATGCGACAGTTTGTTGTGGGAAGCATTAAAAAAAAGACTTTGCAAGCTAAAAACTTATCAATAAAAGCCACAGTCTCCAATCTACATAATCATTTGCTTTGGGAGCTTGAGTTTAGAAGATACGCTTGGGAATATAGAGCTCTGTAATTGGTGATCCATCAGAAGAGAAAATTCTTCCTTTCAAGTTAAAGTTAATCGTTCCTAGTTCAATATTAATTGTCTTTCCTTGAGCACTATTTTTGTGTGTGAAGGAGGGGATAAAATGCAGAGTGACTCATTTTTCCCCTAAGTTTCCCCTGTCTCACTAAATCACACCCTGTTGTAGGTGTTAGAGCCTAAAGTGCAGGGGCTGCAGAAATTAGAATCTGCATGGACTTCAGCATAACGAAGTGTGGAAAGTCTATTTTGCAGAGCCTGCTGCTATTACACTCACAGTGAGTATCAGCCTACTACTTGAGATCCATGATGTGAATCTAATGGCAGAATTGTTCCTTAAGCATTCCAACGACCATGTTGTTAAAAACTGTTATGTACAGACTTAGGTTGCAACTGATTTGTTGCTATGTAGAGACACTTATCCAAAATAGCAATTTAACCTGAGCAACATGCTTGAAACATCTGTAATTCCTTATACTGTGAACAAGCCCTAGCAGAAGTATGTCCTTGTTTCCTCAAGAGTCCATCCTTCAATTTATATGCTGGCAATGCTTCTGGTTAGCAACTACATGTATCCTGAATCTATGTAATAAGATGATCACTAATCATCACCCCAAGTGAAGCTGTCCACAGACAATTACTCTTAGCAAAAGGAGTAATGCTTTTTTGAAGTTATATCTATAAATGAAGCAGAAATGCTCATTCCCTAATTTCCTATTACAATCAAAAAGTTAGATGTAATCTTCAATTGTGTGTGTTTTCCTAAAAAAAAATCCTAAATTGGCTAGATTACAGATCTCCCCTCTTTAGTTACAGAGGGGTAGCCGTGTTAGTCTGTATCAGCAAAAAGAACAAGGAGTACTTGTGGCACCTTAGAGACTAACACATTTATTTGAGCATAAGCTTTCGTGGGCTAAAACCCACTTCATCGGATGCATGCAGTGGAAAATACAGTAGGAAGATATATATACACAGAGGACATGAAAAAATGCCAACATTTTTATGGCTGACTTAGAACAACGCTTCCTCAGCTCTCATCCCCTAACGCCCGTACTCTACTTACTCTCATCTGGACACATGGAAAAGAAGTCCTTGAGGAATTCCACCATGATTTCAACAATTTCCATCCCACCATCAACCTCAGCCTGGACCAGTCTACACAAGAGATCCACTTCCTGGACACTACAGTGCTAATAAGCTATGGTCACATAAACACCACCCTATACCGGAAACCTACTGACCGTTATACTTACCTACATGCCTCCAGCTTTCATCCAGACCACATCACATGATCCATTGTCTACAGCCAAGCTCTAAGATACAACCACATTTGCTCCAACCCCTCAGACAGAGACAAACACCTACAAGATCTCTATCAAGCATTCTTACAACAGCAATACCCACCTGCTGAAGTGAAGAATCAGATTGACAGAGCCAGAAGAGTACCCAGAAGTCACCTACTATAGGACAGGCCCAACAAAGAAAGTAACAGAATGCCACTAGCCGTCACCTTCAGCCCCCAACTAAAACCTCTCCAACGCATCTTCAAGGATCTACAGCCTATCCTGAAGGACGATACCTCACTCTCACAGATCTTGGCAGACAGGCCAGTCCTCGCTTACAGACAGCCCCCCCAACCTGAAGCAAATACTCACCAGCAACCACACACCACACAACAAAAACACTAACCCAGGAACCTATCCTTGCAACAAAGCCCGTTGCCAGCTCTGTCCACATAACTATTCAGGAGACACCTTCATAGGAGCTAATCACATCAGCCACACTATCAGAGGCTCGTTTACCTACACATCTACCAATGTGATATATGCCATCATGTGCCAGCAATGCCCCTCTGCCATGTACATTGGCCAAACCGGACTGTCTCTACGCAAAAGAATAAATGGACACAAATCAGATGTCAAGAATTATAACATTCAAAAACCAGTCGGAGAACACTTCAGCCTCCCTGGTTAGTCGATTACAGACCTAAAAGTTGCAATACTCCGACAAAAGAACTTCAAAAACAGACTCCAACAAGAAACTTCAGAATTGGAATTAATTTGCAAATTGGACACCATTAAATTAGGCTTGAATAAAGACTGGGAGTGGATGGATCATTACACAAAGTAAAACCTATTTCCCCATGTTAATTTGTTTCCCCTAATGTTACTCACACCTTCTTGTCAACTGTTGGAAATGGGCCATCCTGATTATCACTACAAAAGTTTTGTTTCTCCTGCTGATAATAGCGCACCTTAACCGATTACTCTCGTTATAGTCAGTATGGCAACAGCCATTTTTTCATGTCCTCTGTGTATATATATCTTTCTACTATATTTTCCACTGCATGCATCCGATGAAGTAGGTTTTAGCCCACGAAAGCTTATGCTCAAATACATTTGTTAGTCTCTAAGGTGCCACAAGTACTCCTTGTCCTCTTTAGTTAGTAGATGATATAAACCTGATAAAAGGAAAATAAAGATCTGTTGGTTATTGACAATTATATTCTGTGCTCAAACAGTGGATTTTACTGCTTGGGTCAATATTTAGGAAAAGCCTAAAATATCGATGCTATTTTTCTGGTGAGCTCTAGTAATGAGTTCCCTCAGTAAGATATAGTATGGTTGATTATGCCTGATCTTAAGAATAAGATTGTTTAAACAGTATGGGAAATAGCTGAAGTTGTTTTCATAGTGCTTTATACTGATGCAGGGATCATGTGAGGTGGAGTCTTTTACTTGCTGAAGGTTTATTCCAAATGATTGATAGATAGATCGATAGCTAGATAGATGTAATAGAGTTAAAGACATTCAGGCTACAGGAAATTGTTTCTTGAAATTAATGACAAGGATAAGGAAACAAGCAGGTGTCTTTCACTTACCATATGTGGAAATTAGAGGGGAGGAGAAAGGTTTTATAAAGTATTATCCTCAGGATTAAAGCTGAGACAATGAAAACGAGGAAAAGGAGAACTGCAGACGAGGAATGAACAAGAGGAAATAGGTAGGATTTTGTTTTCTACTTTCTATATTGGTGATGAAAACTTAAATAACTCAAAAATATGGCATTTCATTCTGACCAAAGCCATAATGAATGCCCAGGTGGCTCTCAGCTCCGTGTAGAAAAAGAAGAAGTAATCCTCCAGAGCAGTGACTGACATTTTTCAAACAGCTCAAAACAAAATAGCCAACAAAATTACTTTGGCCTTTGCAAGTTGCTATGAAATGCTCCACACTGAACAGCAAGAGACCTCTTTGACCTTCCCACTTGCATCCAGTGTTTCCTGCTTAAAGCCAGTGTGATCAAACTCACTCAATATCAGGCAAGGTCTTTATGAATCCATTAGAATAAGAATAAAATGGTCATACCTGTTTACAGAATTACACTACATGGGAGTCAGATTTGAATTTATGTCATGGATCAGAGGCATATGTTCAGTCCCTTCTTCCTCAGTTCAAGTGAACGGCTTAAAGCTGAACAGGAGAATGACAAGAGTGCCCATTGTCCCTTACTACTTGCCTTAGCAACTGAATACCGGTTGACAGGATACACAATAACCTCCTGAAACAAGCCATAAATATAGATAGATGGGATATCAAAGAAGAAAATCCTTATAGGTCTCACTAAACCACATATATTAGAACCAATTGTTTTTCAGGTTATACAAGATTTCCTCAAGCCCTCTGGTTACAAAATGAACAAGGCAGATATGAAAATAACAAGAGCGCTTCCTCCAAATTGCTCCTGGTAATCCAGGGTCTTGCATCCATCATATGGAACATAGAGGGTTTCCAGTGATACCCCCAGACATAAAATCCCGATAGGTCAAGAATTAGAAAAGATTTACGCACATGATCAGTTCTGTTTCTAATCCTACCAGGTAGAATTGAAATCTTTAAAATTAAACACACCTCTACCCCATATAACGCTGTCCTCGGGAGCCAAAAAATGGTACCGTGTTATAGATGAAACCGTGTTATATTGAACTTGCTTTGATCTGCCGGAGTGCGCAGCCCCGCCCCCTCAGAGCACTGCTTTACCGCGTTCTATCCGAATTCGTGTTATATCGGGTCGCGTTATATCGGGGTAGAGGTGTAATCTAAAAATCCTGTTCCTCTTCCAATATCTACCTCCAGTTCTCTCAGTAAGGATTATTGGGTTAGCTTAGGCCATCTCATTGGCCTGGTTCCTTCTTGCTGGCTTGCTTGCTTCCAATGAGGGATATGTCTGTGTGATTACAGGCTGAGTAGACATACCTAAACTAGCTTTAATCTAGCTATCTTGGTTACTGGAGTAGTGAAGTCGTGGCCGCATGTGCTTCATCAGAGGCTAGCTGGGCAAGTAATTACCCAAGGTGCTGGGTGGGCTTTAACAGCCCTCACTGAGGCATGTGCTGCTATAGCATCACTAGCTCTAGTATCCAAGCTAGCTTGATTAAAACTAGCTTGGGTATGTCTACTCAAACTGCAATCACACCCTGTGCTGCAGTATAGACATACCCTAAATCAATGGGAGTCTCCACTAGCTTCAATGAGAGTTCAATGGGGCTTCATATGGGCACCCACCCTTACTTAAATCATATCTTTAGCTTGCTGCTCACATTCTGAATATAAATGGAGGTGATGAGTGTGTGTATGTAAGAGATAGAATACAGTTTACACTTCCCGGCTTTGGAGTAATATTTTAAGCCTCTTTTCCCTTGTGTACTTTTATTTTGCAAAGGGATGACTAAGCTTGAGGACTTTTATAAGAGTTTCCTATAAAATGCTTCATTTAACCAGGAGCAGAGATGCACTGGGGCTTGAATGCCTGCTGTCCAAATCCATCCATCGGTAATATGAGAAAAAAAATCACAACAATGTGTTGCCACTTTTCACTAGCAACTTCATCTGCTAACTACTGATAAAAGTTTATTTGTATTCAACAGTTAATTTAGCATCCTTTTTCAAGAAAAAGAATTGAAATGTTTTCAGTATACTGTGTTGTATTACACTGGAACTGCTCAGGTGATAGAGTGCTTGGCCATATGTCAAGAGTCACGACTTTACTATGCCTCAGTGCAATGTGACAGCACATTTGGGATTTTTTTAAAAGTTGTATTTTTGATTTTATGCCAAACTTGCCTGCTGTTAATTTTGATAGGAAATATCCAATCTGACATACTGCAGGGAACGTAAAAATGTGTGTAATGAAAACACTACTTTTCAAAGTTTATTAGGAATTGACTAATTTGATTATTTCTTCTTTAAGACCCTGTCCCTTTCTTTTTACTAATTGTATCCAAAAATTGGCCCTCCCTACTTTATTCCTTTTCCTTTGGCAGCTGTAATTAAAATCGAGCCTATCCTCTTCTAACTGTACTCTTGACTTTCCCCAAGGCAAAAGTCCCTTTGAAGACATGATAAGATTTGTCCCATTGACTAGATTACCTGAATAAACACTATGGGATCTCACCCCAATCATATGCCATGTATAATGTTATTCCATAAAGCCACAACAGTTTAAAGGGGTACTTTGAAACTGATTAGTAACCACACTGAAGAGTTTCTGTAGGTGTAATGGCATAATGCCATTTTTTCCCCCATCAAAAGCAGTGTTCATGAATGTTGATTTTAATTTTGAACATCTATTTCCTTCAGTGATGTCAGTTCCCCATTTGGTGCACTATTTATGAGCAAGGTCAACATATCTGACCTGCTTAGATGAATAACTAGTCTAATTTACTCTGGCAATTACTATATTTCTATATAAGACATTTTGGCCGTTGTTCAAGAGAGAAAGTCAAGTGCAGCGGGCATGAGGCCTTGGAACAATAAACAACCAATGATACAGGAATAAAATTCAGACAAATATCCAAAGTTCAAAGAAATATGCTTCCTTTTAATCAGGCCTTAAAAACGGAGAGTCTGATCCTAAAGGCAAACTCCCAATAAAGTCCTTTTGTAGAGAAATGACAACTTATTTATTCACCTTGGGAACATCAGGGAACTAAGCTAAGGTGATTTCATTCTCAAAAGCAAAGGTTGAAAAAATTACCGTATATACTCGTTCATAAGCCGAATTTTTTTTAGTAAAAAAGGGAAGCACCAGAGAAGGGGGTCGGCTTATGAACAGGTATAGAGAGGGAGAGGTGGGACACAGCCCCTCCCCCCAACAGAGGGAGCAAGGAGAGGCAGCACAGCCAGCAGAGCCAGAAGGGAAGAGGCGGGGCCAGAGTCTCTCCTCTTCTGGCCATGCTGCTCTCCCCCCAGCCTCCGAAGCAGCTGCAGCTCCGGGGCTGGCAGGCTGCAGCCGTGCCTCTCGGCCCCGGCCCCCAGAGCATGCTGCGGCCGTGCTGCCCGGCCCAGCCCACTGGAACATGCTGCAATCACGCTGACCGGTCTGCCAGAGCAGCTCCAGTCAGGCCAGAGACATCCTCCCCTAGCCCTCCCCAGATAAGGTGGGAAGGGATGCGATGGGGAGAGTGTGCGGGTCCCGGACTAGGGATGGGATCATGTGGGGGGTGGTCACAGGGGTTACTCTCTGACTTCCAGCTTCTCCCCCCCCAAAAATTTCCCCACCAGTTGCTGTCCCTGCCTGTCAGGGTAAGCAGCTGGCACGCCGGGACACTTTGTTTACTTAGGTTTACCTCCGTCCCTGCGGACACTCGAGGTAAACAAACCATCTCAGCCCACCAGCAGCTTATCCTGATGGCCCGGGAGCCAAAGTTTGCTGACCTCTGAATTATAGGGTCGGCTTATGAACAGGCTATAAAAATTTTCCATTTTTACTTATCCATCTTGGGGGGATCGGCTTATAAACGAACCGGCTTATAATCGAGTGTATACAGCGGTCTGTAGGTCTTAAATAGCTATTTTAACTACAGTTAGATTAATAATGAAAAATATTGCCTGCAAATATTGCTTTGAGTTTTTAAATGAATTCATTTGAATCATAAGTACACCTTCTATTTTGTTTACTCTCCATAAATATTCCAGTGAGCCAGTTTAATGGATTTAAAAAATTTCAAGGGGAATGTCAGTATTCATGCTGGAAGCGCTGGCATATTAATTCAATCAGGGACCAAAAGTAATACCATGTGACTTATCTCACCAACCATAGCAAAGTGACCTGGCTGTAATTCGGAATGCTTGAGATCAATCCATGGAGTAAAATATTGTAAAAATTACTCACTGAATACATTTACATAATGAATAAATCAGAGGAAATTGAGAGCTGCTCATGGACATACCACAAGTAGAAAAAGGGGCTAAATTTGTCAAATAAATTATTCATTGTCAATTATTCACTCAACCCTACTTTAAACATAGTTCTATACACTGAATATAAGACAAGTGTGACTGATTTCAAGGAAATGTTGTTCACAGCCCTTTCATTCTCCTTCTTGAGTACATAGCTCCTTCCGCAGGTTACAGCATTACTTAACCCATCCTAAGCTTCCAGGGCACCTAAAGTTAATACTTCAATTGAATATGCAAGTGAGAATTTACCTACATAAACAACAGTAAATAATGCATAGTGACGGGCAAACCTCAGAAGGTTCTGTAGAGATAGGTCCCCTGTGTACTTCAAAGGCAGAGATGCTGCAGATTTCTCTGTGGTGGTTTCTGGCTTTTAAGTCTTTGAAATGTCAGCGGGAGTCACTTATATCAAAGAGAAAGTGATATTTTACATTTTTTAAATGCCTGTATTTAATTCTATCATTTTGTTTCTGGTACTGCAGGTAATGGGGTTTGGTGAAAACTTGATAATATAGAAAAGGTACATTGGATTCAATTTTACCATTCTATTTAGAGACCCCAAGCCTCACTCCTAATATCAATTTAAAATCAAAATGGTAGTTCCTCAGAAATGTTGTGACACCTGTCAGCTAGAGCAGTATTCTCAAATATCAGAGATGATACACACACAAAAATAAGGAATTTATTGTAATGGGCTTTTAATTAAATAATGCAAAGGTGAATGTTACCATCTTTGTTATTTCACATTTTTTTACTACAGAACCAGAAATATTTTCTGTAAAGTACTAATTGGAAAATAAAAGCACACCCCCAAAAAAGTGCTTACAGGGCTGAATTGCCCCCTCCTCAGAAAAAAAAATAACATCAGAGAACTTATCATGAAAAATAAGGTCCCGGTCCAAAAAAGACTTATGAATGTGCTTAACGTTATACATTCTCCCACTAAAGCCAAACTACTGTTATTACATAATAGACACACACACACACACTTTTGCAACTTTTTAAATCCCATGTTCTAAGCGGATTAGTAGTTATCCTTATTGGGAAGATAACACAGCAACCCATTCCTTTTAAAATGTATAAGTGAGAATAACCAGATCTAAATCTGCTGATAAGAATTTTAAGAGGTGATATTATCACTCTTCCCAGATCAACCTGCTGTGTACTGTAACTAGAATAGAGCAAAAAAGGGATTGTAGTTGAAGCAGTAACTATACTATAGAAGCAAATAAGTGTACCCTAGCACAATGAAGCTAACTTTCAAGGTCAATGGCAGCACCACATGGTGCCCCACTCTGTCCTCGTGGAGGAGTGTCTCATTGTTGTTCAGTAGCTGATCAAGGAGTATCATTGGAATATATACCTGGAGTGTGAAAGAAGCTTTATTTAAATAAAAATAAAAGATGGAAGACATAGACCTCTGCCAAGAAGAAGGTAAAAGCTGAGGAAAAAATGTTTTAAAGTGTGAAGATTTCACTTTTCAAAACATTTCTAGTTAGACCTAGACTGGTGCTACCACATAAAGTGCTGCACCTCAAATCCTCAAGAGTTCAGCAGGGTTTGAATGCAAGGCTTTAGTCTGATCCATGATCAAGTTAGGTTTCAACTGTACATTTAGGATCAGAATTCAGAATCCTCCTCAATCTTATATCTTCTAGAATTTAAAATATAGTCTTTCTGTAGCGGTTTTGATCATCTTACAGAATGTTTCTATCGTTCCTATGGAATCTCATGGGTGGTTAAAAATACCAAAGAAACTGATCATTTTAATTCAGTTCTGTAGGTTATAATAGTAGTTTCCATAGGGCCCTATTAAATTTCTATAGAACCTTACTGGTCTTTCCCCATTAATTTTAGAGGACTTTTCCACAAGGGCAAATCTGGGGATGTATGGTATCAGGGTTTTAGTTCAGATCCATGGATAGTTTTAATCATTGTAAATATATTTTTCTCATCATAAAAAAACAAGCTAGAACAATCAGTTGCACGGACACAGCAGTAGCATGTCAATGCCAGGGGCGGCTCCAGGCACCAGCACACCAAGCGCGTGCCTGGGGCGGCAAGCCGCGGGGGTGGCCTGCTGGTCGCTGTGGGGGCGGCAGTCAGGGAGCCTTCGGCGGTTTGCCTGCGGGAGGTCCACCAGTCCCGCAGCTTCGGCAGCAATTCGGCAGCAGGTACACTGAAGGCGCAGGACCGGCGGACCTCCCAGAGGCATGCCCCTGAATCCGCGTTACCAGCGGATCGCCTGCAGGCGCGCCGCCGAAAGCCGCCTGACTGCCGTGCTTGGGGTGGCAAAATACATAGAGCCGCCCCTGGTCAATGCAATGATATATCATGTAAAAGCTGCAAAAGAGAGGCTCCATTTTCTACTATAGTATATTATAATCGGACACGATTTCAGTATTTTAAATTAATTCACTTATTACACGTAAGTATAAAGCAACGGTTTCAAAGCAGAAAAAGAAATGCCATAGTGAGGAAGGTAGGGGGCTATTGTTGTGCGGCAGTCAAGTTATGAAGTGTGTCATCCATCTAAAGCTTTAAAAGGTATTGTTACAATTCAAAAGAATTAAGTCATTACATCTAATGCCTCTCAATTCTCAATGTCTCAATTCCTTTTTTCTTTTTTTTGTGGGGGGGAAGGATTTAATTTGTAGAGCGTGGTCCCTAGGGATCATCTTTCAATGAACAGGTCTTAATTCTGTCTAATGTGTGCTTACTGTGCTATATTGCATTGCATTATATATCTTGAATTTCTTCCCAGGTTTTTTCGGTACAACATTCGGTAAGTGGGACTGTCCCTCCTGAGCCATAATATGATAATGCGCTTACGTGCTCCCGCTGTACAGATTTGAAATATGTCCTTGCTTATTTTTCAAGTCTGATGGAATATCTCCCAAGATATAATAAAGCAGATTTAAAATCAGTGTAAATCAGATATGGAAAATGAATATCTTCTGTTTTTCCTTGAATAAGACAAATACAGAGTTGGGTGAATACATTTTGTTCTAGTTTCTAATGAATTTACTATTCAGATGCACCCACCTCCTTTTGTGTGTAGTTTATGAAAATGTTCGGCTAATGGAATTTTAGGGGTACAAATGTTCATAGTAACCAAATTTTAAATTAATGTATGCAAGAATTCATGCTGAAAGTGCTCATAGGTTCATATAGTCAGGGAACAGAAATAATATTACAGGACTTATATGACTAATCACAACTAAGCAAAACATCTAAAATATTGTGCATGCTCATCACCAGTCCATAAAGAATAACGCTCAAAAGGATATTCATCAGTTACATTTAAATATCAAATACATTTGAGAAAATCAGCTCTTTTGCAAGCAGAAATAATGTCTATGGTCTTGTCTATGTGGTAACTGGAACTGAAATAACTAAACTGGTTATAATTCACACCGCTAGTTATTTCAGTCTGCAGAATAACAGTGCTGTATTTCGACATAATTAAGTCAGTAAAAATAAATATCTACACATTATGTTGACAAGACTTGTATTAGTTGATACACTATTATAAATTATTCACTCAGCTCTAGACAAAAGGTCACAAAGTTCTTGGCACCCCTAAAGAATATGGCTAAGGTAGTCTAGTTGGGCACAACCAATCCAACCTTGGGTATTTCTTCACTGAAGAATAACTCAAGTTTATCAACACTTGAGTTGTTCCCCTCCAGG
This sequence comes from Terrapene triunguis, assembly GCF_002925995.2. Lineage (NCBI taxonomy): Eukaryota > Metazoa > Chordata > Testudines > Emydidae > Terrapene > Terrapene triunguis. The sequence continues at coordinate 11,953,260 of NW_020664531.1, read as the reverse complement.
TAGTCTAGCTGAAGTGAGAGCGGCTGCACTGCAAAATAATACTTGATCTGCTGTGTTGTAAGCATGAAAGGGGATCAATTTTTTTGTCAATTTGCCAGAGTGCTAGTTAGATTTTAAAGCTGAATCTAACAAACTAGGTTTGCCAATTGGATAAGTGTTATAGTAGAATCCAATAGGATAACCTCTTTTTATTGAGTCCCGGGAGTGTTAGCTTACTTGTTTTAATGCTGGGTTCTTTCCAGGTCCACTTTTAACTTGAATTGTATTTCTCAAATCAGGACAAATACTTATTCTTAATCAATCAATAATTTATTAATTCACACAGAATCACAATACTATATAATCAACAGTTCACCACTCCAATGAAGATACAACCAATGTTCTAGATGTGTACTACACATACAATACAGTCATGCAGACAATTATCACAGACAAGAGTTGACATTCAGCAGTTATCAAGGAACAATGCAAATTACCAAGATTTCTTATTATATTTACTTATGAACATCAATTCACAATTCTTTAGTACCTAATGTATTTATCACACTTCCAAGGATGCACTTGTCTTTATGGCACTTTGAAGAGTGTGGTTAGAACAGTTTGAATGGATTGGTCCAAAAGGGATACATTTAGAATATTAAAAGCAATTGCTTAATGTTATTGTTTTCAGTCTCTCTTAGGCTAATTGTCTTGGACTTATAAAGCTGTTAACATATAAAATATAGCTACTTGAGGTCTCACTAGAGAAAGTAGACTTAGCAAGATAATCTACATATTAGAGAAATAGAAGGAAAAATACAATTTTTGAAATGGAATCTCAGTATTTCTGATCCTCTTAATTCTGGGATGTGGGGGGGTCCTTTCCACAAGGCTGGTCCAAGCTTTGGTTGCACTAAAGTTTCTGCAGCTTCTTGTTGTGTTCAGTCAACTCTTCTGAGCACATGGTGATCTCAGTTTTATATACACTCTACTTTCGGGACATGCTGGAGGTGGGTACCCTGTGATTTTTATTGGACATGTGTCAAATGAGTGCTCATATTTCAACTCTCTCTTTCTCTGTTACTTCCATATGTATCCAATAGACAGTATTGGCGTATAACAAATTTCTTCAATCCTCTTATTATCAGAGGCTTTTTTTAAAGTTTGATTCATTTCAAGGATTGTGTTTCATTGTTAGCCCCTACTATCAACTGAGTTCCCTGTTTTAAGCAAATTCTCTTAATATTCCAAAATTATACCCTAGTTTGTCTTTCAACATTTTTTCTTCCTTTTGCCAGACAATTCCTATTACTTCCAGAGTGAAACAATTATTTAAAATGAAAACCAACACAATTCCTCCAAATTTAGAAGATTATAAGGAATTTTGTTTCACATTATCTAGGATATACAGTAGAATAAGAGACACTTTCCACATATAGAAGGCTGTAGATCTGTAAGATTCCAATTTGGGGAGAAAGATAGATTATTGATGGTATTCAAGGTAACAATGTATAGTTTATAATTTGGTGTGAAAACATATGTTTCTTGGGGTAATAGTTTGCCCACTTTTACCTTCAATCCTACAGCCACATTTCTAGTTTCGTTTTTGAATGTTATAACCAATTGGAGAACACTTCAACCTCCCTGGTCATTCAATTACAGATCTAAAAGTCGCAATACTCCAACAAAAAAACTTCAAAAACAGACTCCAACAAGAAACTGCTGAATTGGAATTAATTTGCAAACTGGACACCATTAATTTAGGCTTGAATAAAGACTGGGAGTAGATGGGTCATTACACAAAGTAAAACTATTTCCCAATGCTATTTTTCCCCTACTGTTACTCATACCTTCTTGTCAGCTGTTGGAAATGGGCCATCCTGATGATCACTACAAAAGGTTTTTTTTCTCCTGCTGATAATAGCCCACCTTAATTGATTTGCCTCATTATAGCTGGTATGGCAACACCCATTTTTTCATGTTCTCTGTGTATATATATCTTCCTACTATATTTTCTATTGCATGCATCCAATGAAGTGGGTTTTAGCCCACGAAAGCTTATGCCCAAATAAATTTGTTAGTCTCTAAGGTACCACAAGTACTCCTTGTTCTTTTTTGCTGATACAGACTAACATGGCTGCCACTCTGAAACCTGTCAATTTGCAATGGGCACTTTTTCATAGGAAAGCAGGATGTGGCCACAGCTTGTTCATCAAGAGTTCTTTTTAGCTAAATTGGAGTGAGAAAGAGGTTTATTCCTCTGCAAATTATAGCAGATTATTTCCTAGGTGATTAATAATACTCTACTTCAGAGAGACAAGGTGGGTGAGATAACTTCTTTTATTGGACTAACTTCTGTTGGTGAAAGAGACAAGCTTTCAAAATTACACAGAACTGTTCTTCAGCTCTGGGAAATGTACACAGAGTGTCAAGCTAAATACAAAGTGGAGCGGATTGTTTAGCATAAGTAGTTAACGAGTGCGCACACACACACACACACGCACACAGCGGGGGTGGGGAGATTTAATGTGTTGTAGATTGTTGTAATAAGCCATAAAGCCAGTGTCTCTATTCAGTCCATGATTTTTAGTGTCTAGCAAAGTTATGATTTAAGCTCACAGGCTCATTTTTTGAAGGTGTTGTGCAGGTTTCTTTTGAGGATGAGGACCGAGAGGTCAGATACTTGACAGGTCAGATAAATCAACAACCCCCCATAACACACCTTTCAAGATCCATGAGTCCTACACATGCCTATCACATCATGTGGTGTACCTCATCCAGTGCACTAAATGCCCCAACAACAACTATGGATGAAAGTAGACAGTTACTATGCTCTGGAATGAACTCACATAGAAAAATGATAAAAGCTGAAAATACCTTATTATCTATGGATGAACACTTTTCACAAAGTGATTCCTCTATAACTGACCTCTTAATCCTCATCCTCAAAGGAAACCTGCACACCAACCTCAAAAAGACAAGGCTGGGAGCTTAAATTCTTAACTTTGCTAGACACTGAAAATAATGGACTGAATAAATACACTGGATTTATGGCTTATTACAACAATCTATAACCCACTAAACCCTCTCCCTACCCATCCTAATGGTTGTTTTGTTCTGTTTTTTTCTTCTCCTTTTCCTCCATGACTGTAGAGGTGTTAACTGGCCACTTCAGCTTGAATGGTCCCTTGAAATATGTGTTACCTACTTATGCTAAACAATCTATTCCATTTTGTATTTAGCTGTGACACTCTGAGAACATTTCCCAGACCTGAAGAAGAGCTCCATGTAAGCTCAAAAGCTTGTCTCTCACACAAACAAAAGTTGGTCCAATAAAAGATATTGCCTCACATACTTTGTGCCTCTAATATCCTTGGACAGACACAGCGACAACAACACTGCATACAATACTTTCATTTAGTCATTTTAGTTTCTACTCTCAGGGAGAGGAACTCTTGACTTTGGCTCATTTGTAGGTCTTTAGACAAAGTGTGTCACATGATATGAAAGACTTATTGTCTTTACTTTGTAGGTGGATTCTATTTTGGGATAAAGAGAGATGGATTCCTTTTCTAATTACTGAGAAACAAAAGGCAGTATTAGTTACTAATTATTCAGGCATATCTGTGCTATATACCCCTTACACAGTGTTCACATTGACCTGCACTCACCCATACATGACAATAAGACTTCTTAGAACATATCCCAAAGTTTTCTGTGCAGCAGTAAACTGAGCTACTCCATGAATTTTTCCCAGTGAGTTATGGGATAATCAGTCTGTCCTTTCCAGGCACATGAGCGGAATTGTGGGAAGGCAATGGAGAATTTGAGTGGAACTAGCCAGCACCCACACTATACAGTGATTATGTTAGCAGATGATGAGTTGTGCTCACTTCAGCAGACCTCCCAACAGTCCCAGGTTTTGTGCAACTGTCCTGCTTTGACCTACAGAACCCCTGACCTGGCTGCAGCGGCTCCTGTTATGCGGGGTTGGCTGAGCTTGGCTTCCTGCTCCAGGCATTGCAATCTGCTCCATCTACCCCTCCTCTTCTTTTGGAAGCCCTCTTTTTCCTGCTCTACACTTTCTCATCATCTGCAGCCCCCCGCCCCCGACTTGGGCCTTTCCTGGCTCCTCCCCTCCCTGAGCCTGGTGCATGCTCAGAACACTGGAGCAGAGTCCAGCCAGCCCTGCAAGGTGAGTTCAAGGCGGGCTCGCTCTGCAACTCCCTCACTTCTAGGACTTTCTTCCCCCAGGAATAGCAACTGACCACCCAAGACCCATTCCAGTTTAGCCACTGGGAATGTTGGGAGGTATACTTGAGCTCTAGCCTATACCCCCTATCGGGCTAGCCGTCTTGACTTAAAAGCACTACCAAACTCAAGTTAAAGGTGTGTGTGTGTGGATGAGATTCAAGTTAGGTGCAACACAAAAGTTATAAGTAGAGTTAACTCTGGAGTGAAGATAAAGCTCTAAAAGAACAAGGAAACAATGTAGTCTGGTGCTTAAAGCTAGGCAATAGAAATCAATAAACCTGAGCTCAGCCCTTGACTCTGTCAGTGATTCTCAGTGAGATCTTGGGAAAATCACTTAATTTCTCTAGGCCACATCCCCAAACAGTGTAAATCAGCTCTCAGTAACATCAATGGACCTATGTGGATATACATCAACTGAAGATCTGATCCTCAGCTGGTGTCTCCGTTTTCTCAATTGTAAAATATAGATACTACCTAATTTTTCAAATCACTTTGAAATCCTGAGATAAAAGGTGCTGCATAAATGCAAAATATTATAAAGCCAAACTTCCTCACCTCATATCTTTTACAATTAAGGTCAACACTTCCCAACTTTTCAGTCTTTTAAAATAGTAAGTAACATATTTAATTGCCAAAAAGATAAACCTAAAAAAATAGCTGAGATTGATTAATGGGGCCATACAAACCCTGAAAAGCAAGGAACTGTCCAGCTAAGGTATCAGGGAGTCTGCTGCAGCAAGGTCAGTCTCCTAGCAATACACTGGGCTTAGCTGATCCTAACAGGGGCTGCCTGATTGACTGAACTTCCTGATCAATGTAGGGGCAGAGCTAAACTATTACTTGACCCCAGCAACATCAGGAGCTCACTGGCTGCTTAATGTGTTGCAAAACACAGTTGTACATAATCCTTCTTCCTGTGTCTGCTCTTGCTCCCATCGAGCCCCTACCCCATCTGCTTTTGTGCCCACTCCAGTTCCTGCCTTTCTCCATCCTTGACACCCTTGACTCTGACCCTTGGGTCTGCTTCCTGACCATGTCTCTGACTCACCTATTGGCTTTGGCATTTGGCTTCTGACCCCTGATGCCAACTCCCAGCTTTGCTTCCTGACCATGTCTCCATTTCACCCATTGGCTCTCACTTTAGGCTTCTCATTCCTGGCTCTGACCCACAATTCTGCTCTCAGTCATGCCTCTTGGGTGTCCCATGGCCTTGAATCTTGACTCTGGCTCCATTCTGCTCTAACATCCAGGCTGGTCACCTCCATGACTCCGACCATCAGGCCTGACTACCCATGTCCCTTTCATGATCCTGACATAAGGTATCCTTCTTTAGCATGCCTTCACCTCCATACACAACATACACCACTTTCAATGACACTCGGTTCCTTGATAAATAAATCCAATACATTTACAGCATGTACAATAACACAATACTCATAGTGCATTTTTCAGCTTCATAGTGTTATGCAAAACCTTAGCCCCAGCTTCAGGAATTTTAACATGCATGTCTCTTAGACACTCTTGCATTAATGAATTGTGTGTTGTTTGATGTGCCATTTCCCCATGAGGATGTCTGAGATCAGAGTTAAGGTTCTACACAGCTGGCCCCCTTCTGCCTGGCAATAAAACACCTAAACTTAGGGATTGTCTACTCTTGAAATGCTACAATTGCACAGCTGCACCGCTTCAGCGTAAACACTACTAGAGGGGTCTCCCATCAGTGTAGGTAATCTACCTCCCTGAGAGGGTTGACTGAAGAATTCTTTCATCAGCTTTGCAGTAGGATATCAGATCAAAAACATGGCAATGCTAATCATTAACAAACATATAATTTATATTCTTGCAACAGAGGTATCAGATAATATCAGTTAACATTTAATAGGAGATAGAAATGCTTGTCAAGAAAAATGAATTCTCCAAGTCTTCTAAAGTTCTAGATTTTATTAGAACAGGAGTAAGAAGCTCTGCATGTTTAAGTATATAATAATATTTAGCACCTGACTATAAAGTGGGCTTTTCTGTCTGCTTTTTAAAACTGGTATAAGTGAGAATTGCTCTGTGATCTGCAATTTTAGCATTTTAATCCATTAAATGCTAAAACTCTGTTGCCAGCAGCTGAGAGTCAGAAGTGGATCATAATGAACAAGCAGGAGTGCAGATCTTTATCAACCCAGACAGATAAGATGGAGCATTAGCTAATAAACAATAATAGACAGTTAATAAGAACTAAAAATCAATATGATGTCAAACAGAAAGCCAGTTCAATGCAGCTAAGATGAAAAAATATGGGCAATTTTTTTTGTCGGAGTAAGTACTTAACCAACTGCATTTTAAATGAGTTATAATTTATGGACAGCATTCTGGGAGAGGCCTATAAATATAAAATTGCAATACCCCAATCTGTATAGCAAAATCCCTGGATCACAAGGGTGCTGCTTTGTGATACATTTTTCAGTAACAAAAATTAGGGGTTGTAGTGCAGTCTCACAATTCAAATCCTCTTGCACATGAGTTCTGGTCCTCATTATCAGAGGGCTTATATAGAACAATAGTATCACCCCCAGTGTAGACAGCACTATATTGATAGAAGAATTCTTCAGTCGACCTAGCTACCACCTCTGGGGTAGGTAATCTATGTACCTCTGATTAAAGTATACACATACACAAACAGGACACAATTAATATAGCAAACTCTGGATCTGATTCTAATTTCAGTAGAGGTGATTGATTTTTTTTTTGATGAACAATCTATTCTAGGAAAAATGCAGTTTCTGTGAACCTGAAAGTGTTTGCGAATTTGACATGAATAACTCCTATCATTCACAAAATGGTCAGAGGAACACAAGGAGGAGATGCTGCTCTTCTTCCCCTCTGTTATAACCTTTAACCCTGGGGTTAGGTCACTTACGTAGGGTATGGTAGCCTGAGATTCAAATCCCCATTCTGAAACAAACCCAAAATGGACTTTATTGCTTCCCACAAAATTAAAAAAAAAAAAATCCGATTAGTTTTGACCCAAACCAGTTTTTTTGTTTTAATTTTCAGAACTACCACCAAACCGACAAATTAATTATTCGCCCAAGTCTAGATCTCAGTCACACCAGTGTAAATTCAAAGTCACTTCAGTAAAGTCAATAGAAATACTACAGATTTACACTATCATGATATACATCAGTGAAATTAGACCTGGTCAGAATTTTTGATAGTTTGTTTTGGTCAATCAAAAAAAATTAATCAGAATATAGGGTTTTATTGAAAAAATTTTTCCCACAAAATGCCCCTTGTTTTCAAAATGATTTCATTTAAAAAAAATATTTTAAATGAAAAATGTTGAGGGAAAAATTAAGTAAAATATTTAATTGGAAAAGAAACACTTTCAATTTTTAGATTTCTTTTTTGTTAGATTTAAGTGAGAGAAAGTCACACAAAGTAATATTTTGACTTTTCTTTTTAGAAAACAGTTGCAAAGTGTGAAAAATGCACTTTTAACACTTTGTTACTGTTTTCATTAACTGGCAACATATTAAAAAACTACGAAAGTGGGGGGAAATCGGTTTCTCCACAATTTTCTATTTTTTTTCTTCAAATTTTCCCACAGGAAAACCATTATTTTCCAATGGGATTTTTTTTTTAATTAGTTTCCTATGAATATACCCAGGGGAAAAATTTCCATTTTCTAGCCAGCTCTAAGTGTAACTGACATGAAAATCTGAAAACTTAAGATCAGTAATCTTTTGTAAAATAAATATTGCAAGGAAGATTTAAGATATATCCAGTGACTTTCACTCCCCTCTCCACCAGAAACATCCATTGATCCTTAAGCTGATATTAACTATGCAATGGCTTGGTTTACCCCTATGCTTGTTTGTTTGGAGGGGACTCTACTCAGCTACAACATACCCCTCAGGGTATGTAAGGAAGAAGTTTTGCATTTTTAGCTATATCCTCAATGCTCCTGGACCTTTTAGGATCCCCTCTACAGGGGCTCTGCATAGAGAGAACTCAGGGATATTTTAAAATGGGGCTTGGAGTCTCCTCTCTTCACAGCACCCTCTCCTGCTCAGCCCATGGAACTACAAGCTGGAGGTGTACTGCCATGTCAGGAGAGGCCAACAGTGCTCCACACAGGACAGGCACCCACACAGTGAGGGTATAGTGATGCGCTTTCCCACAGATCCATGGGACTGGGCGACTGCTCACCCATTCAATACATACCTAAATCCATTCAAATACACAGGAATGTTCTATGGAAACTGACCTTTGACCTTTACCATGGGTTTCTTTGGGCTAGAGGTGATCTGTTCCATGTATGTACCATCAGTTGCAGAACGAATGATCAAGATGAGATATGGTACTTACAATATTGGAAAGTTTACAGGTATAGGAAGGACCTTGAAAAGACCTAATAACTAGAATGATCAAATCTTTACTTATAATAAGCAGAACAGTACATGGCTGTCCTCTTTCATTCCTTCTCCTTGATATTGCTATGTAGAACAGTTGCAATATTAATTCACTGTCAATAAATGATTAATTTGGTCTTTTTTCCCCCTGTTTGCTAGTTGTCAATGAACAGATCATGAATTCTCAAATGGTATACTTTATTTGAAGATTTTTGTGAATGTTTCTAACAATAGTTCTTTGAAACTACAACAAGAATTATGACTATTCATAGACATGGCTTGTTTACAGTACATAACGCATTTGGTATTGATTTTGTTCCCTGACTGGATGAATTATGTAGCTAACACAATGCAAACTGAATTTTACAAATTAATATAAAATTAGCCAGCTACTCAACATTAGCTGTTTAGTTACACAAGTCATCTAACAAGGAAACAGAAACAATATCACAGGACTAATGTAGCTAAGCAAACATAGTGGAAATTGTGAATAACAAATTTCAAATTTCAAAATCAAATATGCAAGTCATCATTGGCATTTGGTGAATATTCAAGCATTATTGTTCAAATTTCACTTTTTACCAGTATTAGTGCCAGTAAAGCTCAAATCCTCAAATGGTCATGGGAAGTAAACAAGAAAAAATTGCAAATATAATAATATTTGTATATGTTAAGAAATATTTTTCATATGATTTGCTCAGTCTTCCTATGTAGCTCTTAGGAGCCAAAACAAGATTAGATAAGCTGATTAATATAATGCAAGTAGAGAATAAAATACATGAGGAGCTGATATTTGCTAATGACATTCTATATTCGTAACAATCCAAACTCAATTTAACTGCATTGAGAAATATGGCATCATATCAGGGTACAAAATAAACAAGCAAAAGTCATAAATACAACTTTTTTCAATTCCATTTTACTAAATTGATTTTTAAACTATCTTCCCAAAGACTGTAGTACTTAGGCCTCCTAATAGCTACAAAATTAAAAGATCTTATTAAATTTAGCCTATAGCCATAAACAGACACATCAGATTACATATTACTAGAGATGGGCTCAGAGTTCAGAACTGGGACAGAGCTGCATCCAGGGCCGGCTCCAGGCACCAGGCACCCAAGCTGGTGCTTGGGGCGGCACCTGGAAGGGGGTGGCGCGGCGCTCCGGCCGCCAGGGAGAGCGGGGCCACAGCCGGGCTCGCCGTCCTCCCCTCGGCGCTCTGGCCGCCCTCTCCCCCCCCGCGCCCTCCCCCCGGCTGCCGGGGGGAGAGCCGAGCCCCCACCGGGGCTCGCCGCCCTGCCCCCGGCGCTCTGGCCGCCGGGGGGGGGGGGGAGAGAGCCGAGCCCCCGCCGGGGCTTGCCGCCCTCCTCCCAGGGCTCCGGCCGCCCTCCCCTCTGGCACCCCCCCCGCCCCCCCCCCCCTCCAGCCGCCCCCCCCCCCGCGGGGTGGGGGGGAGCGGCCGGAGGCTTTTTTGCCTGGGGCGGCAAAAAAGCCAGAGCCGGCCCTGGCTGCATCCAAAGTTCAGGGGGATGTTTCAACTCAACGTTTTAGTTCAGAAATTGTGACAATGTCAGGTTCTAGTTTGCTACATTAAGGGAGGTGCTGAGCTGTTCTGCTGACTTGTCCTGGAAACCAGATCTACTGGATCTCTTTAGCAGTAACTAAGTCACATAAACAAAGGAAAGGTAAGGCTTGAGACTGGAATTAACCACCATCTCAAAAGGAAACTTCAGGTAAGGTTTATGTATGTTTGTTATTTGTTAAGACAAGAAAAACCCAAGAAGAGGATAAGGGGAAGCTTTAGACAATAACCCAAGGCATGCTTGTGTGTCGGAAGTAGGATGAGGCTTAGAACAGGCATTATCTGTTACAGACAGAGGTAGATTTGAGTTATGAAATTCAGATTTGGCTATGAATGTTCTCAAAATGTTGTGGGAGGGTTTCAGAACTGGTGCTGTAATTTAGTCCCATCTCTCAATATGGCAGACTTGATATTATGTTCAGATCCTTATTGGGAACAAATAAAATCATCTCAATTAAAATCTTCCCAGATATTAATAACTGCATATGATTAATCAATATTTCCAAAATTATCCTTACTCAAAATGTAATTAACCAGAAGGGAGGTTTCAGATTATCTCATGTCTTGATATATTTCTCCTCTTCCTACTATAACAGGAACTGTATTACTTCTTTCCAGAAATAGCTGAGACTCTCATTAGGTAAAATTAAAAGGAAAGGAAGCCATTAAAAGATGGACAGCTGTGAAGAGCACATTTCTTAGAGGGAGCTTGAGTTTTGATGTTTATAACTCGCGGAGTGTATGACCTTGAGCAAGTCACATAATTTGTTACCATTCTGTAAAGGGAGATAGCAATGCACCTTTGTAAAAAAACAAAAAACGACAACCCTATTTGAAATGTAGAGGAAAAATGCTATGCACATTGATAACATTACAATATCCTTTCCCTACGTAATTTTAGCTCAGAGATATGTGCAGGGAGGTAAAGATAATATATAGTTAATCAGTACACACACATACAAAACAAGCCATGACTTTTAACCAGCAAAAAGTGAGTCCCATTTCCACTCATTCATCCTCATGTGCCCCAGATGGCCCTATTTCTGTGAGCCAAACAGAAATCCTGTAACCAAACTTTTCCAAAATTAGTGGATGTTTGGATCCATGGTTTTGCTGCAAGCCTATCTCTAAAGTTAAACAATATATCATGTGAGTTGAGGTTCTTGGAATATCTACATTCTGAAATAATCTGTAACCACACATGCCTATCAAAATTATGGAACTGGTTCTTAATGCTTACATACCACATAACCAAGGATGAGAATTTATGGCTAAAATCTAAAAGTCTACAGCTGATTTTTGAATCTGTCCCATATGGCAACAAAAGGTGTGTGTGTATATGATGACTGCTGGAGATTTCATGAGAAAGGTACATATTTACATAAAATTTGGGAAGGTGAAAACAAATTTTCTTTTTTCTTTTCTTTTCTTGAGGTGGTAGGGGGAGTCCAAGAAAAACAGTATCTAATACTAAGAATACAGAACTACTGAATATCTACTGTTATATATTCCAGGATTTCTGACTCCAAGGAAGAGTGTAATGGATAACCAAGTACAATGGGGTTTGAGAGCTCTGTTAATTGCCAAAAATCTAATATTTAAAAAAACCAGAAGTACTCCCAAAATAAAAGATTTGGTCAATGATATGAGGTGCATGGTGGAACTGTACTGACAGGGCTGGCCGCTGCCCCTGGAAATTCTGTAAAACGGTCTGACTTCACAGCATAGAGGAGAATTGCCTATGAAGTTAACACTGTCTAATGGTATATTTGCTTTTGGGCATCTGTTGGGTTGGTAGGAAGATAAGATGTATTTCCCTCAACACCACCGTATCCTGCCCTTTACCACCTGCAGCCCATATGCAAGTCAGAAATTCTTTGGAGATATTTCTGCAGGGTCCTGGGAAGAGGCTGATGGTATCATCCTGGCAATTGTGCCACTGTATTAGAGAAAAAGAGGGAGATCTGACTACGGAGGGGCCACATGGTCAGCTGTGGCATTAATTGTTTGCATTACGTAAATTGTATTGGTGCTCAGATACTTTGGTCATAAGTGCATTAGCAAGAATAAAGAGAGATCACTAAAAATAAAAGACCATAAGGTAAAATCATCTTTAAAGAGGCCTTTTAATTTACCTTGGAAAAATGGAATGAAGTAAAAATCAACATTATCACACAGCATTACTTTTTATTAGAAACAACAATGCTGCCCAAGTTATGTGTGAGTTTAATTCAGTATAACTGGTAGCCAGATTTTTCAGTAAAAACATAGACTTTAAAGCTTGGTATTGTTTTTAAAGGAAGGAACTAAGCATTGTGCAACAATCTTGTCCTACCAGCCATCCCTTTGAACATTTATTTTCTAGTATTGATTATACTGAAACAGATATTGCCATCTACTGATTTCAATCAATGAGAGGAAGATACTAATCACCATGAGTAAAGGTAGCAGAATCATGCCCTATATTACAGCCTGATCTTATGAGATGTTCAGCACCTTAAATTTGCATTGACCAATGATAATTAAGGATGGCTAGTACTTTGCAGGAGGTGCTCAGAATATTGCAGGACTGAGCCTTTATCTTATTCACTGCAAAACAAAGTCAGTGATAGAGATGAATTTGAACCAAAACCCCAGATACAAACTCACAATTTTTCGATCCAGAGCCAAACTTGGAGGAACGTGCTTAACTTAAATGATAATATATTTATAATATTAAAAGTATCAAGAATAAATAAAGAATATGCACTGAGATAAACATTCAAATAATATTGTTTATGGGCTCAAGCCTGCTGGCATTAAAGTCAATAGAAAATTTCCATTGACTTCACTGGAAACAACAGCAGACCCCATTATGTGGACCATATCGAAAGAACATACAAAATATTATCTACCAATGGGACAACACTAGTTTCTTTATGGAATTTCTTACAATAAGTAGAGTCAAGATTTTTTTAAACTCGCTTAAACTATAAATGCAATGCAAAATAAGATAATAAATCTTAGAACAGGTTATTATAGTTAAGTCAGTATCGATTTCTAGGAGTAAAATTGCTATATTACATGTTATAAAACTTTTTCATACCCAGGAAAATATTACATTAAAACTATAATAAATTGCAATCATTTAATCACTTGGCAAGTGATTTGACTCCTTCTGTTCAATTTATAGTATCGTTCCCTCAGTGCCTGCTTCATAAAATGTGCATATTACTGATTCAGCTCTGATAGCTTTTATAGGGATGATATTGGAATACCATAATTTATGCAATTGTTCTTTTTAACTAATTTTTTTCTCCTTAGGTAGATTCATTTTTTAATCTTTCACAATCTTTTAGAATATCACTTACTCATCAATTTCACCATTACATATTTGTTTCAAATCTAGTTTTACGGCACTGCATTCTTTATTTTTAATTAAGTTTTTATTGAATTTTCCATATAAGAGTAACAAACAATAAAATGCAGGGTGAGGTGCTCTGCTAGCAGTAGAGGTGTGAACACCAAGGGAGGAGAAGCTGCTTCTGTAGTTGGATAGCCATTCACAGTCTTTGTTTAATCCTGATCTGTAGTTGGATAGCCATTCACAGTCTTTGTTTAATCCTGATCAGGATTATTCTCCATATTCATAGATAGGAAAGGAGAAAATTTATGATGTAGGTATAACTCCATTCAGATTTAATTAAGATATTCCAGAATAATCTGAGCAATGCAAAACAGAACAAGGCAAGAGCAGACAAAACAAAACTAGACCAAATAAAATAAGGCCACCACAATGTCTGTGGAAGAAACAATAGTTAAAGAGGATTAAAATATCCCACTGTTTTAGGAGGTATTTCTGACTAACCATATTTCATATTGTTTACAAGATTTGAGAGTAATATAAAAATCACATCTAGGTCTGGGAGAACGTTTTTCATTGAAGAATTTGTTTGAAATTTCCTATATTTTCCATAAAACAATTTAGACCAACCCACCAACCAAAAAAATAAATAAATTTGAATTGGTTCAAAAAGCAAAAAAAAAAAAAAAAAAATCATTTGCTTAAAATTTAAAGAAAAAAATTAGGAGGGCAGATATTGGGCTCCCCCTTTTTTCTCCCTAATTAGCTATTTCCCCCCCCCCCACCAGAAAAGGTGTGGGAGGGAGGGAGGGAGGGTAAAAGAGAGAAAACAAGCATGGGGAAATTAAATATTTTCATTTCACCGTATTGTTTTCAAAACATTTTTGGTTTTGAATTTATTAGTCAAAAACTTGGAAAATAATTACAATTTTTCAACTGTCTCTCATCAGATTTCAGTAAAAGGGAAAGAAGGTATTTTGTCCTCTATGTGAGGCTTGCTTTTCTGTATATATGAGACTGTCTCAGACTTTGCAATATACATTTTTTGTATAAATCCATTCAGGAACCAGAGAGAGAGAAGACACAATACCTAATGGTGCTGTGAACAAACATCTATGGCCTGATTTCCAAAAGTGCTGAACACCCAGCTGTTCCCATTAGTCTCTGGGGGAATGTTAGCTGCTCAGCATTTTTTAAAATGAGGACACTTATTTAGTTGTCTAAACACTGATTTTTTTTAATCTAACTATATTTTTGAAAAATTAGGTTCCAGTCTCAAATCCTCCAAAGTATTTAGGCACCTAAGGGGATTAGATGCTTACATACCTTTTAAGATCTGGGTCCCATTTGCTTTACTTTGGTATTATTTACAATGTAGTGAAATATAAGAACTCAGGCCTGCATACATCTCTGTACTGAAACTCTGACCCAGTGACATTTTTCACTTAAACCAGATAAAGGCACCACAAATCGTAATGATCCTTGTTCAGACACACAGCTGGCTCTGCTGTAGCCTTTAATAAAATAAAAGGAAGAAAGGAAGGAAGGAAGAAAACATTACATAATTACATAACATGAGTTAGACAGCCATGTTCACTTGAGTAATAGAATCCTGAAGTACTAAGAAGAAAGTTCCTGTTGTGCCTAATGGGGGAAAAACTCATGATTCACCACAGGTCATATTTTGCTCAGGTTTACTCATGTTATATAACAATGGCCTAGGTGTGGAACCCCGCATAAATAAGGGTTACAGAATAATGCTCACTTGTGATATAAGAAAAAACAAAATTCAGATAATCTATTCAAATATCTTACAGATAAGAACAGGTTTAAAAATGTTATTAAAGTTAATGTTTAAAATTAAATATACACAAGTTAAGAGGGAAGGTAATGCACATCTGGGGTCAGGCTTGAGTTATGAGGGATTACAGGTATCGGTTGCAAGGGTGAAGAGATACATACATATCACATAACCAGCATAGACCCAGATTGGGGTGCAAGAGTTTTTAAAGTGTCAGTGGATAAGTGGGCTCAGGTACGCCACCCATGGAATGTATAAGGAGTCCAAGTCAGTATCGGTGTAGTGAATGAGTACATGGGTGGGGTGCATCCCTTGGTTCGTCAGGGAAGGAAGTGGGTTATTTCCCTGGTCGGCGGTCTCGATTACTCAATGTGGTATTGACAGTGTCCTGTGATGTGTTCCGTATAAATGTCTCTGGACCACCTGATGGTGCTGGACACCATGAGCTGTCTTATGAGCCAGGCGTAGCGTCGACCGACTCCGCACGCTCTCAGATATATTACAAAACCACTTAGTTCTAGAGCAGTGGTTCTCAAACTTTTTTTTTTCATGGGCCACTTGAATATTGCTGAGGGTCTCGGTGAACCACTTAATGATCTTTCCAAATGTTGTTTGCACCATTAGCTAACTATTGTAAAGCACGTTGGATAAAAGCGCTAAATATATAAAAAAAACCAGTCATTAACTTTTTTGTTCTACAAATAAAAGCACACAACTCATTTTAATATCAGTAGTCTTACCTTTCTAATGCAGTGGATATGCCCTCTCTCCCCTGCTGTGGCAGCCCCCAGGATGGGGCTGGGAAGGAGGGCCGTTTCTCCCCAGCAGCCACAGCCCTGGAGCTGGGGAAAGTTGCCTCTTTCTCTGGCCACTGCAGCCCTGCACATCCCAAATTCCCACCACCCCCTCTTCTTACCCCACTGCCCCCTCCCACCTACCCCTTATTCCCCCCAAAGCCACCACCTCACCTTACATGTGCGTCTTCTCCAAGGTCCAGGCACCTAATTAGTGGAACCATGCCTGTGCGGCTCCACTAATTAGGTGGGTGGCCCTTCATTCTCTCATGTTCAGCTGTCCAGGCACGCACCTTAGAGGGAACTATCTGAGGATAACCTGAATGGAGCTCACGGACCACAGTTTGAGAACCTCTGTTCTAGAACCTTATGTACATAAATAGTTGCATTAAACTCAATGGTATTATTCATGTATGTAAAATTAATCACGCATGTTAGTGTTTACAGGATTGGAGCCAAAGTGTGTATGCTCTGCTAGAAAATGCTGATGCTGACCAGAGTGACTGTCATAGATATATTCTAGAGATAATTCAATATACATGCAGAAACTATAAGCTCTTCTGGGTAGGGGCTATGTGCTTACTCTTTTGTAAAGTTCTGTGAACCCTTATCATGCAGCATGCAAATAATATTAAATAGATAACACCTATGAATGGAGGAACTTCTCACCAATAACTTGCCCAGTGCAAGACAACTTTCTTTCTGTAATCCATACCACCTAGGAGAGAGGGTTCCTGTTAGCCCCATTCCTCAACCACCTCCCCCCACCCCCAAATACACACACTCTGTTAACATAGTCCCTTGCTGTACCAGACATTAGGAGCTCCAAGCCCATTCCTTTCCTTCTTTAGTGGATGCTCTTCCCTAATCCTACTTCCAGTTCCAGTTTATCAGTGAACCAGACCCTTTATTCAATGAATGCCTGCACTGGGCACCTGCCAAATTGTGACTAAATAAATTATACAACCTGGGTCCCCGAGTTGCTGAGGGGAAGCTGAAACAATCCACCCTGCCAAAGCCAATCTGATGGTGACAGAAAAATTCCTTCCCAGCCCCAGAAAGTGATGAGCATAATGTCCTCAGCAAGGCCCAGAAACCCAGTCCTATTCTAATCCTAAAATGAACTGGGGGGGGGGGGGAGAAAGAGAGAGAGGCAAGGCATGCACTGATATTTCTGGGCACAGAATGGCTCCTGAGGCAGGAGAGAGGGTTTTTAACTCTGAGTGTGCAGGGTCCAGTAGGCTTTTGCTGCACCCATCAATTCAGCCAATCAGGCAGGAACCCCCCTTACCCCAAATACCCTCCTCCTCCTCAAGCTTATGAGGAAGCTGAGCTCCCATGAGGAGGAGACAGGGGAAGGGGGCAATCCTTAAAGGAACCCCCAGGGCCTTCTTTCTCCTGTTAGCCCAGACAGAATCTTCTCATCTCCGAGACTGTGGTGATGGGGGCATTGTCAAGTAGAGTACTTAAAGAGAAATGTCAGCTGGGAAATCTCCTGCTGTAATAGGTCCAAAGTTGGAACATAAATGGGTACCACTTTGCGATTCAGATTTGAATTCATGCATATGAACCCTCCCCTGTTGTTCTGTTTCTGAGTTGTGTCCAGATTTGAGAGGTCTATCTGCAGAATTTTATAAAAACTTAAAATTAGTGCTGGCTTTAATATGGCCAAAATGGCACAAAAAACAGCTCATAAAAACTTGAGCCTTCATATCTGAACTCTAACACAAAAGACCTAATGTGATTTGATATCTTGAAAACCTAGCTCAAACCTAATGCAGAGCCAAACATTACTCTGTCAGTCCACTTCTAATGTTACATAGTTTCAGGAGAAAACTTTTGGCTCCCATCATAGAGATGCTGCCTAGGGACTCTGAGGGTCCTCATTTGAATCTCAACTGTGGTAATACTCAAAATATGAAGGGTATAAGTGAAATTCACACAAATGCAGAGGGACAAAATATGGTCCTAAGTACTTCTGTGTTAAAGGACTAAGTGAGGCTTGTTAGAGAGCTTTCCCTTCACCCTCTCCCCTTGGTCCTTGTCACACAGACAGAAAGCAGAAGATCAGAAGTCCAAAGTACAGGCAATGCAAAGTTTATTGGGGTTAGTTCCAAGCAAGCATATCCATAGCTCTACATGCCAGCACAGTCTGTTTCCGAGTGTTCCATTCCCAGCTCTGATGCCGCAGAGCCTTGCCTGTGTCCCCATTCCCCATTCTTAGCAGGCCCAAATATACCTGCAATACACGCCCACCATCCCACCCCTTACAATTTATGGTCATGTTCCATTTTGGGGGGTCATTTTGGGGTCTTTGTCCCACCTCTTTTGTATCCCATGGGAGGGGTGAGGAGTGAGGTTGTGCTATGGTCAGAGACAGGCATTTATTTGGCCTTTTAGTGTTTTATACCTTCCCCCCAACCCCTCCTTGCCCCTCCCAACTGGTTGCTTGACCTTGCCTTGAGATAGGAGTTGAGGCAGCCTTTCAGTGTATGCTCATATATTATACTCCCACCATGCCCCGTAACACTTTCACTGCTCTATCCCTTATCTCTTCCCATTATACTAACAAACCCATCTGGCCAGGCAGAAACAACACACACAGTGTCTTTGTTCTTTGTTCACACATATTAGTAGAAAATGTAAGAGTATCAAAAAGTCAAACCCAAAATTCTATCTCAGGCTGACAAACAAGCCTACATACTAACAAGGCTTTGCACAAAACATTGTATAGGCCTTCTGTACTAGGGTGATTATCACCTTATATTAATAATAAAATAAAAAATACAGTATATCCTGGGGCTGGTTCTCCTCTCACACATTTGTACACTCATCTACTCCATTGCTATTGCTGAAGTTGCTTCTGATTTATACATGTATAATTGAAGGAGGAATTAGGATCCCAGATCCTGAAGCCTAACTCTCCACTTTTGTACATCTAACTCCACCATTTCTTTCTCTTTCTAAATATTGGAATTTAGAGCTGCCAGATTTTGAATTAAGGTTGTCAGTCCCCAATAACCAGCCCACAACAACAGAAATATTTTGAGTGTCTTGTTTGGTGGAAGCTAGTTTGGATAAGAGTAGACTACAGGGTATATGGGAATATTCATCTTGATGGGTAAACTCTAGAAACACATTATCAAGCCTGGTTCAACTTTAAGGGCAGCTAGGAATGTAAGCTTCATCCTGCTTTTAAAATTGCTGGATCCATATCTGATGATGCCAGAACTGTCAAGCAAGTCTTAATACTAAAAGTATGCAAGTTCTGACATTTATAAAGGTGAACACGTAGACTTTCCTCTACAGTTGGCTCTGTCCCATACTCCCGCTACTGTTGCTGCAGATTCTGGTGTCAGTTCCGACAACAGTATTGATGATGACTGTGTGATGACAGCAGATGATGAGGGGCTAAAGCAAAAATGGTAATTTAGCCCTGAGTCCTGCAACACCTTACTATCTGAACTCTACTAACTCAAGTGTTGGGGACATATATATTATAACTGAATAAAAATATTGCTGTGACTCAGGTTTGTAAATTATGCACTATTACTGTACATGACAGTGAGATAATTAAAACTCCTCTTTCCTGCAGCCAAATATCATGTCTGAATAAAGTTTCCAATATTATTCTATGGGAAATCTGATCATAATTGAATTAGTAGACTAAATCCAACCCTACTGATTCCTTTCTCCCCTCAACCCCTCCCACAAAACTCCCCCCCCCCCAACTCTGCATTAAAATATCCTTAAGTTAAATAGTTAAAACCGCAAAGGAACAGGTTCTCATTTACATTTAGGGTAAATGAGAATCAGGCTCAAAGAATCAGGAATGTAAAAGTTAAGGCTCCACTAGCAATGATGACATCCTCCATATTTCATACCATATGTTTTACAGCTTAAATAGTAATATATAAAGCTACACATTTAATGAGTAAAGTGGCTCCTGATATGTGCAATGCTGCTGAACTAACATTGCAGCAGGAACCTTAAACTTTAGAGTTTCCTGATTTTTTGTGAGTTTTACTGTGCAATTCTAATGTTGCATACATTTCATTTGTTTACACTTGCTTTCCTTGGTTTCTGTTGTAAGGAAAGAAGAAAAAAAGGCACGTACTTAATAATGTTAGCATGTAAATAGTCCCTAATTCGGGCACTAGTGCCTCATGCTAGCCTGAAGGGGCAGATTACTGCATCTGCCTAGAGCACCATTAGCTTCACTGGATCTTCAGGTGTGCACAAGAGCAGGCTATGTGGATCAATGTGAAGAATAAGGGATCTGGTTTTGAAATGTACACCTCATTTAGATGAATTTGATGGGGATGGGTAAGTTTATTTCTTTCCTGCTGCTAATTGGGTGGGGATTCTGCTGCATTACATTGTGTTGGCTATGTATTCACAACAGAATATGGTTGAAGCTTTGGGACAGGATATAAATTAATGTAAAGCAGCATAGCTCCATTGACTTCAGTGGAGTGGCACTGATTTGCCCCAGCTGATGATTAGGTTCTTTATTATCAAATGAAACTATAGAATTAGCAGAGCATTGTAAAATGGTAGCAGAAGTTGCAGACAGCCCTTAGAAGAGAAGGATTTATGAGTTTGATGCCTCTTTGAACTGGATTTTCCTTCTGTCACTAATATTAAATCAATTTGAGATGTTTACTATGTGTCTTTCAATGACACACTTGAAACTTCTTTCATGTAAATTATCCTAATAGCAGCCTAAGACCAGTAGCCCCATGTCCCTGATCAGATAAGAGGGAACATGAGCAGTAACATCACAAAATAGATAAGAATTTCACTAGATTCTTCTAATGCCTCAGAAAAAACACTCACTGAGCATGCTCAAAAACAATTCTTGTCAGTCATATATATGTTATAAAAACACCATTCATCATAACCACCTGGTTCCTATAAACTCTCCAGAGCTACAGAGTTGTGCTTTTATAGAAAGTTTTTTTCCCCCAGCATGCCTTTCAGCTGACTAACCACTTCAATTTGGCAGCATCGGGTTGCTATAGCTCCCTGTATTTTAGTTGGTAAGTATTAAATTCTCTTTAGAGTCTATCCTTGTTTTCCCTTTTATATTATTTATGAGATGGCATATTCTCACATATATATGTGTGTGTGTCTATATATATATATAAACTTCCACCAAAAATCAAGCACAAGTACTTATGCTTACTGAGGGTTTTGTCTTTGTGCAGTTTTAAATATCAGATGTCAATCATTGTTACTAGAGTTCTGTTCAGAAGAGGCTGCTCAGAATTTTTTATGATGGGAAAGGTACATTTTCTTCCACTCTTCCATAACTCAAATCTTTGTGAAAGGATTTTGACCATGCATGGAAAATGTCTGCCTAAAGATGAACTTTTAAGAGAGTTATTAGCATATAAAAAGAGGGTGTTACAATGGCAACTGAGTTTCAGCCTTAACTGTAACAGGTGCTACCAGACATCCCACTAATACACTATAATTTTCTTTGTTTTCAAAATTGTAAATCCACTCTCTGTGAAATTAACAATATTCAGATGAAATACTTCGTAAGTAGTAATAATCAGCAGCAATTTGGAAGAACTATTGTCTAATGTTTTCTAAAATAGGTTTACTAGTCTACATACAGTATATGCAGCTTAACATGGATATTTTCCTGCTTATCATGGATACCATCTTCCATATTTGAAAGAATTTACGTGTGGGTCTGGATTCAAAGTTTCTGTCTGTAACTTCTACCTGTAATGGTCTGATTCAGAACCCTGGATTTAAATGGAAGTGAAATTAGGGCAAAGTTCTAACTAGGATCTTGATTAAAAATTTGAGGTTCAGGTACATCCCTATTTCCAACTAAGCTAAATAAATGCACACATATGTATACATATTAGTATACAGAATATAGTGTTGTCTCAATTTCCAGTGCTGTTGTAGGATTTTGTTCAGTATTTCACATGATCACAGAGTAACTGTGTAAAGACTGCAGGATATGATCTATTAGTAGAGGTTGGAATATATCAGATATATACACTCTGCCAAATAGGAGCTTTTTGTTTACAGTTCCAACCATACATATTTGTGTCTATGCTTTCTTCATGCACAATTTTGTAACAGTAATATACCCATGCAGAAAGAAAAACTATCTTAGTTGGGAAACATACAGTAATTATTCTTGCAAATTTCGACTGAGCAAAGTTTGTGTAATAGAAGAAAAGAATAATCAGATTTAAAACTAAATTAAACAGAAACCATTTCTTCCTTAATCGAAGCTATTCATTTTGTTTAAAATGTCATATTGCCAAGGAAACACTAGGGCAAATTCTAAATGAAAGCAAAATACAAAATATGTTCTTGCTTAATGTTTTCTGGCTATAACACAGCTTGGTGGCAGCAGCATATATTACCTGGATGTGTCACTCTGTTTACCACATTGAAAGGAAAAAAGCAAGTACATTAATCACCACTAGATTTGAACTGTATGCAGTATGTGATTTTTTTTTCCTTGCAGCATAACAGTTAAATGTGCTCAAGTAAGACATCTGGTTCACTGTTGAAACGTGGTGGGGTTGTGTGATTTTTAAATTTCTCTAGCACTTGTCCGTCTCTCTCTTTCTCTCGCTGTGCATCTCCTGTAGAGCCTGATGTTCTGCATCTCAATGTGCCTTTGGACACCACACTTAAGATACTAGTGTTGCCCTGTGATAGTGGAGAGGTTATTTTCAACCATGTGACAGGATTTTGGGGACCTACTATTCACCATACTTATTAATATTATATATTTATATTAAAGTAACAATCAACAACCTTAATGTTCTGAGTGCTGTATATAGAGGCAAATAGATTGAAAATTCTTTGAGGCAGGCATTAAGATGCCAAGCAATGTATGGAGGGTAGCAGAAAGGGATATAATCAAATATATACAGGCCAAGATTTTTCAAGTAAATAGTGATTTTGAATCTCTGTGTCTCTCTGAAAGTGAGGCCTCTGTAAAGGTATCTCAAAATAGATACCCCAAATCACGTGTCACTTTTGAAAATTTTGGCCACATTTTTTAATATACATTTTTGCATTTTTTTTTAGTATTGTAATTGTAAAAAAAAAAAGTATGGTAGTCTTGCTAATTCTTGTGATTTTTTTTCTCACGCGTCTCATGAAAATTGTTGTTTTGTTTCAAGCTTCAGCCTCTGTAAATATGAGAATCTCCTACCGGTTTTTTAAAGTAATTTTCTAGCTCTTAGAGTTGTAGAGAGAAGTATGAAAATATGACCCCAGTGTACCCTAAAGGATTAAAAAAAGTAAACAAAGGGAATCCAAAATAGATTTTTAAAAAATACATGATTTTGACTCATAAATTTTGAGCACTTTGATTGACAGTATTGGCGTGGGATTTCCCAAAATACCCTTCAGCCCCTTGCTCAACCTATCACTCAGTTTAACTATTTGAATATAGGAGACTGGTGTGATATACGTATTGGGGAGGGGAAGAGAAGGAAGCAGCAATAATGAAGAGGAGGTGATTAGGGCCTTAATCACCTCCTCTTCATTCCTGAGAATTCTGGTTGGCTGGGCAGGAAGAGAAGATCATATCTTTAGAAATCTCCTAGAGGGAGAAGAGGCAAGATTTGGAAACAGCATGGCTGTGTGAGGTGGGAGAGAAAAAGGAGCTGAAGATGAATCTTAGGTTACTAGACTAAGAGGAAAGATAGTGGTGTGGTGTCAGCAGTGACAGAGAATGAGGACAATGGAGACCATTTCAAAGGAAAGATTAGTTCAGTTTTTCCCATAATAAGTTTAAGTTGATCTTAAACATCTGGCAAGAAATGTCAGGGAGACGTGCTGAAATGCAGGATTGGACAAAGGGAGACAGGTCAAAAGTAGAGTGTAAGGTCGGGGAGGAGGTATCTCATCACTAAACTGTGGTTCAGGGAGGCACAAAGAAGCAGAGTGAATGCCAAAGTATCCTCCATCTTTGTAAGCATCTAGATGCTATGTCTTGTTGAGTGCCCATCTTAATTTTGGCCACTTCAAATCTTTTCCTTCTATGGTACATTATACTTGCTTTACATTTATACTGAAAAATGGGCTTTACAAGACACCTGGGCTCCCAGAAATCTCAGTGTCTCAAGGATTCAAGCTGGTTTTCAAGCCATTCCCAACAGGTAGGCAAATAGTGCTTCCTTGCTTCCTTAAGAAATAACTATGGCCAAAAAATAATAATGAAAAAAGGGTGATGTCTGCTATTCTCCTATCAGCTCTGTGAGTCTCTCTCCATGTCATATATGAGACCCATTTGTTTTAATGGCATTTGAGTCTAATGAGTCTCAGATATTTAGTTTTATATTTCTTGCTCTCTCAGCATTTGTGGTAGTCTCAAAACTGGAGTTTTTTAAACACATTTGCTCAATATTCTTGTCCTGATCCATAAGGCATATGTTTTCCTGGGGCTTCTCAAGCTTTTTAAGGCCATGGACCCCTCTGTTTCAGTGGGAAGACTCAATGACCTCCCTGCCTTCCAATCACTGTTTCCTTCCTGAAATCAAATCCTTCTCTGGGGATCTGGGCCCAAGTGCTAAAATTACCAAAGTTATTAGGCTCCTTACTCCTATTGAAATCAATAGGTGTTCGGTTCAGATCCTCAAAGGTATTTAGGCATCTTAGTGAATTTTACATGTAGACTTAAGATATATAACATCAAAGTGGACTTTGATCTTAATAATTCATAATTAGCTTCCTTGATGTAAAATTAGTTCTCATTCTCTATTCCCTCTCCTCCTCACTCCTTACAGCTGTCTACTCCAGTCTACTCCCTTGTACACTGAGCGCCCACACACCTACTGCTCTATTCTCCACCTCTATCAAAACACCTAAATGAGGAAGTTCTTGCTCTCAGCCACCATTTAAGAGTAATTTGGAGGCAACCAGTGGGGCACTTTCCTTTTCCTCCTCATGTAACACCTGTGTATAGTTGGTTTATCAAATTGTCAATTTGTAAGTTGGAGTGATGAATGAGTCTTAAGGAGGCATGTGAGGGGGAAATCAGATCAGAATCTTAGATGTCTGTATACTAATGTGAGAAGTATGGGGAATAAGCAGGAACTCAAAATGCTAGTAAATAAACACAACATAGTTGGCATCCCAGAGACCTGGTGGGATAATACACGACTGGAATATTGGTATAGAAGGATACAGCTTGTGCAGGAAGGACCGACAGGGAAAAAAGGCAGGAGATGTTGCCTTATATATTTAAAATGTATACACTTGGACTGAGTGGAAATAGGAGACAGACTTGTTGAAAGTCTCTGGATAAGGATAAAAGGGGTAAAAACAAGGGTGATTTCATGGTGGGGTCTACTACAGACCATCTAACCAGGAAGAAGAGGTGGATGAGGCTTTTTTTAAACAGCTAACAAAATCATCCAAAGCACAGGACTTGGTGGTGATGGGGGACTTCAACTACCGCAGCTATCTGTTGGTGAAAATAACACAGCGTGGCACAGATTATCCAATAAGTTCTTGGAATGTATTGGAGACAATTTTTTATTTCAAAAGGTGGAGACAGCTACCGGGGAGAGGCTGTTCTTGATTTGATTTTGACAAAGAGGGAGGAACTGGTTGAGAATTGGAAAGTGGAAGGCAGCTTGTGTGAAAGTGATCATGAAATGATAGAGTTAATGATTCTAAGGAATGGTAGGAGGGAGAACAGCAAAATAAAGACAGTGGATTTCAAGAAAGCAGACTTTAGAAAACTCAGGGAATTGGTAGGTAAGATCCCATGGGAAGCAAGTCTAAGGGGAAAAACAATAGAAGCTGGTAGTTTTTCAAAGATACATTATTAAGGGCACAAAAGCAAGCTATCCCACTGCGTAGAAAAGATAGGAAGTATGTCAAGAGGCGACCCTCGTTTAACCAGGATATCTTCAATGATCTAAAACTCAAAGAAGAGTCCTACAAAAAAAAGTGGAAGCTAGGTCAAATTACAAAGGATGAAAATAAATAAATAACACAAGTATGTAGGGACAAAATTAGAAAGGCCAAGGCACAAAACAAGATCAAACTAGCCAGAGACATAAAGGGTAACAAGGAAACATTCTACAAATATATTAGAAGCAAGAGGAAGACCAAGGACAGGGTAGGCAGGTTACTCAATGAGTGGGGAGAAATAATAACAGAAAATGTGGAAATGGCAGATGTGCTTAATGACTTCTTTGTTTTGGTTTTCACTAAGAAGTTCAGTGGTGATTGGACGTCTTCCATAGTGAATGCCGGTAAAAATGAGGTAGGATCAGAAGAGGCTAAAATAGGGAAAGAACAAGTTAAAAATTACTTGAACAAATTAGATGTCTTCAAGTCACCAGGGCCTGGTGAAGTGCATCCTAGAATACTCAAGGAGCTGATTGAGGAGATATCTGAGCCATTAGTGATTATCTTTGAGAAGTCATGGAAGATGGGAGGGTTTCCAGAGAACTGGAAAAGGGCAGATATAGTGCCCATCTCTATAAAGTGATATAAGGACAACCCAGAGAATTACAGGCCAGTAAGCTTAACTTCTGTACCCAGAAAAATAATGGAGCAAATAATTAAGCAATCAATTTGCAAACATCTAGAAGATAATAAGGTGATGAGTAACAGTCAGTATAGATTTGTCAAAAATAAATCATGTCAAACCAACATGATAGCTTTCTTTGACAGGGTAACAAACCTTGTGGATGGGAGGAAGCAGTAAACATGGTATATCTTGACTTTAGTAAAACTTTTGATACTGTCTCGCACGACCTTTTCATAAACAAAGTAGGGAAATGCAAGCTAGATGGAGCTACAATAAGGTGGATGCAAAACTGGTTGGGAAACCATTCCCAGAGAGTAGTTATCAGTGGTTCACAGTCATGCTGGAAGGGCATAATGAGTGGGATCCCGCAGGGATCAGTTCTGGGTCTGGTTCTGTTAAATATCTTCATCAATGATTTAGATAATGGCATACAGAATACACTTATAAAGTTTGCGGATTTTACCAAGCTGGGAGGGGTTGCAAGTGCTTTGGAGGATAGGATTAAAATTCAAAATGATCTGGACAAACTGGAGAAATGGTCTGAAGTAAATAGGATGAAATTCAATAAGGACAAATGCAAAGTACTCCATTTTTAGGAAGGAACAATCAGTTGCACACATACAAAATGGGAAATGACTGCCTAGGAAGGAATATTGCGGGAAAGGGATCTGGGGGTCATAGTGGAGCACAAGCTAAATATGAGTCAAAAGTGTAACATTGTTGCAAAAAAAGCAAACATACTTCTGGGATGTATTAGCAGTAGTGTTGTAAGCAAGACACAAGAATTAATTTTTCTGCTCCAATTAGGCCTCAACTGGAGTATTGTGTCCAGTTCTGGGTGCCACATTTCAGGAAGGATGTGGACAAATTGGAGAGAGTCCAGAGAAGAGCAACAAAAATGATTAAAAACATGACCTATGAGGGAAGATTGAAAAAAATGGGTTTGTTTAGAATGGAAAAGAGAAGACTGAGAGGGGACATAACAGTTTTCAAGTATGTAAAAGGTTGTTACAAGGAGGAGGAAGAAAAATTGTTTTTCTTAACCTCTGAGGATAGGACAAGAAGCAATGGGCTTAAATTGCAGCAAGAGAGGTTTAGGTTGGACATTAGGAAAAACTTCCTAATTGTCAGGGTGATTAAGCACTCGAATAAATTGCCAAGGGAGGTTGTGGAATCTCCATCATTGGAGATTTTTAAGAGCAGGTTAGACAAACACCTCTCAGGGATAGTCTAGATAATTAGTCCTACCACGAGTGCATAGGACTGGACTAGATGACCTCTCAAGGTCCCTTCCAGCTCTATGATTCTATGAGAAGAGGAATTCTTTATCCTTCCCTGTCACACTCCCTTAGCCAAAGCCTCACTAATTGCTGATAGGTCAGTTGGAAAATTATCGTCTCTTTGTTGAGATCCCTTTCAAGAGTATATCAGGGTTTATACTTGGAAAGCTTTGTCAACAGTACAAGTCCTTGGGTCTTGATTCAATTTATGATAATTTGAATTAGATACGTTTAATTAGAAAACCACTGGTTTATGAAAACAACTGGGTTTTGCTGAAGGACCACAGCGATCCTAGATCCTGAACTGCCAAAGACTTAAGCACATTCTTAATTTTATGCACTGTTAGTAGTCCCAAAGAAATCAATAGGACTATTATGGTGCATAAAGTTCAACACATGTGTAAGTCTTTCTGGGATCAGGTTAATAGAATAAAACATTTACAGCTGGACAAAAAGATTACAATTTTTTATGCAATTTTTTAACATTTTTAAGGTTACCTATTCTAGGCTTCTCCCCACCCATTGTCTTTCTTGGATTGAGATACAGGTCTGTCTCTCTTCTGACCAGGGTATTCCTAGACTGCACAGTCCCCTGACTGTACTGCGCTATCCCCAGCAAAAGACAATCTGCCTAAGGAAGCTTCATTTGCCTTTTCTTCACAAGTGGCACACAGTGTAATTGCCATAGGTATAAGTTACCATGTGGCTCTTTCTAAGCAAGAACAGTTTATTCTTGAGGTAAAAACATTACAGACAAAATATATTAAAAACAATAAAAGAACCTGTGTGCATGGTAATAAGCTGCCCAATTCCAGCAATGGCTCTGGCAGGTGGGCAGTCCTTCAAAACTCCCACACAGGAGTTTTCCTGTGGTTTCAAGTATATAACAGTCTTTTGTCCAGAGCAGATGCAGATGTGGTCACATAATCTCAAAAAAGATATATTTTAACTGGAAAAGGTTCAGAAAAAGGCAACAAGTGATTAGGGGTATGGTACGGCTGCCATATGAGGAGAGATTAATAAGACTGGGACTTTTCAGCTTGGAAAAGAGATGACTATAGGGGGATATGATAGATGTCTATAAAATCATGACTGGTGTGGAGAAAGTAAATAAGGAAGTATTATTTACTCCTTCTCATAACACAAGAACTAGAGGTCACCAAATTAAATTAATTAGCAGCAGGTTTAAAACAAACAAAAGGAAATATTTTTTTCACACAATGCACAGTCAACCTGTGGAACTCCTTGCCAGAGGATGTTGTGAAGTCCAAGTCTATAACAGGGTTCAAAAAATAACTAGATATGTTCATGGAGGATTGGTCCATCAATGGCTATTAGTCAGGATGGGCAGGGATGGTGTCCCTAGCCTTTGTTTGCCAGAAGCTGGGAATGGGTGATGGGATGGATCATTTGATGATTACCTGTTTTGTTCATTCCCTCTGGGGCACCTGGCATTGGTCACTGTCCGAAGACAGGATACTGGGCTAGATGGACCTTTGGCCTGACCCAATATGGCTGGTCTTACGTAACAAGAACCTAGGCTTGTGGGGCCTCTGTAGGCAAAATTCCTTCCAATTCTTCCCTAAGGATTGGGGCCTTCTGTGGACTGGAGGTCCTGTTGCTTTGCTGGTTTAGAAAGAAGGCCCTGAGTCCATTTAAATTAATTAGAAGTCCTTTCTTTTTCTGTTGGCACATGGAGAATCCAGTTCAAACCAGTATATGTAAGCCTCCCCAGGTGATGGTGCCTTTTGAGAGGAATTACAACCTGTGTGGATTTGCCCAATCACCATATGCTGTTCTTAGTTCCTGGAGGGCTGTAGTCCCCCTCCCCCATGGATTTACATACAGTCCCTGTCCCACAAAGATACATAAACCATTAACTTAATACAATGGACTCTAAAGATGTAAAGATGTTTAACTTAATTCAATAAGGCGTGTTCAGGATATTGCTGGATATTGTCATATCTGTTGCACCAAGTTCATGTTATATAGCATAGGGTTACCATACGTCCGGATTTTCCCGGACATGTCCGGCTTTTTGGGCTCCAAATCCCCGTCCGGGGGGAAATCCCAAAAAGCCGGACATGTCCGGGAAAATCGGGAC
>NW_020664531.1:11916414-11922780 GCF_002925995.2 Terrapene triunguis | reverse complement strand
CCTCCCCCCACACCCCCCTTACCTGCTTCAGGCTTCCCGCGAATCAAATGTTTGCGGGAAGCAGGGGAGGGGGCGGAGTTGGGGCGGGAACTTTGGGGAAGGGGCGGAGTTGGGGCGGGGGCGGGGCTGGGGGCGGGGGTGGGGCCCCGTGGAGTGTCCTCGTTTTGGAGGCTCAAAATATGGTAACCCTAATATAGCATCACCTTAAGGGTACATTTTAAAATAGTTTATAAATGGCTAATAAATGATGTTTATCAATTGTTAGGATCCAACAGGTCAATAGTATGCTTATAACCATGGCTAATAATAATTTACTCTTCTGCTTATAACCATCTGCAACACTCTGTTCATTTCTGTAATATACTTATCACTTCTAATAATTTATTAATCCTTTATATATTTTCTAATTTTATTTAGAAATTTATTATTATTTGTATTATTGTAGGACCCAGGAGCCCCAGTCATAGATCAGACACCTTGTGCTAGGACCTGGACAATCATAGACAAAAAGACAAATATTAGTAAAGTGTGGTCATATCTCTGTTTTTCCGTGCTAAACTATGCGATTATTGATGACTAAATCCACTTTTTCTTTATATGTTGTTGTTAGCTGGTATAGTAAATTGTTAGACCACACTTTGATTTGCTTTCAAATAGACCCAAGAGACCAAATATGAAATGCCAGTCAAGTTTATTGCTATAAGCCAGTAGTAATAATATAGTACAGGAAAAAGGTTCCATATGATACTAGTTTCCAGGAAGCCATCTCATGCAGCTTTGTTACATTCACTTTATGCAAAAGATGTGCTCCTCATGTGCTCCCCTCAAGCCAACTTTTTAAACCCTACCTGGTTACATGTAAAGGGTACTTCATATGTCATCTGAAACAAGATTTAACAAATCATCTTTCTACCTTGTATTTCTGGTACCATGTGTATCCTTTATCTCTTTGTTCTGAACACATGCATTCCAGGGACCAAAGGTTAGGAAGGCATCTCCTTAGGTTTGTACCAGTGTAGAACACTCATATGTTTTGCCCTCTTCCTTGGGGACATTCCAGTACACGTTTGTAAGAATGCCCTACTTCTAGCTATGGCAAAATAATCCTGTGACTTGGTCCTGACAACTATCTACTTAAGCCAAAGCTTACTTGAGCTAATGCAAGGTGTTATGGGATACTTAGCATAAGTGAACAGGATTATAGTAAAGGTATAGGGCAGTTTAGGCTGTCTAACTACTATAATGTTGGTGCTTAATTCTATTTTGCTTAATGCATACTTATACATAATGCAGATAATACATATTATTAATATGATTATATATGTGTTAGCATATATTGGTTTACAGTGTGATGCTTAATTGTTGTGGTCTGAATGAATGGGAGGGAAAATGACAGACGGTAATATCAGTTGTTCAGCTGAGGATTTGTTGTCTGATTTTTTTGTACTGTTTTCCTGAAATCTTTATGTTTACAGCTGTGCTGAAACTGCTTTATATATTAGACACTTGTAGGGCAACAAGCATATGATAATTAGCTAATTAGTGGCTGATAAACTATCAAGTTTTTGGGCCTGATCCTGCACTTCACTCAGTTGAGTTGTTCTGATATATGTGTGTGTGATTATTAAGTTGACAGAGGAGGCATTTATTGAGCTATAGTGAGTGTGTGTAATATATATATTTATTAGTGGTTGCATGTGAGCTTGAACTGTAGTTAATAATTCAGTTAGGCCATCTCTCATTTGTAAATTAGAACTTGTCCTGAATAGATTTAAATAGACCTGTGTAGAAAATAGAATTTACATTTTATGGGAAATTATTATATTTCAACCTTCGTTTACATCCGAAATGATGGATGAAAAGTAAAAATATCATTTTTTCCTGAACAATGAGTTCCAAGATGTTTTCATTTGGATATGTCTAAATGTTTCATTTTGACTTTTCCAATTCAAACAAAATGTCAGTTAGAATCAAAATGTTGAGTTTTAAAAGGTCAATTTATAATACAAATTTTCATTTTGAATTGGCATTTCAAGTTAATGACATTTTTAGTTGAAGTGTTAAAATAAAATGTTTTGGTTTTAATCAACACTAAAAAAATAAATATCTTGGTTTGTTTGGAAAAGTCACTTCAGAATATTGAACAATTACAGGAAGAGGTCAATTCTGAGGAAACAGAATTTTCTGATGGGTGGGAGGTGGGACATTTTTTTTCATGTACCTTACATTTAAACTGGTCATTGACTGACATTAGTCTCTAATGCTAATTGAATAGGTTGCTTACTCAGATCACAGTCCTGCACTTATGAATGGGAGTAACTTTTCTCAGATGAAGACCCAGTCTGACAAACACCTAAGTTAAATCCATGCCTGAGTGCTTGAAGACTGTAGTCCTTTCACATAGTGAAAAATTGATCCAACTGGAGTTTTGTGATTGACTTCAATGGGGACTGGATTTCCCCGCTGAAATAGACTGATTGTTGCTCCTGTTTGGCTTTTCTGAATGATTATAATCATTCTTCGGAACAGCAGATAACACAAAGTTTCAAGTTCACTTAACATTAATCCTTTGGCAGTCTTCAAATTCTGGTACACAATTATTGATGTGAAAGCACAGAAGCGTATGGATTTCAAGACAAAAAATATAAGCAAAAATAGACCACAAGTGAAAAACATTTAAAATTTCGTAAATTGTAGAATATAGAAACATGATTTTGTTTAAGATTTATCCTTTATTTAGAACTGACAGAAGCACAAACATGTAGACAGATGCGTTTCTGCATTTTTCAAAAAAAGTTCTGAAACAAGATTTTTAAAAAAAGGCCTTGAAAAATGTCTCATTTTTTGGGAAACCTTACTGGTTGTCTATTCCATTTTTTCCTCTCTGAGACTTTAGGTCAAGGGGTAAGCGAATGGCTGGTTGAAAGTTGATAGTAGTTGGATAGAATTATAAGTAGTGTTAATATTTTGATTAGTTCAGTCTCTGCGATAGTGGTTGAGTTAATGTTTTGTGATGCATGAGTTTTGCATTTTATTTATAAATATTCTACTTAAAATAACTACAGCACAAAGATATATAGGTGGATCCTGAAGAAACTGAAATAAATGTTGAGATGGAGCACTTCCTTATTCATATTTGGGAAGAAACCAGACCCTGGCTTTAAAAAAAAAAAAGAAACTAAAATATAATTTAACAAACATACATTCAAATTGTGGATACGAATAGTAAGTGGCTCCTGAAATGGGAACCTAAGGTACCTATTACTATGCCCTGTCTCTTGTCCAATATCTTTTTCTTTCTGCCTTCTGTCTCATTTGTGTCCAGCTTAGCCAGCCAGGACAAATCTAACCTTGCAACTCTTTGCTGTGAAACAGTGAAATGCTAAAAATGGTACCTTAACAATCTGACTCTGGTAGACATTTGCAACATCATGGAGTTGCATGGATTAATATGAATGTGTACTGCTTAGTCTGAATGGATAGATTCCAGTAATTAAATTTAAAGTGTCAGTGGAAGAAGACTCATAGACTTTGAAGGGACCATCACGATCATCTACTCTGACTTCCTGTATGTTGCAGGTCACAGAACCTCTCCCACCAACTCCTGTAATAGACCCATAACCTCTGGCTGAGTTAATGAAGTCCTCAAATCATGATTTAAAAACTTCAAGTTACAGAATATCCACCATTTTATTAATTTAAACGTGCAAGTGACCTGTGCCCCATGCTGCAGAGGAAGGTGAAATGCTCCATCAGGGTCTCTGCCAATCTGACCCATGGGAAAATTCTTTCCTGACCCCAAAGATGGTGATCAGTTAGACCTTGAGCATGTTGGCAAGACCCAGCAGTTGGAAAAGAATTCTCTTTAGTAACTCAGAGCCCTCCCCATCTTGTGCCCCATCTCTAGCTGTTGAGGATTTTTGCAGTCACAGATCGGCCACATGACATTTTAGGCAGTCTCATCGTACCATCCCCTCCATAAACAGTCTTGAAGCCAGTTAGGTTTTTCCCCCCACTGCTCTCGTTTGAAGGCTGTTCCAGAATGCCACTCCTCTGATGATTAAAAACCTTCCTCTAATTTCAAGCCTAAACTTATTGATGGCCAATTTATATCAATTTGTTCCTGTGTCACCATTGGTGCTTCACTTAAATAACTCCTCCCCCACCCTGGTATTTATCCCTCTGATGTATTTAAAGAGAGCAATCAAACCTCCTCTCAGCCTTTGTTTGATTAGGCTAAACAAGCCAAGCTCTTTGAGTCTCATCTCATAAGATAGTTTGTCCATTCCTCTGATCATCCTAGTAACCGTTCTCTGCACCTGTTCCAGTTTGAATTCATTTTTCTTAAATATACCAGGTACCATAACTGTACACAGTAATCCAGATGAGGTCTCACCAGTGCCTTGTGTAATGGTGCTAACAATTCCCTGACTCTACTGGAAATACCTCATCTGCATCCTAGAACTGCATTTGTCTTTTTCATGGCCACATCACATTGATGGCTCTAAGCCATCCTGTGATCAACTAGTACACCCAGGTCATTCTCCTCTCTGTTGCTTCCAACTGATACGTCCCCAGCTTATGGCAAAAATTCTTGTTGTTATTCCCTAAATGCATGACTTTGCACTATAAAATTTCATCCCATTTCTGTTAGTCCAGTTTTCAAGGTCATACATATCTTCTTTGTATGTGTCATCCACAAATTTTATTAACTCCCACTTTTTTGCCAAGGTCATTACTAAAAATGTTAAATAACATTGGTCTCAAAACTAGTCTCTGAGGGACTCCACTGGTAACTTCCCTCCAGCCTCACAGTTCACCTTTCAGCATGACCTGTTGTGGTCTCCCCTTTAACCAGTTCCTTATCCTCCTCTCATTTCTCATATTAATTCCAATCTTCTCCAATTTAATTAATAATTTCCCATGAGGAACTGTATCAAATGCCTTCCTGAAATTCAGGTAGATTAGATCTACTGCATTTCCTTTGTCCAAAAGTCAGTTACCTTCTCAAAGAAGGAGATCAGGTTGGTCTCTCACGATCTACTTTTGTAAATCCATGTTTGTATTTTATTCCGATTATGCTTTTCCCTAACTTCTACTTTTCTTCTCTCTTCTCCTTTTTGTGCGTGGGTGTGTGCCCTGCTTTTCTTAAAAAAGAAACAGGATCGGACTTTGAGTTACCACCTAAAATTTACTCTTTCTCAACAGTTACTTAATATCGTTAGAGGGACTGCCAAGAAAGTGGTTTGCCCTTCAAGAAAAGTCTATAAAATAAGAGAGGTGGATCAGAGATGAGTTTTAAAATGAAGCATTGCTTTTTATTTTTTGAACAATTCTTTCAGCAAGGCATATCTTCCACTTGGACCCTGTGTTCGATGCTCTCAATGAATGGATGAGTGTAGGTTATTCTGTCAGTGCACAAGAATTGTTTGGTAGCATTCTAGAAATGTTCTCAAGAAACAGAGAGCGTCTGTCAGTGGTAATACAAGGGGGAGAGGTAGTTATGGAATTGTATGATCCAATCCTACTAGGTACAAAGTTTCCATGACTTTCAAGAGACATTGAGAATGCTTATCACTCTGCATAATCAAACATTCAGCTTAGAATGTCCTGGCTTTCTAACACTAATATTTTAAGGAGTACTCGTCTAAAATGTGTGATATAATCTTTCAACAACAACAGGCTGACTTTTTTTGTCCCTGGTAATAAATACTTGATCCCACTCTATTCAGGAGAATGCACTGTTTCATTCTAGGTTTACATTAGCATTTAGTCTGAGGGAACAGCCCCCTCAGATGCTGTACCCCTGTGTAAAAAGATATGCAAGTACTGCAGGTAGCATGGGTTGAGATGATAGAGCAACGTGTAATAAAATTAAATGCATCTACTGGTAATATGCAGGGTAATAGCTGTGTCAGCCCAAAATATGACAAAGACAAGGTGGGTGAGGTAATATCTTTTATTGGACCAATTCTGTTGGTGAGAGAGACAAGCTTGTGAGCTCAGACAGAGAGGGGGTGAATTTGCCAGGGCACCAGTTAGATTTTAAAGCTGAAATCTAACATACTAGGTTTGCCAATATATTAAAATCTAATAGGATAACCCTTTTGAGTTCCAGAGGTGTTAACATACTAGTTTAATGCTGGGTTCTTTCTGGATGAACTTTTAACCTAGTGGCAGCTCATTTTGTTTAAAATGACACAGTTCATGTTCTGGGCCTAAATAGCTTGCCCTCAGTGAGTGGTTTCATTAAATGATCAGAGCTCTGGCCAGGACTCTTGGGGGCTTCACACCATGGAAACTGCAGCATACAGGTCTGTCGCATCTTACGCGCATTTAACATGCGCGATTTCAACTTTACGTGGT
>NW_020664531.1:11729232-11916314 GCF_002925995.2 Terrapene triunguis | reverse complement strand
CGGAAAAAAAAAAAAAAAAGAGAGAGAGAGAAAAACAACAGTTTTAATACTATACCTGTAGTGCGGGCGATTTCGCCCGCCATTGAACTCAATGGGGTTTTGGTTATATGCGATTTTCGCTTTACGCACTAACCGTGGAACGGAACCCCCGCGTAAGATGAAACAGACCTGTAATATATCACAGAGATGCATGTAACTCGTGAATTGTACATGTATAATAGTTCCCACATACTAATTTTAAAATGATGTACTCAGTAAATACTGAAATATTCCTGTTTTTCATAGATTAATATTAGTCTAAAATGTTTGTGTGTAACAAAATAACCATAGGAACAACAAACTGGTAAACAAATGTCATATTTAACATTGATTTTACTTAGATTTTTTTCCTAATGTCAGTTATTTTTAATAACTAATTTATATTTAAATAATCTGCTAATTGAACATAAATATCAATAGGGTAAACTAAAAATCACTTCTATAAGTTAAATGTCTTTATATAAATACCATCCCTAATTGCCTATACAATACTAGGTTAATTGCATTGCTTTAAGACTCAATTTTGGATTGTTCATTTAACCTCAAGCTTATTTTTTTTTTCAAATTGTGCTATTACATCTAAATGAAATGTGTGACACTATTTGTTTTGAATGATCTTGAACTGTAAATGAATCAAAACTGCTTCCCCAACTAACTAAATTAAATATTGTTTTAAAGAAAAGTGAAGAAGTGGAAAACAGCTCTTGAAATTTGATTTTTTTTTAAATCTTTTTCTTTGTCTTTTTTTCTTTGGTCTTTTATTTATTTATTGGAAAAAGGGAATTGCACATTGGTGTCACACATCTAAATTGGAAGTGGGGAATACTACTGTGGACTAACTAGTACCCTGTAACTTAAATCAACATCTGTACCAGATGACTGGTGGATAGCTAAAGTAATGCCAATTTTCAAAGAAGGCTCCAGAAGTGATCCTGGTAATTATGGGCCAGTAAGCCTATCTGCAATACCAGGCAAACTGGTTGAAACTATAATGAAGAACAGAATTATCAGACACATAGAGGAACACGATATGTTGGGGGAAGAGTCAACATTGCTTTTGGGAAGGGAAATCTAATAGATTGGTGAAGCATGAATTATTTAAAGGGGTTAACACATATGTGGAAAAGGGTGATCCAGTTGATATAGTGTACTTGTACTTTCCTAAAGCCTTTGACAAGATCCCACACCAAAGGCTCTTAAGCAAAGTAAGGAGTCATTAGATAAGAGGGAAGGTGCTCTCATGGATCAGATAGGAAAAGATAGGAAACAAAGGGTATGAATAAATGGTGAGTTTCATAGTTGGAAGGAGGTGGGATCCCCAAAGATCTGTACTGAAAAAGGGGGTGAACAGTGAGGTGGCAAAATTTGCAGATGATACAAAATAAGTCAAGATGGTTAAGTCCAGAGCTGACTCCAAAGAGTTATAAAAGGATCTCTCAAAACTTGGTAACAGCGCAACAGAATGGCAGATTAAATTCAATATTGATAAGTTCAAAGTAATGCACACTGGAAAACATACTCCTAACTATATATACAAAATGATGTGTTCTAAATTAGCTCTTACTGCTCAAGAAAGATTTTGGAGTCATTGTGGATATTTCTCAGTGTGCAATGGCAATCAAAAACACTAACAACGTTAGGAACCATTAGGAAAGGGATAGATAGAAAATATCATGCTGCCACTATATAACTTCATGGTACACCCACACCTTGAATGCTTGAATTCTGGTCATCCTATCTCACAAAAGATATATTAAAATTGGAAAAATTACAAAGATCAACAAAAAATATTAGGGGTATAGAATAGCTCCTGTATGAGGAGAGACTAAAAAGACTGTGACTGTTCAACTTAGAATAGAGAATTAGAGACAACTAAGGAGGGATATAACAGAGATTTATAAAATCATGAATGGTGTGGAGACATTAAATAAGGAAGTGTAATTTACCCCTTCACATAGCACAAGAACTAGGGGCCACCCAATGAGATCAATAGACACCAAGTTTAAAACAAATCCAAGGAAGCACGTCTTATAACTCACAGTCCACCTGTGGAACTCATTGCCAGAGGATGTTAAGATCAAAATGTAAACATGTTTAAAAAATATTATAGATAAATTCATGGAGGCTGGGTCTATCAATAGCTATTAGCCCAGATGGTCAGGAACACAACCCCCATGCGCTGGATCTCCCTAAATTGTTTACTGCAAGAAGCTGGTACTGGAAGACAGGGGATGGATCTCTCTATGATTGCCCCATTCTGTTCATTCCCTCCAAAGCAGCTAGCACTGGCCCCTGTCAGCAGACAAGATATTGGTTTAGATGGACCAAGATATTGATCTGATCCAGTTTGGCCATTCTTATGTTGTTTTGTCCATTAAAAAAAAAAAAAAAATACAACCCTTTCTTGAGAAGTTCTAGCACCTCCATGTTTTTGGAGCAGAGACAATGAAATTTGGCAAGTGGAGTAGCATTTGTATCAGGAATGTGCCTTTTGAAGATCCTGTGAAAAATCTGCCCAAATTTGGATGAATATTGAACCTTTGAAAAAGCTTAGTTTGCATGGCCTAGAGTCACAAAGAGACTTAGGTACTGCAACACTCAACATTGCAATGCCTAACATTTAGGAACCTAACTATCCCATGAAATCCATAAAATCTGGATTGGCGTCTAGGCTCCCTAGACAATGTGTGGTGAGAGATAGCTGCCTTAATGGGATCCAGATATGCCAATAAGCTAGTTGGGAAGCTGCTTAAGCTAGCCAATGGAAGATACCTACAAGAGGGGCATGTCCCCCCCTCAGGGAGTTAGGTAACAACATGGATACACTTGCAGATGTAGAGCACTGTGAATTAAACCAGCCCTCGGAGACCACAGCAGTGAAAGCGCTGCCATGTGTTCACACTGTCGGCTGCATGCTCAGTGGCGTGGCCACATTTGCAGCACTTTCAGCGGCATTGGGAGCAGTGCAGCTAGCCCACAGAGTACCTCTTCCCATTCTGGCACTGTGGCTTGTGGGAAGGGGGTGAGGGCGCATGGCATTCTGGGTCCTGTCCCAATGCCCTGTGATGCATCACTTCACATCCCAGCAATCCCTGTGCTTCCGTCCACATTTGGCAGCAACTTTCAACATTTTTTGTACTGCGCACTCGGTCTTCCCTTTCGCTCTGCGGGAATGGATCCTGAACTTGTGAGGAATATGCTGATGGGTCTCGCCAGCACGTCACAAATTGCAGTCAAGTTACTCCTTAAGCTACAAAGTGACAGTGAGGAGTCCGACGATGATGTCGAATTGTATAACACATAAAACACGAGATTGCTTGAGGCATTCACGGACATGCTCGCCACAGTGGAACGCCACTTTTGGGCTTGGGAAATAAGCACTGAGTGGTGGGATCACATCATCATGCAAGTCTATGATGACGAGCAGTGGCTGCAGAACTTTAGGATGAGGAAAGCCACTTTCATGGGACTGTGTGCTGAGTTCGCCCCCACCCTGCGGCGCAAGGACATGAGATTGAGAGCTGTCCTGCCAGTGGAGAAGTGGGTGGCTATTGCAGTCTGGAAGCTGGCAACTCCAGACAGCTACCGATCGGTCGCTAACCAGTTTGGAGTGGGAAAGTTGACCGTTGGAATCGTGTTGATGCAAGTTTGCAGGGCCATTAATCGCATTCTGCTCAGAAGAACTGTGACTCAGGGCAACATGCGTGACATTGTGGCTGGCTTTGCACAATGGGTTTCTGTAACTGCAGAGGGGCGATAGATGGGACGCATATTCCAATTCTGGCACCAAACCACCTAGCCTCAGAGCACATAAATCAGAAGGGGTATTTCTCTATGGTTTTCCAGGCGCTTGTGGATCACCGTGGGCATTTCATGGACATTAACGCAGGCTGGTCTGGAAAGGTGCATGATGCACGCATCTTTCGGAACACAGGTCTGTTCAGGAAGCTGCAAGCCGGGACTTTCTTCCCAGATCAGAAAATCACCGTAGGGGAAGTTGAAATGCCCATTGTGATCTTGGGAGACCCCGCTTACCCTTTAATGCAGTGACTCATGAAACCCTACACAGGGAGCCTTGACAGCAGCAATGAGCGGTTCAACAACAGGCTGAGTTGGTGCAGAATGACTGTTGAGTGTACTTTTGGCTATTTAAAGGGCCACTGGTGCTGTCTGTATGGGAAGCTGGACCTGGCCGATGACAGCATCCCCACAGTTATAGCTGCATGCTGCACCCTCCATAACATTTGTGAAGGGAAGGGTAAAGCGTCACTCAGGCATGGACCACAGAGCTTCAACACCTGGAGGTTGAATTTGAACAGCCAGAGACGTGGGCTATTAGAGGGGCCCAGCGCAGGGCTGTAAGGATTAGGGATGCCTTGAGGGAGCAATTTGTTGCTGAAAGCCACCAGTAATGTTTGGTGCCCTGCCCAGGAGTGAAGTGCAGTGGTTCCAATGCTAGTAGGAATCTGTATTTGCTACATATGATGCACTGACTTGCAGTGCCTGTTGCTTTCCTGGGCTATGGTATCTTTTACTTAATGCAATAAAGAATGTTTTCAAAGCCAAAAAAATCATTTATTGAAAAGAAACACAACTGCTTGGAAAACAGAAAGGGCATGATACATCTGTGCTGTGTGGGAGGAGGGAAAGGGGAGGGGTGGGGAACGGGACAATCATTTGCATATGTCCTGTTATCATATTCAGCCTTCCTGTCTGGAGTGCCGTGCAATGAGTGCTGCACTTCATTCTGGCTATAATGCATGGTGATGGGGTTGAGTGCACGGGTAAGGGTAGTAGTTAGCAGGG
The DNA here is from genome assembly GCF_002925995.2 of Terrapene triunguis. Classification (NCBI taxonomy): domain Eukaryota; kingdom Metazoa; phylum Chordata; order Testudines; family Emydidae; genus Terrapene; species Terrapene triunguis. Next base: position 11,911,469 of record NW_020664531.1, on the reverse strand, counting down.
CTGGGTGGTGAAGCTACAGGTGTTGGAGGTGGCTTGTGGCAATAAGAAACCGGATGTTGGGAGAAGTGAGTTGGCGGTGACATGGGGGCACAAGGGAAAAAGTTTTGGGACGAGGGCTGCGGGGGAGGGGGGCACGGATTTGCTCCGTCTGCAGTGCTGTGAGCACCTGTATTGAGTCCGCTTGGCGCTCCATAATGCTTAGGAGCCGCTTCGTGCTTTGGTGCCAGCGATCCGCATTCTGCTGGTGGAGCTCCTTTCAGTCTCCGCCACTCCTGTACTTTTTGATTTTCAGTAAGGGACTGCTACATGACTTCATGCAGCATGTCTTCTTTGGTTCTTCGTGGATGCTTCCTGATTCTTTACACTCTTTCGGCCGTTGATAACAGCGATGGCTGGGATCTCAAAGTTGCATCTGTAAAGCCAAAATGTAACCCTTGATAGAGGCAGCATTGTTCACACTAGACAGAGCAATGATTCTACCATACTTAAAGACAAGTGCAGTGTACACAATAGCAGAAAGTGCCCATCCCAAAGCGAGCGCACATAACCCTCAGGAGCCGCAAAATGGTGAGTAAGCACAGAGACAAGGGGGACTGATTGTTTCAGGACCGTATTGTCCTCTGGGATTCTGTGTCTTGGGGAGAGCCAACAGCTACAGGGGGCCCCTATACTGAATGCAGTCCCACATTTTCCACAGGATGAGTTCGTCCTGGAAGGTATCTCGCTGCTGAGGGTGACCTGGGAAGCAAGGGAGCGTCTTCTACTACAATGCGGCTTCCACCCTGGCCCTTATGCCACTTGCCTGTGTGCAGCAATGGTCCCCCTGCCCCTCATGGCACAGTGGCGTGGACATGTTAGCCTTACTGGGACAAGGAGCACAGTAGCTCTGCCAAGGAATCTGCACAAGCGGATTGCCTAGCTTCTGCATGAGACCTTTGAAGAGATCACTGAGGCTGATTACCGCGATGTGAGAGAGCACATCAACGCCCTGTTCCACATCTAGGCATTCACACAGCCCTAACCCTTCTTTCTGCAACCCTCCTCGCCCCAAGAGCCCGCACCGAACAACTACCTTCCCAAAATAAAAGCCACTTACCGGGCACCACCTCTGCTCTTTGTTCTTCCACAAGCACCGTCCGATGTGACTGTCTACCTTCCTCCAGGCTTAAAAACAGCTCCGGGCTGCATGCATCTAGGGATGCTGGGCCATCCTGTGGCTCTGGGGCCCCCACCCCCGTCAGCACCCTCACTTCTGCTTTCCTCCTCCTGCCTTGTTGAACTCTGTGCTGCTACGGCCTCTGAAGTGTCCATGGTGATCATCGGAGTGGAGATGGGGTCACCCCCAAGTATCGCGGCCAGATCTTTGTAGAAACGGCAGGTCGTGGGGGCACCATCGGAGCAGCGGTTTGCCTTGCGGGCTTTGTGGTAGGCATTCCATAGCTCCTTCACTTTAACCCTGCACTGCAGAGCGTCATGGCTCCTTTCCATCATGGCCCTTGATATCTGCCCTTGATCTGTAATTCCTATGGCTGGAGTGCAGCTGGGACTGGACAACTTCCTCCCCCCAAACACTGATGAGTTTCAGCATCTTGCCATTGCTCCATCCTGGGGATCACATGGCATGTGGAGGCATGGTCACCTGGAAAGATGCGCTGAGAGCACTCCACGCCTTGCTGAACAAACAGGAAGGGGAATTTCAAAATTCCCAGAGAATATAAAGGGCGGGTCTGATGGTTGGTCACCTGAGGGCAGGGAGTAGAGTTCAAAGCGATGACCAGAGTGGCTAGAACAGGCATTGTGGGACACTTCCAGAGGCCGATCAGAGTACATTAATACACCAGGGTGTCCACACTGGCACAGCGGTGCTCCAGCTGGGGCACAGCAAGCTTTGTGCTTCTCATGGAGGTGGATTACCAGGAGCGCTCCAGCCGCAGTGCTCTGCCAGTGTGGACACCACAGGAGTTAGGGCGCCCGGGGCTGATTTAATGCGCTCTAACTTGCAAGTGTAGCCAAGGCCTAAGTCTGGCCTGGAGTGAGGTACCTATCTCTGAATGTGAGCCAAAGCTGAGAACCCTCTTCCGGAGTCATGTGCCTAAGCCATTTCTTGCAAGTAGAGCAACAGCACATGCCTAACTCCACTCTAAACACTAGTGGTAGGGAGGATGGGACAGACTCCCTTATAGCCGTTAGCCCAGTGATTCTCAGATGGGATGTGGTAGACCCTGATTCATTTCTCCTCCTTCCCCCACTTGATGAGGAAAATGGGTTTGAACAAAATTTTCCCATTTCTCAGGTGAGTGCCCCAACCATTGGACTATCGTCATTCTCACTCTCCCTTGTGCCCAATGCATATTTAATTATTTATGCAAAGTGGAATGGCTTCCACGGGACAGATTGGGTGACCCACACCAGAATATCCCATAGCCCAGGGGTCAGGGCACAGAGCAGGACCTGTAACACATTCACCGGTAGGTTATACTTATAGCTTTAGTAGTATTTTGTACTCACCTTTCACTTACTGTGCACATGGGTTAATAACTTAACAACAAGCAAATAAATGGAGAATGACAGAGGAAGTTCTGTCGATCATTTGAATGCCCAGGCATGTCAAGTGGGTCACTTCTGTCTCTGTGACCCTCCTGTAAGCTGCAGCGTTCTTCATATGCATGCAAGTAACACTCAGAAAGCTGGGGGGTGGAAATTCCTACCTTTGAAAATATCCAAGCAATTAGTTTCTCTGTGATCTTTGCATATGAAACCCCTACTGAGAATGGTGAGGAAAAAACTGAATCTGCAAACATAGACACTGGCCTTTGGAAAGCCAGATTTGATCTGTAGAGCTGAATGATCACTACCAGTAGCAATCAATAAAACTGAATTCCACTATGGGAGTGCAGAGTGAAGAGTGGGGGACCCTAAACAGATACCTCTGAGGAAATCAAGTGGGATGGGAGGAAAAAAGCAATAAGTCTAACTCTAAAGTTGGTTCCCTTGGAAGTACATGGATTCAAAACATACACTCTGAACCTTTAAAAATGGAGCTAAAGGCCACTGTACCAGAAAGCTTCTGCTGAATTCTGTTTAATGGATTTGCCTCTGTTGCCTCCCACTAGGTAGAGGCAGCTGCTCCCTTTGTGCTGTGCAATATGAAATAGCTATGAAAAAAGCTTCTTTTCAGAATGAACTGGAGTTGTGACTACAGTGAAATTAGTTGGCAGTTGTGTATTATTTTATACTAAGTGCCCTGAGTTAAGTTGCTTACAAGGCACTGAAGTACCTGGGTGCATGGCCCTATACGCTATATTCTGAAATCTGTGTGGGAATAAGATGTGTGTCTCTTGATTAGGGCCAGCAGAATTATTTGCAGTAAACAATTTGGTCATTAAATGTAGCTCTTTCTACTGTTCATGAAAAATTACCTGTAAAATGATTACTGTTTCCCTCCATGTTTCCACTCTTCAGATGTATTCAACTGCTGATTTATGTGAACGGAATTCAACTTATAGATTTCTCATGAATTGTTCATCAAATTGTTGCTTCAAGTATTTTATACTCACAATTTAAAGTTCAAGCTGTTTTGATAGGATACATAGGCCAATGGTACGTTTGTTTCCTGTTTTGATGAGTAAATTTTAGAATCAGATTGCTTAACTTTAAAAATAACTTCGGACGTATTCCAGCAAAGGACACTTAAGGGTTCATAAGGATGTCAGTTTCATAAAGAAAATACTGAATCCAATATATTTGCATGTGTCAGATTTGTATGCTTTATGTGAGTTAGACCATCATTTACACTTGGAGAGAAATACTGTAATATTGTATTCATCCTTGGGTAATTAAACGTTAGGGATATATTTCATATTTATTTGTGGATTATTTTGGGGGGGGAAATAGGTGAGAGGTTTGACATATCAGAGGATTTTCATTTTTCAAAACATGCTTACAAAGGTTTGATTATTTTAAAACAAGTTGATACATTTTAATAGATAAAAGATAAAATCTTCCATAACTTAAATGTATGTACTGAATGAATCTTTGTAGTCCTTCAAATATTGATTAGCCACACAAAGTTTGGACATTTATTTGCAGTTTAAATAAATTGTTTAGGTCTAAGCATGTGTAGGATTTCCCAACAGACAACTGAATGTTAATATTAATTAACTGAATGTTAATACACTGTGAAAACACTAACCCTTTCCTAAGTAAGGGAAAAGAGGTGGAGATTGAAAAATAACTTTCATCTGTCTCTGATGCCTGAGTTTTGTGTTTCACTCATTTTGTTCCCTATTTTTCCATCAGGAAATGAGTACTTTAACTTGACTTAAAGATGTTTTAGCATAGATGTCTTTCTGGCATCAATTGTAGGGATTTAGAAAATAAGGGATAGTCTACATGACAAAGTTTTGCTGACATAGCTATGGATGGCTTGGAGTGTAGAAAGAATCACCCATCCCCAGCTGACATAGCTGAGCCAACAAAATCCCCAGTGTAGAGGCAACTATACTGACAGAAGCATGCTTTTCTTGGCATAACTAATGTCATTCAGAGAGATGGTTTTATTATGCTGGCAGAACGCCTTCTGTCGGCATATGCTATTTCTCCACTAGGGGGCTCTGCCAGCATAGATATGTTAGCATAGGCTCTAGTGTAGACAGAGCTTAAGAGGTGTTCTAGTCCAGACAGTTGGACAGGCTGAAGAGCCATGATCTCGTTAGTATTACTATGTATAATATATTCAATGGCTACTACTTTCTGTACAATATGTTCAGTTGTAGTAGGTAGAATATCATCTGTTTGAATAGCAGCTGAAGTGGAGATTTGTATACTTTGCTGGATTCAGGCAAGAGTCTCATGGCAAGCTTTCATAGAGTGATTAAAGAGAATGTAAAAAAGCCATCCTTATCAGCGCCTGTTGTGCCAGCAAGAGAGATCTGTCCCAGAAGCAAGGCTCTAAATATAGTACTTCTAGCTCGTTGGTAGTCTTTGCTATTTTTAAAGATTGAAGACCTCAAGTGTATTTTATTTATGCCTTGTTGTAACAGTGAAACCAAAATGTGTGATGGGTGAATTGCTGGGAAATTCAGGCAGTGACACTGCAAAGGGGAGGGTGCTCCTCTGTGGTTGATAGGAATGATTGCTCCATGTGGGCCGGCCGAAGACAGACCACTAACAACTATTAACAAGACTGGCGACCTACAATGTTTTTGAGAGGTGTCATGTTAAAGAACCGGAGTGAGGTGGAGAAGTGCAGAGCTCATGCTTCTCAATCCTGAATTACCTTTAGGAGGAGAGAAATGGAGGCAGATATAAAAAGAAACAGCAGGTCAGAAGCAAAAAGTGTGTGAGGGGGCTGGAGTGGGATGGAGGAACAAAGCTAGAGCATGGGAGCAAGTTAGGGGTGAGGAGTTGGAGGAATGGGCTGACAAGAGAACAGAAGCAGTGATTTGAGTTGGGCAGGGGAGGTGACCCCGTGTTGTGGTGATGGTTCATCATGTAGATTGCAGCTTCAGAGTGTTGCCATAGAAAAGTGTATCGATTCAGTGATCCCTTCCTATCTAAGTGTATAATAGAATGGGTGTGATGCCCATACAGCCCCCAACACATTCCAACAGCCATACAGGTTGAGGAAGAAAAGGGAGAAGCAGGCTCATGATCACACCATAGCTGCACCAAGAGACACCCCTTCTGGGTCCATAAATACTTTCTGCAGCACTAGCACCTCCTTTCCATTCAGGGAGTGCTGACTGCCAAATTAAGGCCGCCTTAATGGGATGGGAAAGGAGTTTCTGTGTGCCCTCCCTCCCCCATTGTACCTGTTCTAGGGAAGCTACCATTTAGCCACAACTAAAGACAGAGGTATTGTTAAGTCAGAAGCTTTGAATCCTTTTCCTCTCACCTTTCACTTACATGTATAGGTGGACTGATGTCACCTAGGACAATAGAACCAATTAAAATGGCTTGGGAGAAGAGATGCCACCCCACCTCAGAATAACTATCCATAGCTCAGTGATTAGGGTCCTTACCTGGGATATAGGAGACCCAGGTTTACATCCTTCTCAGGAGCAGTGACCAGAACCTGCCTCTTCCACATCCCAGGTGAGTGTTCTAACCATTGGCTGTTCTGGGGTTGGTTGTCTGTCTGTCTGTCTGTCTGTCTCCCCCCCCCCCCCCCCCCCCCAGCAATTCCATCCTGGGTGTGAGAAACCTTCGTGATAAAAGTTTTGTCAGAACTGATAGATTTCTGTACAAAATTTTGATTTTGAAAAATTGCCATTTTCTGATTTAAAAAATTGTCTCAAATTTCCAGCCGGCTCTAACAGATACAGCTAGAAATAAGCTTGTCTCTAAATTGTTTCATTTGATTACAGCAAATGGCAATATATTTAGTCTTCATATGCAAATGAATAACTCATTCCCCCTTGATTCTGCAAAGGAACAGTATTGCAATAAAACTGTTTACTTATGCATACCTTTTACTTTTCCAGCCAGGTTATCAACAATGCAGTCAGTAAATGGCAAATATGGGGAGTCCTATCACACACAGTGTTTTTAAAGTTTGTTATTGTTCTACCAATAGACTTTACTGAGGTGAGATTGGAATTTCATCAGTTTTCTGTTCTATACAGTAACTCCTCACTTAATGTTGTAGTTATGTTCCTGAAAAATGTGACTTTATGCAAAACGATGTTAAGCTAATCCAATTTCCCCATAAGAATTAATGTAAATGGAGAGGGGGGGGGTTGCCAGACAAAAGACATTATATACATATACAGTATAAGTTTTAAAACAATTTTTAACAAACAGTTTAATATTGTACATAGCAGTGAATGATTGTGAAGCTTGGTTGAGGTGGTGGAATAAGAGGGTGGAATATTTCCCAGGTAATGCCTTGCTGCTAAATGATGAACTAGCACTTGGCTGAGCCCTCAAGGGTTAACACACTGTTGTTAATGTAGCCTCACACTCTAGGAGGCAGCATGGACTGAGGCAGGAGGGAGGAAACACAATAGATGCAGGGCAGTGGCTGCAAACACTTCGCTGCAAAACCTGAAGATTATGAACCCACGCTATTCAGCTGGAACGCACCACTCCCTCCTCCTGACTGCACGTGCACGGCTGCACATGTGCTGTGGGGGATGCATGCATGTGTGAAAGAGAGAGATGTGCATTGCCCCTTTAAGTACGCTGGCCTCTCTTCAAGTATGCTGCCCTTTTAAGTAGTTCTGACAGGAAGCATGGGTTTCCAGCAAGCTCCCTCCATTCTCTCCCTGAGCCCTGTCCCCCTCCTCTGCTTTGTGGAGAGGGGGTACGGAGTGGGGGGGCAGGAGCAGGGGGACATCCTGATATCAGCACCCCACTCTCCCCTCCCTCTCAACCCCGCCCCCCCACTCCCCCAGCAAGCAGGCAGCTCCCAGGAGCAGCTCCCAGGAAGAGGGCAGGTCAGGAGCAGCACTGCATTGGAGGGAGGGACAGTTGAACTGCTGCTGGGTAGCTGCTGAGCCACATACCTTACAGGGAATTTAGGGGAGCTGATGGGGGGGGGGCTGCTGTCCCCCCCCAGTTCTAATCCCCACGAGGAGGAGCTGCTCTTCTAGGGAATCCTGCAAGCAGTGGACAAAGCAGGCAGCTGCCAAAGACCTTATAAGGGAGTATTACGCAACTTTAAATGAGCATGTTCCCTAACTGATCAGCAACATAACAATGAAACAAAGAATATTAACTGGGAGGAGGTTAAGTGAGGAGTTATTGTAATTATAACTGAGGACCAGACACACACAATCCTAAATTTAGGCAACTGAGGCTAGTGTCAGAAAGTTGATACAAGTGCCTAGACCAGGGGTTCTCAGAACAATTTTTTGGGGGGGGCCTCAAAGTGCAGCTACCAACCTTTGCTGGTGGACGCTGTGCCAATTTTTCCAAGCCCAGCTACCCAGGGCTGAAGCCAAGGCTGGCTTTAGGACCTGCGGGGCCCGATTCGAATACCCCGCAGCGGTCCGGGTCTTCGGCGGCACTTCGGCGGCGGGGGGTCCTTCACTCAGCTCCGGGTCTTCTGTGGCACTGAAGGACCCCCTGCCGCTGAAATGCCGCCGAAGACCCGGAGTGGACCCCCCACCGCCGAAGTGCTGCCGAAGACCCGGAGCAGACCGCCGCCAGGTGAGTAAAAAAAAATTAAAATTTAAAAAGGTGCCTAAGGCACAGGGCCCTCTTAGGCATGGGGCCCGATTCCAGGGAATCGGCCTAAAGCCGGCCCTGGCTGAAGCTCAGAGCCAGAGCCCAGGGGCGGAAGCCTGAAGCCTGCTGAGCGCACACACTGGCCCCACATGTCTGCAGAGACACTGTCTGGAGCCCCCAGGAGGCTGCATGGTGCAGGCCAGCAGGAGGCCTGTTCGTGATGCCAGCAAACACCAAGACAGCCAGGAGCAACAGCAGGGTGCTGCAGGGAGACGTCGCTGCTTTGTCCTCCCCTCCCCACCGTCTCTGCCCAGGAGGCTGTGGTGGCCGCAGAAAAATCCCCTGGTGACCACATTTGAAGAACACTGGCCTAGACACATGCAGCCTGCAGTTTGGTGCAAACCTACTTTTGCTTTTGGTGTGTCAAATCTTTGGAACAGCATATGCACAACAATGAGATCATGAAGTACTCATTGGCAGTATTTGATATGTTGGCTCTATTCTGCAGTAGAAATTTGACTGTAACCACTTAACTACAATATGACACTTCATGTTTGCAGAAAGTCTGAACCTTTTAACAGTTACTTTCAGTAATACATGAAATAGCTATTGCTAATTTATGTTCTAATATATAGAGAGTAACGTTTTCAAATTTGGGTGCCTAAAGTTAGACTCCTAAATCCATATTTAGACATCTAAAATGAAGTGGCTTGTTTTTTATTAAAGCACTGAACACTGCACCTTTCATTTACTCCAGCAGGAATTGGTGACGGTTCAGCTTCTGCTAGTCATGTAACATTTAACAAAGGAGACAACAGCACCAGTTTCCCAGAGGATCTTTACTGTCATGACCGGGCACAAAGTTCCCAGGTATCTCAAGTCTTTTAACAACTAGAATTTCACCCGTAAGTGAATAGGAATCCAGTGAAAAGACTTGAACAAAGTCATTATTGGGGAGATTTTCAAAGACACAAATGCCTGTTGGGTGCCTAATTCCCAACCAGCTCTAGTAAAATCCTCTTATAAGAGGAGATCAGACTCCAGGTGGCCCCTCAGCCCTTTCTTCTGTAATCTTACTATCTTATAGCTTCAAATCTGGGAGAACACTCAACATGAGAGCAGCCTTGTTATTTGAAGAAGGCTCGTTTAGTTTCCTTCATGTGTTTTTAAATCTTTCTATCTAAGTTTCCCTAAGGTCACCTTTCACCCAGGTATCTGAACACCTTTGTTTGTACTTGTGCACCAAGCTGCCCTACTGAGAGAGAAACCACATCAATGGTCATAAGCCACGGCGAGTGACCTCCAGGGACAAGAGATGATGAGGATGTGGTGAGCAATTGACAAAACTGAGACCAACCCTTGTTGAGCTCATCAACGCACCTAATGGAAAGGAAATGCAAATGTGACTTGCCACCCGTGAGCATCTGTAAAAATCCATCAGTCTCCGCCTTTGTTTTGAAGTAGACCAGCTTTGGTCTAGTATAGAGGTGAAATGACCCAAGCTTTGAAACTTCTAACTGATGGTTGGACCAAACAGAGCTGAAGACTAGACTGAGCACTTTAAAAACATCAGTAACAAAAGACCAGAATCGTAGCAATTTTCAGAGTGGGTATTCCCGTTCCCTGAGCTTCTAAATAAAGATCACAAACATAAACATGAATTACAGAAAGGGGCACTCATCACAATCCACCCACCTCAGTAAACACTGACTCACTGCCATAGATATAAAAAATGAGACTGAGAATTCTTTATTGCCCTTCAGACACAAGCAATAAAGGACAAACTGAGGTAAGAGAACTGTCTCTCACCACTGATAAAAAGAAAGGGGCAGGCTGCTTCTCTGTGCAGTTCTGATAGCCCAAAGGGCTCATTAAACTGTCCTAAAGGCCAGGTTTTCAAGGGCTCAGCATCCACAGCAAAGGCCAGATTTTCAAAAGAGCTCTGTGCCCTTTCAGGCAGATAAATAAGGGGTGACTTTTGAAAAGTGATAGCACCCAGCAGCTCCCACTCTGATACTTATGGCCACAACCTAAGGAGATCTAAGTACTTTTGCTACACCTACTGGTGTAAATGGGACAGTAGAAAATCCAAAGGAGGAAGTTGCAAAATGCTCTTTGCAGCTCCCAGCTGAGCCCAGAGATCAGAAGTCAGCCCCAAAAGGAAAACAAACCATGAGCTTAGCTCACACACTTAAAGATGCTCTAAGAATGCAACCAGTGGGAACTGAGGGGAAAAGAGAGAGATGTGCATATATAGGACAAAACATATCTGCCTAATCTAACATGCAATTCTCTTCCACAAAAAGCTGGTGCCCTGTTGTATTAATTTAGATGTACTATATACACTAAAAAGATTGACATAACTCGGTCACTGCCCAACATTAAATAGTGTTAAACAAGATTCAGGGCTTGGTATACAGATATCACAGCCTGCTTCGTACCCCGGTAAGCACACTATTAAAAATAATTTTAACCTTTTATTAAAGATGCAGACAAGAAGGAAAAAAATAGAGCATTTGAAATGCAAAGTATTAAATAATGCTTTCACTTTACTGACATTCTTTACTGACATTCCTTGTTCCCTTTCCCTTTAGCTGAAGAGGGTTTTAGAAGGAAAAGACTGTTTGACAGTCTCTTACATGGTATTAAAGATAACTGTCCTTTCGGGGAAATTAGAAGACATTAGTTGAGATGGGCTGGAGCTGTCATTGCTATTGTAGTTGAAGTCTGATCCTGTTCCTAGAAAATAAAATAAGGTAAACACACGCAAAAGGAGAGAAAATGCAGCTTCTGTCTCTGGTGTTGACTCTCATTTGCAGCCTCTCTATGGAAAAAACACAGGCCCAGCCCACATTCTTAAGAGTCACTCTGAGACCTGGCAAACTCATACCAGCATTGAGGTGTTTAGGGCATAGCTTTTAGCTGTCTCTTTCTGGTCATAGATTTACAGCTAAGCCAGATTATTAGAGAGAAGGGAAGAAAGGAGAGGGATGGAAAAGAGAATAAATAAGGTAGGAATGGAAAATAATACATGGGCAGCAGAGAGCAACAAAGACTGACAGCCCAGGTGGTATTCAGAGTTCAGCTGGAGACAGTAGGGAAAAGACAAGAAGTTAGTTGAGATGGGTTGGAGCTGTTGTTTAAGTCCAATCCCATTTCATCCCAGATGTCTTGGGATTCAGCTGGAGTGGATAGAGGTGGCAGTGTCATTTGGGTCCCGCTCTCTGGCCCGGCCCGGTCTGGTCAGGACATCTCTCAGGATCAGAATAATGAAGGCCTGGAGTCCCAGGAGATTGGGGGTGGGTGGGTGGCACTCATGATGGGGAAGTTCACTTCAGTAGTAAATTTTTTTCCCCCAAAGTAATTTTCTTAAAGGCTGACAAAGGGAATGGTGGGTGGGATAGCCCATCCCCTCATTATTTTGTCCACCAATTAGGCCTACTTGCTGACACACCAATTTTAGTTCACTGATTTCTGGTTCCACACTTTTCTTGTTTACCAAGCATGATCATAACACAGCCCTTAAGTTCTATCAGTAGGCTTTTTTGTTTGGATTAATTCAACCGTTGTCTCCCTTCTGTACCTTTTCTAATCAACATTTGTTATCATAGGTTATTGTGTCATCTTATGAACTTTTCACTCACTTCGTACATTTGTAGGCCCAATTATCACAATAATCCTAAAGGCCCACCCTGGAGGCTGCCATCTCCAAGCAAGGAATCTGTCTTCTATTGATTTCCCATAGCAATGGAAGTGGTGGAAGAGCTTGTCTCAAGGGAACCTAGGGAACAAACCAAAGCATTTGGTGATGTCTGTGTACGTCCTCAGCTCTTTACCTACAATGTGCTTTGCTAGTGAAAATTGTGAATGACTATCCCCAATATGAGGCTATGTCTACACAGCTCCACAGTTTGGTCTATGGGTGTGTGAATTGCAGTGCACATACGGTTGCCAACTTTCTAGTCGCACAAAACTGAACACACTAGCCCTGCCCCTTCCCTGAGCCCCTGCCCCCACTCACTACATTCCCCCTCCCTTGGTGGCTTGCTTTCTCCCACCCTCACTCACTTTCACTGGGCTGGGGTTGGGGTGTGGGAGGGGGTGAGGGCTCTGGCTGAGAATGCGGGCTTTGGGGTGGGGCTGGAGATGAGGGGCTTGGTGTGTGGGAGGGCGCTTCAGGCTGAGGGTGGGGTTGAGGGATTCCATGTGTGGGAGGGGGCTGCAGGTTGAGGCATTGACTTGGGGTGCAGGAGGGGGTGAGGGTTCTGGGGTGGGGCTGGGCTAGGGCAGGGGGTTGGGGTGCAGGAGGGGTGAGGGCTTTGGCTGGAGGTGAAGGCTCTGGGGTGGGGCCAGGGATGAGGTGTTTTAGGTGCAGGGGGGGCTCTGAGTTTGCGGGGGGTCAGAGTTGGAGTGCAGGCTTACCTCGGGCAGCGGTGCAAGCCGGGCTAAGGGAGGCTGCCTGCCTGTCCTGACGCTGCGCTGCGCCTACCCCGGAAGCAGCCAGCGGGTTCAGGTCCTAGGCAGGGGGACCAGAAGGCTCCACAAGCCACTCTCACCCACAGGCATTGCCCCCCACAGCTCCCATTAGCTGGTTCCCGGCCAATGGGAGTGTGGAGCCGGTGGTCAGGGCAGAGCAGCACGTGGAGCCCTGTGTCCCCCTCCCCCCGCCTAGGAGCCAGATCTGCTGGCCGCTTCTGGGGCGCAACATGGTGCCAGCTGGGACAGGTAGGGACTAGCCTGCCTTAGCTCCGCAGCACCGCCAACTGGACTTTTAACGGCACGGTCAGCGGTCCTGACCGGAGCCACCAGGGTCTCTTTTTCAACCCGGTGTTCCAGTCTAAAACTGGGCACCTGGTCACCCTAAGTACACACCGAAGTGCTGGGCTGTAACTCCCCTGTGTGCATGCAGCAGGTGCAAACTAAAATATTTCTACTTCACATTAATGTAATCCTGTTTGAAGGTGTCAGGCCCACTTGAAATTTAAACATTTTATTTTCCTTTCTTTGCATGTGATACAGATTCTGTATCAAGTGAAAAAACGGTTGAGTGCAAGGTGAGGAAGGATCATCAACCATTATAGGAGAAAGGAAGAAGTATTTCATCAGTGACATCAAAATTTAAATAAAAAATGGGCTTATCTCAGTTATAGGAAAGGTGAGAAATAAATTGTATTTAGTATATGCCAACAGCTATTGGGGGCTGCTATATGGTGCTTAGATTTCTACATACTTCACATGAATTACTAGTTGCAGATCAAGTCCATCAGAATTGTTTTGTATCCTATCAGCCACCTTTTATGGTTTTTTTAATAATGAGTTTATGTTTTATTTTTGAATAAGGATGACTGAACAGAAAACATGTCTCACTACTGCCGGATCAGATTTAAAATGGACTTGCATAGGATCTTAATATCATTTATTTTGCCCAGGCTAAACCAAAAGAGGCTATTGTAGCTAAATTCTGAAAAACTGTAACAAACACATTTCACCAATCCTTGCATAAAACACAGTGCATTTGTAAAACATGTATCAATTTCCCATAGCATTTGTCCAATCTACATACAAATTACTTTAGAGCATTCTTAGCCCATTAAGGGGACTGTTATGTAAAGTTTTCTTTTTATAATTTGTTAATTACTGATATTTTCTTGCAGGAGATTTATATTCTGCCTCCAGTCTTAATCAGTTGTGTTTTTCATATTTTCACTAGGTAACTAAGATGAAGCGAAAACAGTATTGCCTTGCCTGATTTCACCTCAAATGTTTGTGGTTCTAAATGTTGATGTGTTGGGTTTACTTTTTGTTATGGGAACTGTAAATATATATAAACTGTGAAGGGTTTGTGCACTGGAAGCACATCAGTTCTGCTATTTCATTTAATTTTAAAACAGATTTCATTTATAATTCTTTATCCACTATATTAAGAAGTCACCAGCTTTTGCATTGCCTGGGAAATTCTGGCTCATCCAAGGACTTCAAACTCACCTAAAATATGTTATTGATTTATTAAAATGCATATTTCATAGTAGATTGCACAGAGTAGAAAGGTGATATAAAGCCATATCAGGATTGAAAGGCAAACCCATGGGAAGGCAACTATGTGAATGTTGTGTAAAAAATTATTTATTATGAGATGCAGGAAAAAAAGCCAAAATCATTTATTTAGGCTAGGAAACTTTAGCCCATTCTCTCGGTTGGCTTTTCAGGATTTGTTCCTGTCTCTTCCACCTAGGGATCAGTGCAAGAAGAACCAGTACGGATAAAATAAGAACTGTCCTGAATGTATGTGTAAACTCAAAATAAACCTAAACCAAATCTTTTCAGAGATTTGGGAGAAGAGATGGGCAAATAAGAATCCTTTGTTGCCTGAGAGTTACAGAAAATCAAAATTCTGATTTGGGTCAAACTGATTTTTTTTCAGAATATTAAGTGAATTCAAAAAGTAAAAAAAAATGTTATGGGTCAAATTAAATATTTTGTTCAACCTGGAAGATGAAACATTTACTTTCCAGGCATTTAAACCTTTTTAAAGTAAAATCAAAGGGCCAGATTCACAAAAGTTGAGGAGCAGGGCTTCAAATCCACAGAGCAGAGATTTGAACATCCCATATAAGTTCTCTAACTGTTGGGCTATAGCTAAGGTTAAGATTCTGTCACAAGTATTTTTAGTAAAAGTCAGGGACAGGTTGTGGGCAATAAACAAAAAATCATGAAAGCCAGTATCCTGTCCCTGATTTTTACTAAAAATACCCTGAGGAGCGGGGCACAAAAAGAGCACTGCCAGGGCTTGACCCAACCCCAGTTTCTGCTTCAGTGGGCTGGGGACTGCTGCTTTGACTGCCCCATCAGTCAGCTGTTCCAGCAACCCCCCAGCTGATGTTCCAGTGGCCCCAGAGGCTGGCTGCCGGCCCGCTGTTCCAGCCTGGCCCCAAAGTAATCATAGAGGTCTTGAAAAGTCATGGAATCTGTAACCTCTGTGACAGAATTGTATCCTTAGTTATAGGGTATAAGGACATCATCACCATGAATCTAGCTCAAAAAATGGTTTTTGTCCAAAACTATTCTGCAGATTCAACACAAATTCTGCAAAATTTGAAACTGTATTTTCCAGTGAATATACTATTCCTCAAAAAAATGTCATCAAGCTCTATTTGAGTAGAACAACAAACCTTTTTAATTACTCTTTTTCCCTTCTCTGCACTCCTAGTTTTGGTTGGGACCAGAAGCAGAAATATTGCCATACAGTAAGGGAACCTATTGATATTTTTCTGAGCCACACTGAGTCAGGAAGCCATGGAAATCTCACTATGAAAGAATTACCTCAAGTTTTTCAACTCAATTTCTCACTTAGTGGTTTGGATAAAGCATCTTGTGGTAAGGGTGACCTCTATCTTGAATTTAGATGCATAGGAAGCATGGATTGGGACATTAATGCTCTATGGGCCAGTGAAAAGAGTTCATTAGGGATCTAATGCCAATCAGTCTTGTGAAAATGGGAGAATGGAAACTCTCAATTTTCTTATCCTCCGATGATAGTTGTACCCAAGAGGAGCTTTTGTATCTAAGAAGAGCTATAGTCACAAGAAATGATTGTATTCTTTCCCAGTTAGGGCTTCAGAGAAGAATCAAGTGATTTTCTAGGGGTAAAAATCTTCCTCGTTCTAGCAGTTGTATAGTTCTGAACATTTACTTATGTGATCCTCTTGAGTGATTCTTTCTTCCTCTGAGCACTTGGGCTCCTAGTGCCATCCCTTTAGGCTATAGCTAGAAATAAAAGGGGAATGGAGAGGTGAGATCTAAGAAATTCAAAAACCTGAATAAGATAAAGAGCCCCTCTCTCCCATTGGTGTGGGACTCATAATGTATGGCCTGATTCTGCTACTGATACAATTGGAAGTATTTTACTCCACAAGTGACCACGCTGATTCAGTGGGACTGTTTGTGAAATAAGGCACTAGTCAGAGTAAAGGGGTGCAGAACTTGACCCATAGAGAATAGGTTAGTCTCTCCTGCCCTCCCTACTGCCCCTGTCCTCCCCCCAAACTGTATGGCCTTATATGCTAGAGAAACTTGACATGCTTAGCGACCTTTGGTCGCCCCAGCACACATAACACAGCACACATACAAAAATGGTGCACAGAAGATCGTATGACCATTTAGATTAGACTGGTTTTGAGTGGGGCTAATGTGTGGCCATCTTCACCATGTCAGTTTACTACTACAAATGGAAAGCACTGATGTGGTAGTATGGTGACTGCAACTGTTCCAAGCGCTTGCACAAGGAAGGAGCACAAAAGAAGGTGGCTTGCTCCATTCTACTCCTTTGGTTACATACTTATGGAAGGGAGATGAAGCATGGCCTTGTGGATAGGTCATTGGTGTGGAACTCAGGAAACCTTGGTTCAATTCCCAGCTTTGTGGCATCTATGTGACCTATGGCAAATCGGTTACTCTACATGTCTCATCTGTAAATTGGGGATAATAGTTTTCTACCTCACAGGAGTGTTGGAAGGGTAAAATTCTACTAGTGATGGAGAGGCACTGTGATGATGTGGGTCATACAAGTGCCTAAAGAGAAAGGGTCAATTTGGTCGGAAAAACAAAAAGTAAAGTGTACATTTTTACATATCATACACACACTCACTCTCAAAGGAAATATTTTCTAACAGCAATACTGAAGTCAATGAAAAGAAACCATCAGTTTCATTCTGAAGTATAACTTTCCTCTTTCTTTTCTCTAGTGAGGCCCAGACTCTTTTTTTTTAAATGAAATAACTCTCAGATTCTGAGTGCAGATACTCTCCCTGTTGAATGCTAGGGAGTTTAATACTGGTGAGAACTCCCAGAATGTCCTTTCTTAAAAGGGCACAACATCTTCATGTATCATCTCAGAAACATTAATATCAGTACTTTTCCCCATGTTTAATGATAACTAGATGAAACCTTTTGAAAATATCATCAGCCATATACTGAAGGATACATATGAGACACTGAGTGATTGTAAATAATGGTTTTATTAAACTGTTACAATACAATTGACATTTTTGAATCAATTAAAATGTGTCTGACATCAACACATTTATGAAATTCACAATCTCCATTGGAGTCATTAAATTTATTCTTATGCTTCTATTGTATGCATATTGGTCTCTTATTAAATCTTGAATTTAGCAGATACACATTCATGAAACACAAAGAAAACTGTTCAATATTTGTTGCATCCATGCATTAACAATGGGCTAAATGATGGCTTTGCCACCAGTCCTGGGCAAGGGGCAGTTCGTAGCTGCATAGACCAAGGACCAGACCAGATAGGGTGACCAGATGTCCCGATTTTATTGGGACTGTCCCGATATTTGCTTGTTTGTCCCGAGTCCCGACCGATGTTAGGTCGGGACACTGGACAAACAAGCAAATGCTCCGGAGCCCGGAAGTGCTCACGCCCCCCCTCCCCCGCCCCAACTCCACCTCCTCCTTCCCCCATTGGCTCCCTCCCCAAATCCCCACCTCTTCCCCAGGCTCACCATTCCTCCTCCCTCCGCAAGCGCTGGAAGGAGGCCCCGGAGACGCAGGGGGAGCGCGGGGCCGGGGTGAGTGGGAGTCCGGCCTGGCCCCGAGCACAGGCAGGACTCAGTCGGGCGGTAGGGAGAGTAGGGGGGCGGCCCAGGGGCCAGGCGGCAGCTGTTCTCCCCCCCGGGCAGTGGGATGCAGGAGCAGCCGCTGCTGCAGCTCCCACTGCTGCGGGGGGAGGAAGCAGCCGATGGCCAAGCTCGGCGGCTGCGGCTCTGGCGCCCGCGAACCCCCCGAGCCTGGGCCTGTTGTGGGGACCCAGCAGCGCGCACGCTGCGCCCAGCCCCTGGCCAGTCGCGTCTGGGCTGCCCACCTGGTGCAATCCCACAGCGGCCCCAGGGCGGAGGCATCGGCAGCCCAGCCCCGTTCGTTCCCCTGCGGGACCCGAGCAGGACGGGGGGGTTGGGGCCTGCTGCCCCCACTCCGGGGCCGCCGCGGGATAGCACCAGCTGGGTAACATCCCAGACGCGACTGGCCAGGGGCTGGGCGCAGCGTGCGCGCTGCTGGGTCCCCGCAACAGGCCTGGGTTCGGGCCCGGGCGCCAGAGCCACAGCTGCCGAGTGCCACGTGCTTGGCCGCTTCCTCCCCCCGCGGCAGTGGGAGCTGCAGCAGCGGCTGCTCCCGAGTCCCGCTGCCCAGGGAGGGAGAACAGTCGCCGCCTGACCCCGCGGGCCGCCCCCCTACTCTCCCTACTGCCCGACTGAGTCCTGCCTGCTCGGGGCCTGGCCGGACTCTCACTCACGGCACCCCGCTCCCTCTGCGTCTCCAGGGCCTCCCTCCAGCACTTGTGGATTGTGGAGGAGGGGTTTGTGGGTTTTTTTGCCCCGCCCCCCTGCCATGCGTCCCAATATTTGACCTGGGTGATCTGGTCACCCTAAGACCAGGAACAAGATTGACTCAGTCCCAGTCTCGTGCTCTGCTCCCCTTTTGTCCAGGGAAGAAGAGCTGGTACAGATTCCTATCTCTGCTGCAGATTACTTTGCTTGCCAGGCTAGATCAGTGGCACTGTCTGCGGCATAGGGGGCAGAACGAAGGCTCCACCTATTCCTTGCTGCTGCCTGCCCACTCCAGATGCACATGCACAGGAGGTGGGGAATAGTGGCTCCTGGGAGACTGCCTCTTTCCTGCTCTGCTGTCCTGCATGTGTGCAACAAGTGGCTTATAATCTGAACCACTGTTGCTAAAAAGATTACAAAACAAAGTATGAAAAAGACCTCCCCAGACTCCACAAGAGAGTCCATCACACGACTGAGCTTCTTCAATTGGAGCTTGGTGAATAACAGATTTGTCAGTTAGTGGGCAATTTAAAAAAGGTGTAAAAAAATGTTTTGGGTCCACCCCGAAATGAAAATTTTCAGCAAATTGAGACGTTTAAAAACAGAAAAATTCAGGTCAAGCAAAAAGCTTTGTTTAACCCAATGTTTCGTTTTAATTATGATACTTCTTTAAAATAAAGGACACTTTGAACTGAAAAGTCCTTTCAAACAAACAAATCAAAATGTGCATTTCAAACATGTCAAAATGAAACATTTTTAATTGTTTTTTTTTTAAATGATTTTTTTAAAAACAATTTGGCGTAACCACCATGAAATTGTGAAATATTTCTGGGTTTCTGAATCTGCGTGTTTTTGCTGAAAATGTTTCTGCCAGATATCACCCAGCTCTTGCTGCAATGTTGCAGGCAGGAAGAGAGCTGCAGTCAAGACCGGATAGTGTTATGGGCTGGTGGTATAGGGAGCTGTGTAGAAGAAACTGTTTGCAGTGCACAACAAGTAGTTTAATTGGTCCTATAAAAGCCAGGGCACTTTATCTATTAATTATTCACATATAGAACACTCTCATAGCCGATAAGTCCCACTAAAAATGTTGAAACCTTAGAAGGCCAACAAGCTAAACCTGCCTTTCTCCCTAATGACTGTTCCCAATATTATCTCTTATAGCCAGCTCTGTTCTCTGTCCCCCATTATTTGGTGCTTTTATTTCTCATACTACACCAGAGAGGCACCCATATTCATTTGAACACCCACCCCCGCTATTATCCCTTTTCTGAGTATGACGCTGGGGGGAAGGTGGTGTCACTGGACAAGAACTGTCCCCCTGCACTTTACGGGAACTGTTAAGCATGAAAAGGAGCTGTTATGCTGGATGACCAATCTGGGAAAGAGGAGGGACGTGGATTTGAGGGGAGAAGGGTTTTCAGAGGAACTCTAAGGTGGATTTGTGGCCAGCTGAACAGGGATCAAATGTGAAAGTGGCAGTAGTTCCTGCTGGAGATCAAAGCAGGTGCTGTTCTGTAATGGCTCAGGAGAGGAGCTCTCTGAGGCAGTAACAGCCAGCCAGAGCAGCAGCACAGACCTGTTGACAGAGGAACCACATTCCCTCAGACCTGAGCCTAGGACAAATTCCCCTGCTGGACCTCTCAGTGGTGGCCAAAACAAATTGGGGAATTCTACACGTTTTCACAAAATGTTTTGCGTGACCCAAATCCGCATTTCTTGTGGGGAAAAATGCTGTGTCTGAAAAGTTTCACCCAGCTCACTTTGTAGGAAATCTAGCTAATGGAATCTACCTTCTAATGTAAGAATACTTTTTTTTTTTGTATTTACTTTCCAAATATTTTTAAGGAAAAAGAAACTCAAGAAAGAGGAATTTTAAAAGCCCTTGGTGTGTTCCTGCAGGCATAGGGATGTTCCTGATTACAGGGCCATGTGTGTGGTGCTTATTTGCATTGTTACAAGTTTTACAGTACCATTAATATAAGCACACATTACTGTTTACAAGAACTGCACCAGGGCTTCAGAGGAGTCAGCCAAGGAGTAAATTAGGCAGAGTGTTGTCAGCTCTCACTATTTTATTGTGTATTTTGTGAAATTTGGTGTTATTCTTTAAGTCCCAACTCCTGGAATCAAAAGAGGACATGAGAAACTCAGCTTTGATTTCTTTTTTTAAAGGAAGCCCTCATGATTGTGGGATAAATCTTGGAAAGCTTTTAATGCTTTTTATTGCTCACATTAAACCAGACAGGCACTCACGTTCATCTGAACACCCAAGCCCACCATTTTCCCTTTTATGAGTATGACAGTGAGGGCAGCTGGAGCCTCTGGAGCAAGAACCAGAAACCATGTTGCTCAAAAAACAGAAAGCAAATCAAGATATCAAATTCATTATTTTAAGCCAATTCCCTGATGTTTTGGGTCCTGACTCATTGTCTGTGAATGATTGGGTTTGACAGTACTGTTGGGCATCCCCCTCAATGTCCAGGATGTTATGGAGCTAGGGGATTTCTTTTGGATTTCTCCCCTCTAGAGAAAAAAAATCCATATAGGTTCAGGGTCCTTGTTCACAACTGCAAGAAAAGCTTGAGGATATACTGGCCAATAGAACAGGTTGGGAAGTAGTCAGAATGATTTTCCAATTGAAAATGCCACAGGAAAATTTCCATTTGACTGGGAAATTTTGATTTTTCCCCCCATCAGGAATATCAAAATGACAGCTCTCTGGTTGCCCACTGGGAAGCCAGACCTGAGGGTTAGGGAGGAGGCTGAAAGTGTCCCAGCTCTCTGCTTCTCCAGAAGCAGGGCTGGAAGCCTCTTGTCAATTTCATTTCCGCCTCCATGGAGAAGGTGAAATTGAGAACCATTCAGACTGCTGTTGGTAAGCTGAAAAATCCCAGTTAGGTCCTCCCAAAAGAGATTTCCACACACACACCCCATAATTCCCTGCTTCGGGGGGTGGGGTGGAAGGAATGTGTTTTTGACTATTTGTCCCAATTTGGGCATTTTTGTTTTCAAAAATATGATTTCCTTTTTCAGGAAGGGATTTCTATTTTCCCTCCAGCTCCTCTCTCTACGTATGTATTTCACATTTCCTGATCTCTGGAGGCCTCAGTACATTCTGCTGTGCAAAGCTATTGTACCCAATGCTGACTACACATATGGATAACACCAATTTTTATGAATTTTTGTATTCAACTGAGCTGTTTAATCTCAAACACCTTTGTTTCTTGCCTTGAGAATAAATTATTGTATGTTCTCTCAATTTTATCAATCCTTGATTTTTATAAGTGTTGGGTGTTGCCCTTCAAAACATTGCAGTTCTCCTTATATATATAAATGATAAGCATATGATTTCATATAGGGCTGTTGTTCATTCTGATTCAGGGGTATAGCATCCTGGCTGCTTATCTATCAGTCTTTTCATATTCGCCAGCAATGCTTGATTCTTCCCCAGTAGACTATGTTTTATAGCAGTTTCAAAAGTTTGCAACTGCTGTTCATGTTATTCTGAAGTTCCAAACCTATCCTTTCATCCTAATAATTCCCCCCACCCCCATA
Source organism: Terrapene triunguis (assembly GCF_002925995.2). NCBI lineage: Eukaryota > Metazoa > Chordata > Testudines > Emydidae > Terrapene > Terrapene triunguis. The sequence goes on along the minus strand of NW_020664531.1, from coordinate 11,889,393 downwards.
GGCCTATTTATTTTGTAGGGGGAAAAATTAGAATGCAACATTCAGGGTACCCGCTGAGACAAAGGCCTGGTCTACACTAACCCCCCAAGTCGAAGTAAGGTACGCAACTTCAGCTACGTGAATAACGTAGCTGAAGTCGACATACCTTACTTCGAACTTACCGCGGTTCACACGCGGTCCACACGCGGCAGGCAGGCTTCCCCATCGACTCCGCGGTACTCCTCTCGTTGAGCTGGAGTACCGCAGTCGACGGCGAGCACTTCCTGGTTCGATTTCCAGCCGCCGAACTAGCGGCTAAGTATAGACCAGCCCAAAGTGTTCTGTTTCCATAGAAAAGAGTGTTTAAAGTTTGTTTATTTTTCAGTAAAGTTATAGTAATGAAACTATGAAGCTACAAAAACTGTTTTATGCCTTCCCTTCTCTACACATTTCAGTTGCCCTTGGGTAAATGCCAGACTGGATTTTAGGATAAAATTACCTTCCATTTTGAAAAGGTATATCAAACTTCCCATATAGCTTTTTGTTTTTAATTAAAATTTAAAATGTATAAGCACAGCAATATCCTATTAGCACTGGTGAAAGCGGCCAACGTGTCAAGTCATTGGCGGGAAAGCAACACACTTACTCCCAGTCTGCTAACCATGGAGATATGTACATTTTAAAATTGAATAATTAAAATCAATTTAAAACCAAGTGTACATATCAGGAAGAAGTGGTAGTGACTCCTATATTTAGGTTGTCTCATGCGTTCCATTATAAAATAGATGGGGAGGAAACAGGATGAGACTGCTCTTATTCTCCAAAACCAACAGAACTGGCCAGCTGTGAAGGGGAGCATACTATCTATCTCTGTGTAGACTTACATGCCTCCAATTACTCCAGTGCCATGCAAAAAGAATTTGCTGTATTGGCAGTGTTTCACGTTATCCAAGAGGAGCACAGGGAGGGATAGCTCAGTGGTTTGAGCATTGGTCTGCTAAACCCAGGGTTATAAGCTCAATCCTTGAGGGGGCCACTTAGGGATCTGGGGCAAAAATCAGTACTTGGTCCTGCTAGTGAAGGCAGGGAGCTGGACTCGATGACCTTTTGAGGTGCCTTCCAGCTCTATGAGATAGGTATATCTCCATATTGTGTGTGGCTCTTTTAGCAAGACACACTCTTTGCACACCTGTGCACAAGATATCCCATTATGTAAGTGGTAAGAAGTAGCTCTCAGTTGTCAGTTCAATTGTGGAGAGAAACACCATAAATAATACACTTTAGCCTTTCAATCAGTGCCTCTATTGTTCCCGTTCAGTAGCGCTGATAATACATGAGTTTTTCATCATCCACTTTCTGGTCTGTTGCTACATTAAAGGTATTATTTCCAGCACAATGACTACCATTACATCCATGATCCTATCCTTGCATATGGGTTATACTCTGGGGGTGGGGGACTATTTATAAACTTGGCTGACATATTTGTGAACATAAAAGTTCCAGCAGGAGGAAAGATAATGACTATCCAAATGCAAAACATGAAGTATTATGTACGTATTATGTACTGGCTTTCATTATGATCTGTTCTTGCTTCAGTTATTAGTTTTGAGAAGCAGTTTGTTTTGAGAGGGCAATTTTCATGTAGAAATGAAAAAAGGAAAACATTTCTGGATTGTGATAGTGGATACCAGTGCACAGTAAATTACTCAGCTCCTTTATAAATGAAAAGGCTTTTGAAAGTGTACAGTATACCTATTTAATTAATAGTGGTTGCCATGGACAGGTTATTTTTCTTTTGGTCTTTCTTTGTGTGAGCTACATTCTGTTCCTTGAGCTAAATATAGACCACTCTTCAGTTGCTGTAACTCTTGAGTTTCCTTCTGAAGTCATATTTACAAATCTATTTTCCCTCTTTTATTTTCAAGAACACAACACCCAGAACACTGGGACTTAAGCGGTGAATACTACCAGAAAATAATTTAGACTGGAATTTTCAAAGGGTACTAAGGGATTTAGGCAGCCAGATCCTATTGAATTTGAGTGGCACCCAACTCCTTTTGGTTCATTTAAAAATACCAGCATTAGTCTACAGACATTTTGATATCTTCACAGCTATAAACGAATTGTCTTAGTATAGAAATGTTCTTAGATTTGATATCCTAAATAATTCTTTATGGAAACCCTCCATAGGGATCACAGGCTCACTTCTGTCTTGCTCCACCTAAAGGTCAATCCAAGGAGATTCCTCAGAGCACTCACTAGGCGCCAGAATTTATTCTCATTTGTTCTGGTGTGGCTCCCCTAAATGTCAGGCTTTACTGCTAACCAGGAATCAGATAGCAGAAGCTGTAGGATGGTGAGGATGTAGCTACAATAGTGGCTGACACAAAACATTTATGTTCCATAACCTGGGCAAATATTGGTCCCATGATGGATTTCAATAGATAATGGATCAGCTCCTAAAGCCCAATTCCTATAAAATAATCCTCATATATGGCCCCTGCTCCCAACTGGAAATGAATTGAAGTCACTGCTCCATGCAGATGAGTCTCCTGGCATAATTCCTACACACACACACACTCACTCTCTCTCTCTCTCAGTTGTAGGGTTCTTCCTACACAATATAAATGAAGCTTACACTTCTGGATAAATTGTTACTTTGATTTTTGTGCTTGTCTGAGAGTTTGAAAGGCACTCAAAGAGGCTACATTATAAAATATTTAGCAGTTTGATTTGAGATATTTTCTTCATTTTGCCAGTAAATTCTTGTGAATGATAGACATCAATGCCCTAATTTAATAAAGAAAAACAACAGCAGCATATTTTTATAGCAATCTCAATGTAAAATATTTAAGTGCTCAGGAGTTGCCCAGAACTGAAGTTTACAGGGTGTTTACAGATCAGATCCATGGTGCATCTCGCAGAGCTATAGGATATAAAGATAGCATTAAACTGCTTTAGTGTTTTAGTCTAACTACTAAACTGACAAATTACAGTTCAAAGTTTTCAGGGGATGGTGATAACTGATGTGTATGAATGGTGTGTGTGTTTTATATTTTCTGATGGCGGTGCTTAAGTATGAAGTGTGGTATTCAAAAAAATGATGAGCACAAACACTGCTGACTACCTGATTTACATATTAATAGTTTTTGGTGGTTGTTCTTTAATCCCAGGCATCAACCGATGCCCGAATTTACCTGGCTTCCTGGATTTAATTGGCAATGTACTATTTTTTCATTACATCAGAAGGGAAGGGTTGTTTCCAAACAATTTTGTATTGTTTATCTTTTAAAGTAAAGAATCATGACATCAGCAACTGTGCAACAATATTTTGGCACATCAGAAATAATTTCACATAGCAAATGTCTTGTCTTAGCATTAATACATTATGTCATTATAATAAGCAACGGGAGCTTAAAAATAACCAACCTAGCAGACAAACTTTCCATTAAAATATATGTTTGTATTTTATTGCTATGATTTGAGTCCAGAAAAAGAAAAAAAAATACCAATGAAATGAAAAGCAAGAAACATAAATCAATAGAGAAGTAAAAAATGGGGAAACTGGTACAGCAATTCCCATCCAACAACTCTCAATTGCCTGTGCTGCATTTCCTCAGGCAAACTGAGAAGTTAAAATCGAGTAAAGGAAGAATAACTAGGGACTGATTCTCCTCACTTACAATTGTGTAAGACTTCAGTTCAGCCAAGCACTTAAGCATGTCTTTAATAGGACAACTCATGTGCTTCAAGTTAACACACGGTTAAGTACTGGGGCTTAAATAAACTGTACTCAAATTTCAGTCCGTTGGAGAGTAGAATCAGACCCTATATTTCTTAACTGAGCTAGGGGACAATTTTCCCTGGATGCCAAAAGTGTAGTTCTACTTGCTAATTAAGGCCTCGATCCTTCAAGGTGATCTGTGTGGGCAGACATCTGCATTTGCAGGGAGCTTCAGTGAAGGCAGCAGGGCTCCAGACAAGTGCAGGGATCTACCCACACAGATCAACTCGCAGGATTTGGACTGCCCTGGGAGCAAAACCAATTAATTTTGGTTGTTACTTGGCAACACACTTGAAGTGTTTTAATTTTATCTCTTCTCTTCGCCCTATGTACCCTACTTATGGCTGCAAACATATAAGGTGGGAATTGTTGATTGTCACAAAGTGAGGCCTAGCAGCCTAGAAGTGGGTGTTTAGCAGCAGGTGCAAGAGTCTGCCATTCAGATCAAACCTATACTGGGGACACTGAGTGGAAGGGTGTGGGGTACCTTTATAGGAAGGCTAGCAGAAGAGATAAAGTGGTAGGGTTAAAAGCGGAAGTTGCTGAGCACAGATGCTGACAGGGAATGTGAGCCCAGCAGGACACAGGGAATCAGAGGAGCATTTGTAGGCACCATGTGTTGCCAGTACATTTATATTCTGACTTGGATGACATATCCCAGAATCTGCTCAGTTAGTTCCAATTTCCTCTGAATTTTCCAGAACCTGTTGCCTGGTGGCAGAATTTACACAGCTGTCATATGATTGTTTCCATAATGGTTTTGTATGGGTTGTGCCCTTTTGAAGGGTCACCATATGCTGTGACCTGAGAGTGCTGGAAGCTGAGTTTACTACGAGAGCGTGCATGCTATTAACTGCTAACAAGAGAGAATTAGCTGTACCAGTCTGAGTGTCTGGATTTAATGTCCATTGCATTGCTGATTCTTTTACCTTTCCCTATGTGACACGTCTGAAGGTTGATCCCTGAATTACCTGTTTTTTACTTGTCAGCACTGGTGTCTTTGTGAGCAAGATCTAATGCTCTGAAGATAATTGGAGGATGATCCCGGAGTACAAAACTGCAATAACAGTAGACGAGGAGTTAATTCTTAGTCACAGCACCAGTACATGGCCCACTTAACTCTTCCATGGGTATACAGTTGCTTCTATGTTAAGAAGTACAGGCTATGGCCCAGGTTTTACAATTTATCCCTTTGTGAGATATATAATCTGTTCTATGATTCAGCTGGACTTTGTGATACTTTGCCACTCAGCCGTCATTTCTCAGGTTTCTATGTCTAAGTCTGAGCACAGAACATTGGCAAATGCACTGAAATGGAAATAAACGGATGTGTCCGTATGTTATGTGGACACTAGTATGTATGTGCGGACGGCAGCAGCTACCCCTGCATGTGCAGATGGCCCTGCTGGCAGAAGCTATTGCCCTCTCTGGGACAAAGCTAGCCCTGTTGGTGTGGGCTCACCACATACAGGGATGCTCGCATTATGGGGAGTGCTGTTCCTATACAAAATAGTGTTCGAGGTGGCTGTGGATGTGGCACACCGGTGCAATCAGGCATTATTTTCCTATGGCAAGTTCTAATTTTACTTTACCCTGTTTGTTGGTGCCTGATCTAATGCACATATACCTAAACTGAAGCCACTCTCAAGCACTGTAAGCCTCTCTACTGGCCAGGATCAGAGGGCTTGCTGTCTGCATATAAAGTGTCCCTGCTGTGTTAATCCAGTGATGAACCAATGGGGAACTGCATAGCCAGAGATGGATTCACTGGAGACTGTGCAAGCTTATTAAAGGGTCTGATTTACTTTTTGCTGTTTTAGCCTCCTCTTTGCAGCAGCTGTTACCTAGTTCTGGCTTCTCTTTGTGCTTTGCTTAACTTTCACCTGACAGCTGCCTTCTTCGGAGTACTAGGTGAGGCTTTCTGTTGAAGTTGGTTTCTGACCCTCAGTGAATCGTGGCCTAAACCAATACACGGAGGTGCTCAGTAGGACCTGAATGAATTTAGAATGGTGGCTTGAGTGCAAACATGTATAGGTTCCTGTGGGCAGCAATACTTTTAAATTAATGTCACTGATTAGCAGTAGCCATAAACTAATAGTCTACATTTTAGTGTTGTGTTTTGCCTTCTTAATAACAGCTAGTAAACAGTAATGAAGCCTAATGGAGGCATTACGTTAAACAATCACATGAAATCTACAGAGATCCAGCTCCAATTTATTTATTTTAAATTGTTCTTTCATTCTGTGCAGTGCCTCATTTGCACTCAGGAAAAAGAAAATGCAGGCTGCTGCCATCCCACATCCTGTCACTTATATAGCACCTTGAAGAGTAACAATCTACTGTAATAGCAGACTCAACAGAGCTTACCAAGTTGGGAGGGTATGCTGACTTTGAAAGAGTTAAACTGAATTCTACTTTACAACTTTATATGCATCCGAAGAAGTGGTTTGTAGCCCACGAAAGCTTATGCTCTAATAAATTTGTTAGTCTCTAAGGTGCCACAAGTACTCCTGTTCTTTTTGCGGATACAGACTAACACGGCTGCTACTCTGAAACCTACTTTACAACTGTTTGTCAGTGCTTTGTGATCATTTGAGGGAAGACATGTTTATCTGAATGCATAGGCTTTAACAGATCACTTCTAACATGAAACTAAAAAGGCCATTGTCCCTCACCCATGATGCCAGACATACGGAGCCACCTTTTAAGCTGCCGAGTAAAAGCAGGTGGCCTGCTGGGCAGAAGATCACTTTCTCTCTCTGATACCAGAAGCAGAGATAAGATAAAGACTTTCTGCCCATTTGGAAGGTGTCTTTTGACTGATTAAATTGGCCAGTATTCAGACCCTCCCTCCTCACCCACTGGTAAGCACCTTTGTTTTCAGTTTAAACCGATTTTTTTTTAACTGAAAAAATTCACGGCTTTTACAAAAAGTATTATTCGTTTTTCTTCCACCCTATTTTTGTAGCATTCAAATATATAAAAATAAATGGTTTTATTAGGAAAATACAATACATTGCATGAGATATAGGTATGACTATAATGCATTAGTCTGTGTATATGCAAAGCTGCCTGTTGAAGTAAGACTATGTATTAGTCTAGAAGATACACACAATAAACAAACAGGCACACACAAGCTCTGAAGTGGTGCACATCTGAACATACTGATGAATCTCTCACACCCATTGTGTACACATTTCAAGCTGTTAGCAGATAACAGTTTAAAGATCTGACACACTAAAATGAAAAGAAAACAAAAATCTGTATCAGAATATGTTTCAGAACACAAGGAATTATTCAAAAGTTTAAAACAAAACAAAACAGGAGAAAAGGATGAAGTATGTGCTGCAAATGATGTGGCCCAGTTATTACATGTAAATATTGATAGGCTAATAGTTCTAAGTCTACAATGGTGAACTGTTTATTCAAATGAAAAGATTAGAGATATCTTGTTTTTTTTAAACTTGTAGGTGGCATTGTGTTTTGAGTTCTGTTTTAGTTCTGCAGCGAGCTACATCAATGCTTTGATGACTGGAATTCCATCTACTGAATACTTTTCCCCGCTATCCTTCTGTCCACCAAAATAAACCTCGATATTTAACCAGACAAGTTATTAATAGTTTTCCACTGATTTTTCACCTGTTTTTGTTGTTGTAGTAATAAACACCAGTAAATTCCCAGAAAACATTAAATAAAATAAACATAGAAAATGAAGTGCCCTACCTATTGGTTATAGTGGGGTGAGGGAATATTGGGGAAGAAGTAGCTTAAGGGGATGGGGACTGAGAAGCAGGAAACTGTTGATGTTGGAGAGTAAGGAAGAGAAGAAGGACAAGAGGCGAGGAGGTAGAGGCACTTAACTTGTGGACATAACAAAAATGTGAAAGAAAAAAAATGAGATATTGACAGAAAATTTTCAACTATTTTTTTTGATGGAAAAGGACTTTTTTGACAAAAGTATTTTTCACAAACTGTTTTGTTGCTGAAATTTTGAGGGTTTTCATGAAAGAACTGAAAGTGTTTGAGTTTTCTGCAGCAGAAACTGAAGTTTTGGTTTTAAACTGGAAAATATTTACCATTTTTAACAAAATCTTTACAGATCATTTTTGTTGAAAATTTTCACACAAGGGAAAAATACAATTGGTTCTCAACCAGTTCTAGATAAGATACTTAAATTATTGTGATACATTTTATTAAAATGGCAATGCCAAATTGTTTATTGAAATTTGGCCTTAAACTATGTGGTTTTTCATTTTCTTCCTCCTCCAGCTTTTTATAGTTCATTTTTGAAATTTTGAAAAACAAAATAATTTTCAATTTTTGTCATGCTTCACTGCAAATAATGATTGCTCCCCTGAAATTTGACAAATCACAGTTTCTGGGGGGGAGAGAAATGGGGCAGGAGGATACGGTGTTTAATATCTATATCTACGTTCGTATACATCACCCATCACGGATGTATATACAACCTAACATTTAAAACTTCTAAAAGGCTTTAAAAAAACAAAAACAAACTATTACCTCAGTATTTTGTACTATTCCCTAGATATTTTATTCCCTATAAGTAAAAGTAAGTACAGGGAATATTTTGAATACTGAAATAATATTATTTAAGGCAAAAGGGAAAGATTCTGAGTGTGAACAGAGCGCATGTGTATAATCTGAACTCTCCCTTACATTTTTGGGTGGGTAAGGAAGTTATCACAGGAGTCTAGAAGAGTAACTTGATAGCATGCTTTTGGGGTAACCTTTTTGTCCTGCTGTACCACTGTACTTGTGTCAGGCACAGTGTGGAATTTACATCTTATTTAGAAGAGAGAGTGATTTGCTGTATATGTGGAAGGTCCCAAGTATGGCATGTAGAATGGAACTGCTCCGAAGTAGTTTATGGCTATTAGGATTTAATTACTTTTTATGATGAAGAGACTCTGCCAAGGTTCTAGAGAGGAATTATATGTGATTTAATTCTCAAACAGTGAGTTTTGCAGAATTAAGCATGAATCATTAAATTCTAAGACATGAATGAAACTGAGTCAGACCCCAGGTATCATAAAACCTCAATATAGTGCAAAGCAATTCTTCTATAAAAACTCAACTGCTGCAGCTAACTGAAGAGACTGCCAGCCGTGAAAAGACATGTTGCATAAATACAAATTCTCGGCATAGTCGACAGCATCTCTCAGATTCTGAGGCCTGGTCTACCCAAGAAAATTAGGTCAGTTTAACTACATTGGTCAGGGGTGTGACAAATCCATACCCCTGAGCAGCACTGTTAAGACAGCCTAAATTCCTGTGTAGGCAGTGCTAGGTCAACAGACTTCTGCTGTCGACCTATCTACAGCTTCTTGGGGAGGTGGATTGCCTATGCCGATGGAAGAATCCCTCCCATGGGTGTAGATAGTGTCTACACAGAAGCGCTACAGAGGCACAGTTGTGCTGCTGTATCATTTTAAGAGTAGACGAGCCCGGAGACTTACTCAATTTCTTTTTAAATAACTTCAAAAAATACTAAATTGAGATGAAGAGAAATTTTCCTGTTTTCAAGTAAAACTTTCCAGAGCTGACAATTTTTAACACCCCAGTGTGCACACTAGACTTTTTACTTCTATAATACTCTGAATCTGCTTTAAATAAGCAGCAGTGTGTTATCTCTTCCTGCATTTCTATAGAAGCAATCTGATGTTGACAATACCAGAGCAGAACAGCAGATGGGAAAGTGAGAAGGCAGACGGATCATATTAATAAAGTTCAAATTCAATATGGGAGGGAAGATTATGAGAGGAGGACTATAAACTGTCATAAGTTAACATTATCAGCAACAGACTGATAGTCCAGAACTAGAAGCAGGGACTGTGCAAGCAAACTCTAATGCCTGAATATTAATTTTAAGCTGTCAATAGTTTGCTATTTTCTGAGGCATGGTGGGATGATCCCTACACATAGAGTTGGATCCAAAGGCCTTATAGACAGCAGGTAAACAAAATAAAAATCACTGCTGTTGTACTTCTTAAGTGTATTGTTGTAATATGTTGTGCACTCCAGGTTGTTTATTTGTATTGTCAATTTTCTCTACAAGATTTCTTTGCAACTTTAATTAAACTTTTAATGAATTGATGTTGATATCTTTTAGTACCTAACCCTTAATGCAAATGAAATAACAAGGGGAAAATAGCCTATTACACAGCACTAATGAAACACGACTGGAGGAGTTTCTATTTTTGAACCACTGTCTTTAAACCTCAGAAGACAACATTACATAGAAATAAAGAGCTGGAAGGAAATCTGTCTGTCAACCAGAGGTTCTCAATATTTTTCGAATAATGATCCCACATCCAGCCAGACAAAACTGATCCCCTTTACCTGTGTTCCTGCAGCGGTTTATGGAACACTTTGCTTGGCATTTGAGGAAGACCAAGTACAATTGTCTGGCAAATCTATTTCACTGAAAAACTGGGGAAAAGAAGGTGAGGCAATTTCAGTCTCTCAAGTAACTATTGGAGACCTCATTGCAGATTAAGAACCATTCATGCAGACTACCCCATGCTAATAAGCAGGAGGACAGTCTATAATGAGAAATGTTATAATTCCTCAAATTGATATCCATTCTAGGCTCAATCTTGAATCCCTTACAATTGGACCAAATTCTCACTGAAATCACCTGAAGTCAATGGCCTGTTTCTCCAGGACCATAAATCTTCTTTGTACCACATAAGCATCTTTAGCTTGCACTGGGGTTTGGTAGCTTGAGATCAGGGAGTTTCCTGTTAGCTCCACTTAACTGCATCTGGTTGGAGCCAAGACACAGTTGAGAATCTTCCCCAAAGGGAATATAATTATACTGTAGTGTGTATATATGGAGAATGATCATTTCATGATTGTTAAATGCAGGACAAAGTGCTTCCTATACGATGACTCCAAAATCTTTCTTGACTGATAGCAGCTAATTTAAAGCCCATCATTTTCTTTCTGTAGTTGGGATTATGTTGTCCAGTGTGCATTACTTTGCACATCTCAACATTGAATGTCATCTGCCGTTTTGTAACCCAGTCACCCAGTTTTGTGAGGTCCTTTTGTAACTCTGCCAAGTCACCTCTGGTCCTAATTACCTTGAGTTATTTCATATCATCTGCAAATTTTGCCACCTTGCTGTTCATCCCCCTTCTCCAGATCATTTATGAACATGTTGAGTTGCATAGGTCCTCGTACAGATCCTTGGAGGACCATACTTCTACTGTGAAAACTGACCATTTATTTCTGCCCTTTGGTTCCTATCTTTTATCCAGTTACTGATCCATGAGAGGACCTTACCTCTTATCTCATGACTCCTTACTTTGCTTAAGAGCTTTTGATATGGGATCTTGTCAAAGGATTTCTGAAAGTTCAAATGCACTATATCAACTTGATCACCCTTTAGATTTTTTTTCCCAAAAGCCATGTTGACTCTTCCCCAACATATATTGTTCATCTATGTGTCTGATAATTATGTTATTTCCTATAGTTTCAACCAATGTGCCTGGTACTAAAGTTAGGTTTACTGGCCTGTAATTGCAAGGATTGCCTCTGAAGCCTTTTTTTTTAAAAATCAGCATTACATTAGCTATCTCCAGTCACCTGGTATGGTACAGAGACTGGTTTAAATGGTAGGTAACATACCACAGTTAGTAGTTATGCTGTTTCATATGTGAGTTCCTTCAGCAGTCTTTGGTGAATACCATCTGGTCCTGGTGACTTATTACTGTTTAACTTATCAGTTGGTTCCAAAACCTTCTCTATTGACACCCCAATTTGGGATAGATGTGTCACCTAAAAAGAATGGCTCAGGTGTGAGAATCTCCCTCACATCCTCTGCAGTGAAGTCTGAAGCAGAGAATGCATTTAGCTTCTCCACAATGTCTTGTTTTAAGTGCTCCTTTAGCACCTTCATCATCCAGTGGCTCCACTGATTGTTTGGCAGGCTTATTCCTTCTGATGTCTTTCAAAAAATGCTGTTTTTGTGTCTTTTGATAGTTGCTCTTCAAATTCTTTTTTGGCCTGCCTAATTATACTTTTTCACTTGACTTGCCAGAGTTTATGCTCCTTTCTATTTTCCTCAGTAGGATTTGACTTCCAATTTTTAAAGGATGCCTTTGTGCCTCTAACCATCTGTTTTAATCTGCTGTTTAGCCAGGGTGGCATTTTTTGTTGTTGTTTTCTTTACTGTTTTTGCAGAGGGGAGAGTATACATTCTGTTTGAGCCTCTATTATGGTATTTATAAATAACTTCTATGCAGCTTTCAAGCATTTGAATCTTGTGACTGTTCCTTTTAATTTCTGTTGAACTAGTGTCATTTTTATGTAGGTGTTATGTAGAGAAGGGCAATAAAAGTAGTAAGGGTATGGAACAACTTCCATCTGAGGAGAGATGAAAAAGATTAGGACTGTTCATCTTAGAAAAGAGACAACTAAGGGGGATATGATAGAGATCTATAAAATCATCAATGGTGTGGAGAAAGTGAATAGAGAAGTGTTATTTATCCCTTCACATAACACATGGATACATTGGGTCACCCAATGAAATGAAAAGGCAGCAGGTTTAAAATGAAGGAAAGGAAGTACTTCTTCACACAAAGAACAGTCAACCTGTGGAACTCATTACCGGGGCATGTTGTGAAGGCCAAAAAAATGTAAACAGGGCCAAAAAGGAATTAGATAAGTTCATGGAGAATAGGTCCATCAATGGCTATTAGCCAAGATGGTCAGGGATGCAACCCTGTGCTCTGGGTCTCCCTAAGCCTTTGACTGCCAGAAGCTGGGACTGAAAGACAGGGGATGGATCACTTGATAATTGACCTGTTCTGTTCATTCCCTCTGAAGCATCTGGCAGTTGCCATTGTTGGAATATAGGATACTGAGTTAGATGGACCATTAGTCTGACCCAGTTTGGCTTTTCTTATGTAAGATTTTTACTATATATGACCTTTTCTTCTTTCCAATATAGTGCACTCACCCACCATCATGACCTACTCTGTCATTGCTATATATTTTATCTCCTGGTATTACTGTGACTCATTGATTATCATCATTCCTCCAAGATTCTGTGGTGCCAATTAGATCAGTCTTCTCATTTAATACAAAGCACTCAAGTTTACCCATCTTACTATTTATTATTCTATCACTTGTGTGCAAGCCTTTATAAAATTCTCTATATTTAGTTGTCTGCCTCTGTCACAGGGTTGATACACCCGTCACCCTTTGGGGGAGGGATTGGGGGGGTGCGTTATGGCCCCGCGCTTGTGTTTTTAGGGCTGCCCCCAGTCTTGGTGCTGTGTGGCCCTGTGACCTTAGTCAGACGACCCTTGAGATCAGGGCAGTGCAGCCTGATGGCCGGAGTCAGTAATGGCCCCCGCTGTCAGGGCAGTATGGTCTAATGGCCAGAGTCAATAATATGGCCCCCTCTGTCAGGGCAGTGAGAACTAGTGGCCAGAGTCAATAGTGCTAGGGAGCTGGGGCACCACCCCGAGCCTGTCTCTGGTTCTACAACCACTTCCCTGCCAAGTTTCCCTGGGTCACTTCCTACACAACACTCAGCAGTCCACTGTCTCTTGGTCTCTGCAGTTTCTCCCCTCTCTGTGGCATCTCAAGCCTGTGTGTAGGGGTCCATCTCTGGTTGGCTGGCCTCCAGATCTTGGAGTGTAGGTGGTCCTACCCTGGGAATCATCAGCACACCTCCTTCCTCACCAGACTGAGCTGCTCTGCTGCCTTTTATATCCTAGCTCCCGTTGTCGCATGCCCAACAGAGTCAAGGGGGCGTGGCCTCCTCAGCCAAGAGAGAAGGGTTAATCCCTGTTGCGCCGGTGCGGGGTTGATACACCCCGTCACATTCTCCATGTGATGTAATTGAATGGGACTGTTTTGTTTGTTTGTTTGTTTGACTGTTTTTCTTCAATTCCTACCTGAACTTTATCAACTTCTATCCTCTCCTTCTTACTAGGATGTAGAGTATCCCCTTTAATAAATCCTTTCCTAAGAAATGTCTGTCTGAACTGTGTGCTACTGCCCACCTGTCAGCTTTCCCCCAGGTCTCAATTTAAAAACTCCTCTACAACCTTGTTAATTTTACATGCCAGGCATTTTACAGACACAATTAGCAGTTCAAATGTGTTGAGTTAGGTGCCTAACTGTTTGCCTTTGAAAAATCTATCTCTATGTCTTTTACGTTTAAATGGGATAATCATAAACAGAGCAGGATCCTCTCAGATTTATTCAGTTTAATTTTTAAAATGTATTTTTGCAGTTTCTTAAATTGAGATGTGATCCTTAGTTATGATTGGTTAGATAAGCCACATGGTACTGCTTTTGCTCCAAGATTGAATGAGTGTGTAAGCGCTTCCAGCAAAAATACTGCAAGTCACTTTGAAAGTCACTTTCCATGGACATGGGTGAACTTGACTGATTTGAAATGTGAACACGCATTGGTGGACTTTTGGGGGGGAGAGGGTGGGGGTTGGGGGGAGAGACCATTTATCCACTTCGGATTACTACACATCAATCATTACTTGAAAAAACAAAACAAAAAACCCTCCCAAGAGCTGTTGAATGTTTTTCTTTTGACAAACATTCAATTCTTTTTTGTAATTGTCATATGGAGAATTTGTATTGTACGGGACTGATTCGAGATCTAATAATATTTGTAATGGCATAGCCAAGAGGGAAGTGAAAAATGGCTTTACTCATAAACTGAGATTATTTTTTTTTGCTTTTAAGTGCTGAGTATCTTTAATTATATCAAATTGTAATACATCTGCAGCCACAGTAAGATTGGTTAATGAAGCTCAACTGATTATGCTACAGTTTTCCTAATAACATTATTACTTAAACATAAATCCTTGTATATATTGTAGGGTATATAGTAATGCAACTAATTTCTCTTCTGTGTACTGCATCTTTAATTTTGCACTTTGTGTGAGATTAAATGTTACAATGCCATAGTGATGAGAATGGTATAAATGCCTCATTTAGATTAAATTAATAGGTTTTTAAGTCAGAAGGGGACCATTATAATTTTCTGCTCTGACTTTCTGTATAACACAGGCCATAAACTTTCATCCAGTAATTCCTGCATCAAGCTCATAACCTCTGGTTGAGCTAGAGCATGTCTTTTTTAGAAAGACGTCAGAACTTAATTTAAACACTTCATGTAATGGAGAATCCACCACTTCAAGTAAATTGTTCTGGTATTAATTACCATATGTGGACTTTACTTCTAGCCATAATTTGTTTAGCTTCAGTATGTGTATATATAAGGTACCTGTAGATGGGTGTATATGCATATACCATGTATAATTATATAGAATTGTGTGGTTCAGTCAGGGACAATGTAATAGCTCCGTTGGCTCTTTGTGCTCATCTTACCTGCCTGTCTCTTACTATTTTTACTCATAACTGCTTGCAGAAGGGGATAGAAGCATTTATGCTGTACCTGTGTGACTGGGGGTATGGATCTTAAGTGAGTATCTAAAGAAATACCCATCTTAATGTCTGGCTATTTATCCAAATATGATCTAATTTGAGCTCTGTTTTTGGTCTGAAAATGACTCTGAGAATATCCTACATGTTCTGCTTATGAAAAAAGTCAATGTACTGATAGTAAATATAAAGAATGAGGGTGGTGAGGTGTGGATTTTTTTTTTTTTTATAAATATGCTAAGCCCCTCAGGTTATCTATATGATATTAACCTGCCTGGCTGCCAGGAGTTAATGCAAAGCATGCTGTTAAGGGAGAAACCGATAGGAAACTAAACACTGGCAAAGATAAGACCCCTGGGGTAAACTGCTTCAAAGGAGTTATGATAACAGTTGCCCAGGTGCTGATTTGGAAGTAGACTCCTATCTCGCTCCACCCAGGCTGACATGCTTTACTCTTCTCAAGTGTAACAGTTTAAGATAAATCTTAAAAATGCGGGCTTCAGGAAGGAGAGATCGGGTGGCTCGTCAGCAGACTGAGGCTGGCACCCAAACCCTGACTGAGCCATGGTCTACACGACATACTTACGTTGGCTTAACTATCTCACTCAGGAGCGTGGAAAATCCAACCTAACTCCCCGGTAGAGACAGCTTCTCCTGTCGACATAGTTACCACCTCTTGAGGTAGAGTAGCTACGTGGATGAGAGACGCTCTCCCGTTGGTACAGGTAACATCTTCAATAAACGCTACACTAGCACAGCTGCAGCGGAGCAGCTTCACCATTGCAGTATTGTAAGTATAGACAAGCCCTGAGATACAGTGACTGCAGAAAATAGGCTGGCTCTTAACCCTCTAAGGGAAATAAGGAGAACCTCCCTTCTCCATCAATAGAGAGGTTAAGTAAGGAAATGTGCATCCAGGCCCTTCTTTATTATTGTTATTTTACTGTTTATTCTCCAAATGCCATGTACTTTTGGGTGAAAGCATAAATAATGATTCTTTATAAAGAAATTATATTTGTGTCACTTAAATCAGCTGCTGTCACAGGTTCCTGGAGGAAAAGGGCTTACAGGTGCCACACACAGTTGGATCTGTCAGATCAACACATTGGTAACAGTGGGTGCAGCCCATACATCCAGTCTGAGTGGTCAGAAAATGTACTTCTACCCAGAAAGGGGGGATGTTAGCAAAACCTGTCTCCAAAGGGGTGTACTTGAGAGAGACCAAAAGGGATCTACAGTGAAGCTTGCCCTGTAACCATGACATTAGGGCTTTAAAAACCGATCACTCTTCAAACAATGATTAACATACTTAAATCGTTTCTGTTGATTGCTCTACAGTGCAATGGCTTACAAATGCCACACAATTTGCTCCTATCTCAATAGCTCACTGAACATTTTAGCATATATTTGAAGCCACTCATTAATTCAGTGCTATCTGCATCATAGAAATTGTTTTCTTCCTTTTCTTGGATTAGCCAGTATAATCACTTATCTGGTAACAGTCAGGGTCCTTACCTGGCAGACTCGCTACTTAAATTCTACATGTGGCTCTGAAAAAGTCCATTATCTACCTCAGTGGCATGGTTGAGATTAGTGTATCCTCAAGAACATGATATTCATGAATATAACTGAGAAAATAATGGGTTTCTTTAAATATTAACAAATGATTGGTAGGCTACAGCACTTTACAAGGAAGCTCCCTATGCAAGTTTTATGACACTTCCTCTCAAATTTTCTGAGCCAACTTCATATTGATAAAAATGAATTCTAGCTATGAGGCTTAGCAAGTGACATCTGTTCTCCCTGGAAGATTTAACTTCAAAGAGTATTAATACAGTGTTTTTTTCCCCCTCTTCGCAATTGTCATACATTTGACACAACCATAATAAGTTAGTGGAAACTTCATAAAGAATTTATTATGAAGAAAATGATAGGCAAACCTACCTCCAATAGCTTGTGTTTTCATTTCTTTCCCTTATTATTGTGCAGAACATTCAAATTGACTTGAATTTCAGTTCACAAATTCAGATGAAACCTGACAATTTTAAATGCTTAGTCAAATCCCAAACTACAAACAAAATCCAACTATCTGTAAAACTTGTGTCTACTAAAGACAAAGGGCTAGATCCTCAGCTGCCTTGAGCTTAAACTCTGCATTAAAGGGAGTTTGGAAGGTAACTATATGCCACTCTTTTATTTCTTTGGTCTGGGGACTGCTCGTTGTCCTGACATAGAGCAGCCAAAGTGCTCCTCTAAGGTGTCCGGGCTGGAGGAGTCCCATAGGTATCACTTAACTAGCTGAGGTTTGGGTGGGAGTTCTCTGCATTCCCACACACATTTCCTCTCCCCAAGACTTGGTTCTATGTGAAGGGTGGAGAGCATGTTGCATGAAGTCAACATTAGACTCTGAGGATTCTTCTTCACTGGAGAAATCTTCAGCAGCTGGCTTCAGGCAGCTGGCTGCTGGGACCACACAAAGCATTCTTAATCAGAACCTGGAATCTGGCTCGTTCCGTTTAAGTATATTCAAAATTAGAGCTGGTTGAGAATGGGAACCAGCTTTTCCAGAAATAGATTTTTCTTTTTTGTGGTCAAAATTTTCTGACTAGTTCTATTCACAATTCAGTTATCTTGAAAATTTCAGGATGATAAACTCAAAGGTGGTGGTGGGAAAAAACAGGCAAAGAGGGAAGAATAAAAGATTTCACAAAATTATATCTGAAATGAAATTCTGCCCCTTGCTCAACTATAATGAGCATGTCATAGCACAGGAAGAGAAATGGGGAAATAAATGCATGGCTTAGCATGCACAATTAGAGAGAGATCTGAGTAGGAAGGCCAAACTTCCCAAAGATTGGAACTAGGTTTTAATTCAGTCTCACGTTGCATTCTGCTATTCAGCTACTGGAGCCACTGAATAATTGGGGGAAAGGGGAAGTTCCCAAACAAATTATTCACAGAAAAATGCCAGAATTAATTGGATATATTATTCACAATGAATAATTCAACCAAGTCTTATATTCACCTACTTTGTTTTCCATGATTTGTAAGTGGTGCAAAATCTAATTATTTTTTTTCTTGTTTGAGGGCAGCTGGCCTATTCACTTTACAAGATTCCAATGCTGAGGTTTGTTTCCAGGTTTGCCTCTCAGTCTGCTATATTCCTCACCCTGCCCTTAATACCCAGGCACTTTCTCCCATTCTCTTCTTTTGATCTCATCCTCAGCACACCACCTTAGATCAACCTCCTTTCTGAGTGGGTGTCAGCTTTCCTTTTGCATTGCATCCAAAGTTCTTCTAACATTAATTTCTTGATCTTTCCACAGCAGTAACATCCCCCTACACTGTTAGTTTCCATGATACTCTCAGAATGGGCCAATCCAAAGTGGATTTGGGATCAAAGGGGAATCTTTCAACTGACATGAGCAAATTTTGAATCAATCCTGTTAGCACCACAAAAGCTCCCCTCTTTCATTAACTGCTACATTTAAGACTGAACTTTCATATCTTCTTAAATTGAACCCTCGGGGGCAGGAATTGTCTTCTCTGTGTCCAGCTCCCAAAGTAATGGGGTTTCAGTCCTGACTGGGGCCTTTGGACACTACCATCAGTTTTTTTTCTCCTGCTGACAACAGTTCATCTTAATTAATTAGCCTCTTAGAATTGGTTGGGCAACTCCCACCTTTTCATGTTCTCTGTATGTATATATATCTCCTCACTATATGTTCCAGTCTATGCATCCGATGAAGTGGGCTGTAGCCCATGAAAGCTTATGCTCAAATAAATTTGTTAGTCTCTAAGGTGCCACAAGTACTCCTGTTCTTTTTGCGGATACAGACTAACACAGCTGCTACTCTGAAACCTTTCCCACCACTAACAATGTTGCCTATACAGTATTTAGAAATAAATCAGTCACCACATTGAAGGTTTTATTTATGACAAAATATGTCATTCGTAGCTGTGGAGTTTCCTTTCCTCCTTGCCTCTTCCCCCTCCTTTTAATCCTTCCTTTCTCCCTGCTTTTCCTCTTCACATTCCACTTCCCCCACCCTATAATGAGATTGTGAATGATACTGTTCCTGTATGACAGGATTATAACAAGGTAGCTCTCCCTGCTTATCTCCTCCTTATCTCTTCCAATGGGGACTGTGACATCAGCAGTACATCTCCCTTTCCCCTCACTTCATTAGCTTCTATTTCCACCATGGATACTGAAATGGAGGATTGGTGTGGTTTTCAAGGACTGACAGTGAACAGACATATTAGGCAAGATCTGTCTGTGATATAAGGCCCTGGAAGTCATTTTAAGTACACCATGGATTAATTTGGCCCACAGACTATATTAAAAAAAATGGAATACTAAAAATGAAAAGATGGGGAAAATATGCCAATACATTGGAGTTAATTATGCAGACCTCCCTTACGAAGGGTATGCTTTCAGTAACAAACTTCAACTCGCCAAACAGAAATCCCTGAAAA
Organism: Terrapene triunguis; assembly: GCF_002925995.2. NCBI lineage: Eukaryota > Metazoa > Chordata > Testudines > Emydidae > Terrapene > Terrapene triunguis. Next base: position 11,869,706 of record NW_020664531.1, on the reverse strand, counting down.
GGCTATAGTACTGACTCTGTGTTGAGTAATCCTCAGAAGAGAGAATCACACACAAACTGGGCAAAATTTTACAGTCCTTATTCAGACAGCATTGCAAGTGAAATCAATGTGTGTTTCTGGAATAAATTAGTACAAAATTTGATCCACTGAAACTTCTTTTGTTGGCAGAAATTTGAGCGTTATGGCCAAATCCTCAGATGATTCACATCAATGGAGCTATGCCAATTTATGCCAACAGAGAATTTGGCCCTGTAAGTGCATTTGGTAGGATAAATAAAAACTTTAAGTATTCACCCACTTTACATTTTTGTAAGTAATGAAAAAGAATGGAATATACGGTCATTTTTGCCACCTTCGTCAAATCAAAAAGAGAGGAACACAACTAATGTGTGTGGAAAAACAAATGATAAATCCCCCTATATTCCACTACAAGTAGTCTTCTTTCTTACTTGATCCACCCTGTTCTTACCTTCTTTGGCCCATATCACTGCGCCTGGTGCTAAGAGTCAGCCAGCACACCAGCCTTCAGGCAGCTTTGTCATAAGGTCCAAACAGATAAGGTGTTCATCAAAGGATAAAATACAATAATTACCAAAAAACCTCACTGTCTCTCAAATAAATGTTTACAGCCACACAAAAACCTATGGAAATTTGCATTTTATCATGGAGACTTGCCGAGACCTATCTTCTCAGGACTTCCACAGACATAGTCAACTTCAATACATTACTTGGGCATTTTGTAAGCAACTTTCTCCCTGGCAGCTGCTAACTGTGGACCTGTGCCTCTCTTAATTATTTCTAACTTGGCCTGCTTCTGCCCAAAGGTGGTGGCTTGCAGAAGGTGATTGACCTGTTTCAAATGATAGGAAGCATGGTGCCCTCCTCAGGCAAACCAACTTCTCTAATTGCTAAAAACACATACAGGAAGGGCAAACTTCATGCCTACCTTATGCATCGTATTTACACAAAACACAGAGCATAAAAGATTCATGGAACAGGGATTGAAGGGCAAATATTTGTATAGGTTCTAGAAAGGGAGAGGGAATAGAGCTCCCATCTCTCCCACTTTAGGGGCTCTGCTCTAAAGATTCACGAAACAAAAAGAGAGAATGATAAAATATCCCTCCCCTGTCTTCAAGTTCCATTAAAAACCTTCCTTCCACGGCATCAGTAAAAGGTGGAGGTGAGAGAAGTCAGATGGATTGCTTTGTGATAGCCTGTTATCTTCTTGGGGTGATATCCTAGTCCCATCAAAATCATTGAGTGGAGTCAGAATCTCACGTTTGGGGTAATTTAGGGCCCGATGCAGCATCCAATGAAATCAATGGAAATATTGGCATTGACTACAGTGTGTGCTCAGTCAGGCCCTGAGATTTTAACTCCCACAAGGGACCATGTTGTTTTGTTCACCTGTAAAGTGCCTTAAACACCAATAAATAAATTGATTGTGATAGCGAATTTATTTTGTATTTGGTCTCTAGGTACTATAGTGATGAACACATTATAAATACTTAGAGGAGAGATAAATAGACCTCTTCTGCTTTTCATTTTATACACCTACCCAAATTCAGAGAGAGAGAGAAGGTGGTATAAACCACCTCCTACTAAGTGAGTCTCCCTTACACCTAAGGAAATCTCTGCTGGTGTTACTTACACACCAAGGTCAGATATTCATGAATGGAGCTACATCAGGGTAGGCCTGCTAAGTATCTGGTCCTAAGGAACCAGCAGCAGGTGTCTGAAGGAGTTAGTTAAAAGTGAGCAGAGGAATAAGGCCTATTGGTAACAGATGTGTGCAAAGATTACTAGGTTTCCATTCTTTGGAACAAAAGAAAACCTTAGTTTTGTGGATTTAAAAACATACAAACAATAGTAAAGTTACTCCATCTGGAAAGCTAGTCTTATGAGCAATGTACTGCAGACCTTATTACTTCTGCTTCTCTTTATCAATAAGAAGTCAAATGCAACAGTAATCATTTGAATCCTGTTCAGTAAGTGGTAGTGTAATAATACAATTTATTAGTGAATCTTCATTTGATGAAGTCACATCACCTGTGTGCAAGGTATAATACTATATATAGCCTCTGCATGTGCAGGCTCATCACCATCATCATCTGTTCACAGTTCATAGCAATAAATAGCCATATAAAATGGCATGTGCACTGGTCGGGCAACACCTGCAGTTATTTTTTTCATTAAATGTGTATCAAAACATGCACAATTTGCATAATATACTCTAATTGCTGAAAGTAAAATATAATGAAGCATATATCTCTTAGCCTTTTATAAAGCCTAGAAATATGTATACACACCAACATAAATGTGTTCTAATCCTAGGCTATGTTGTGAGGCATGTGTGTTAGATGTGAAGATGGGTGAATTTTAGGAAGTAATTTTTTTTTTATTGTTTTATCTGTTTCATCTGCCTGAACTTTGGATCTATGTATGACTATATATTCAATTTCTTTTTTTTTTTTAAATAGAGCTATGGACACCCATCTGGGCATGGATCCTTTAAATTAAAAATCATCACATAATCCAACATCTGAACGGTGTGTGTTTTAGTAGGACAATATGCTAATACAAGTTATGCAGCTATAGGGTGACCAGACAGCAAGTGTGAAAAATCGGGACAGGGTGGGGGGGTAATAGAAACCTATATAAGAAAAAGCCTCAAATATCGGGACTGTCCCTATAAAATCGGGACATCTGGTCACCCTATGCAGCTACATTTTGGTATGTGTGTCAGAGAGAGTATCCCCCAATTTCATTTGAAACTAAATTTATCTTCCCCAAATTCCTCTCAGCTGTAGAAATAATAGATCCATCTCATACTTGGTTGTTTAGTAGATCTGGTCAGAAAATGGATTTTTCATCCTGTGAAAGAAATTGTGACTTAGAAATATTTTCATCTCAAATTCTGGTGTAAAGCCAAAATTACAAAATTTTTCACAGAACAAAATTCTGAAATTTTCATTTTAGGTCAGTCAAAATATTGTTTTGATAAATGCTAAATGTTTCATTTTGACTTTAAACCATTTAAAATTGCAGCTATATAAAATAAAGTACATTTTTAAATGAAAAATGGAAACTTTTCTTTCCAAAAATGTCAAAACAAGTTGTTTAACATTTTTTAAAACAAGATTTCAACAAAATTTTGGATTAGTTGAATTGGCGTGTCCTGATGCAAAACTGTTTTTTGATTAAATATTTCCAACCAGCTCTAGTATTTAGATACCTTCTTATTTTCTGTGGCTCATCCTGCACAGTAAGATGCAGCAGTAACTCCCATTAAGGTCAATGGGAGCTGTAGGTGTCATCACTTCTGAAATGGGACCATATAAGTACCTTAGATAGGTTTCTTGTGCGTGGTATTTATATGGGTCCTCTTTACATAGTATTAGAGCATTTCACGATCTTTAAGGAATTTATCCTCACGAAGGAAGTACCATTACCCCCATTTCACAGATGAGGAAGTAAGGCAAAGGGAAACCCGGTGCCTTACCGAGGTCACACAGAAATCCTGTGGAAGAGCAAGAAACTGAAGCTCTGTCTTCTGCATCCACTGGACCAAATGCGATGAATAGTCGCAGTTTTTGACAATACTCTTCAATAGTTTATCCATTTCAATTTACAAATAGTGCAACAGAAACAACTCTGAAGAGAAAGTAAAGTAAAGGGAAATAATTTCTTTCAAGCACTTAAGTACTTCTGAAATTTGTTTTTATTTATATCAGCTTTATGAAATATCACAAAGAAAAATATAACATTTTCATATCAAGACACATTTTTGACACTACTGGATTTAAAGGGAAAGTTATATGCAGAAGACTGATTATGTAACAAATTGTTGCTTATTGTCACATTTTAGGTCTGACAAGGAAGGAAGGAAGAAAGTATGAAAGAAAAATGAATCTTCTAGTACATACTGACAATTATTGCATTAATGTACATCACAGTATAATGATACAGGCAACAAATATCACACTGAATATAAAGCAGGTGCCCAACTCATTATACTTTTGCCCTCAAGTTTTTTAACAAAGCGTTTCCATGTAGTTGCTTGTTTAAATATAGTTTCAGAGTAAAAAACAAAATCTTATGTTTTCCATCCAAATTGAAGGCCAACTTTACAGTCGGATAGATTTTTAAAAGCCCCATTTATTTTAATAGCAGACTTCTCAGAGCAGAACTTAACCCTTACAATTTAAAGCAAGCCCAGTTGTGTAGCGGGTAAAGCAAAGGAATGGGAGTTAATAATTTCCAAGGTTAAACCTGTCCATAGCACTGATTCTCGCTGTCTTTGGATGCATCACATAACCTTCATGTGCATTAATAAAAAGCCAAAGCCCATTTAAGAGACAGATGATTTATCTAAACTGAACTGCTCTTTGCATACATGATTTATATTTATATTTATTTATTTATTTGTAAGCAAAGCCCATACTAAAACCTTTTAAGTAAACATAGATATGTACAAGAGCTATTTCGAAATTTCATAGAAAAAGTTAAAAAGTTGGTTGGTTTGGAGGTTTGTAAGAAACCAAAACTTGATACACTCATCCCAGAGTTTCTAAATCTTTCAAATGACCTCGGGCTGAGGTTTCTAGAGATTCTTGTGGGAGCAAAACTCCTTGGTTTTTGCATGATTCTGAGTTTACCTTTAACCAATCAAAATTTGGTGCCTTCAGTTGTTTTGCTTACATTCAATGGACACTAGTGACCCAAACCCTTGAATCCCAACTCTCCTGAACTCTAAGAAAGTTGGATTCAGGTCTGAATCTGAAATCTGTGGCTGTTTAAATGAAAATTCTAATGATGTTTCAAGGGAGACAAATCTGAGCAAGGTAAAACCAGAAAAATATGGTGACACCCTTGTATTCTAGAATTTTTCTGGGCTCATAAGTGTGTTAATTTATGAAGCATGCTTGACACAATTTCTTGGCTAATATTACAAAGCAAGGAAGCAATATGCACAAATCGCAGGTTTCATTAAACAATTTGCTTTCTGAAAATCAAAATACCTGTAAATGTTCCTTTACAGTTGACATAATCTTATGGTGATAAATGAGCTGCATTTCATCAACCATGTCAGAAAACCCGCAACTGATTTATGTAGGGGGACAGATACCGTTGTTTATTTTACATTATATTCATCTTTCAAGAACTTGGAGACTGTAATCTTTCCCATGTTGACCTACTTACATTGATATTGAGTTATGGGAAGTCTGCACTGGGGACCCAATGCAGCAAGGTACTTCAGTACCTGTGTAACTTTCAGTATGTTTGTGATGCCCTGGCCATATTTTTGTGCTTAACATTTCACAGGCACTTAGATAACTTACTGAATCAGGGCCTTAATTAGGGCTCAGTTCTGCAATATAATGAGTACTGCTGCAAGGTGCTCAGTTCCCGTTGGGAGTTTAGGGGGCTTAGCATCTTATGGGGACTGTCAATATTTTGCAGGATGAACTCCTTAATGAACAACAATGTGGGTAATGCTGGCAGTGTACAATGCTTCATGAGCGACTGTAGTAGAAGAGAATTATGGTTCCGTTATGTAGCTGCTGTTCGCCAGTGTCAAGCAAAAATATCAGTCAGGTGCTAGTGATAACTCTGCTCTGTAGACAAAGGGAGTAGAAATGTTTTGGCACGAGGGTCTTCGAGATCTCACCCAACATTAATTGGGGAGAAAGATAATAGCCCTTAAGTGGAAAATAATGTGGCATTATTCCGCAGAGTATAATGGTTATGGCTATGTCCAGCAGAATGCCTTCAAAGGGCACTACTTATTACTAAGATATTGCTTTTACAGAAATGCAAATCTTTTCACAGTGACTGTTATGATACTTATTGATAGAATAAGGTGAAATTCACTTCTCTGCAGAGGCCTAGCAAAAGGCCAACATCACTTAAGTCTGTCTGAAGCCATCACTTAGAGCTAAAATGAGATTTAACTGAAACATAAGCTTTGTTCTTACCCTCTGCATATTAGGGGTGAATTTCACTCTTAGGCCCTGATACTGCAAAAATTTATGCAAGCACTTAACTTTAAGTCAAACATGCATAAATATTTGCAGTACCAGATCTTAGACAATAGTTTCCGTGTCTTACTATTAATTTATTAATAGATTTTTTTTTGCTAGTACAAGAATTTATTTCTAAACAAATTATAGTGAGCTAATACTGTTTGTTCCTGGTACATAGATGATAATATAATTTAGCTGGCTTGTGTCTTCATGAACATTCGTTCAAACATCTGTGAGTATTGGGAATGCTTGTGTTGCAAATTTTCTTGGAGAATGTTCGTTGTAGCTCTCTTTCATCATAAATCTTGCTAAACATGGAGACTAGGGCTGGTGGCAAATGCTCAGATCCTCAAAGGTGTTTAGGTTTTTATTTGAGGATATAGAGCAAGGTGTCTTGCATATTGTTCATGAAATTTGTATTCTGACCTGCTTTAATGTAGCCATGTCTATGAAATTCTTTCATTATTTCTAAACATTTCCTCTCTTTCTAATAACCTGGACTGTACACAGAATAATACAGAACTTTACATCCATAGGCCAGGTTAGCACTTTTATTATGAGCCTATTTTTGGCTCATTCTTAGTTTTTAGTTTCACAGCATATGCTGTAGTGCCTCTTGTTCTCCTGAAGTAAGACTGCCTGAAGCCATCTTGGGGGCATCAGTATAGACTCCATTTCTTTTGTTGGATCAAAGAACATGAGTGTTGACTTAATGTTCAAACTATGCTTCAGCTCACTTCATTTGTGTTCACATTCTGCTGGCTGTGTCCACTCAGTTTGGCTTTGTGATAGAGTCCACAGTGGGAAGGTCTTTTCTGCGAGTCAAGAGGGAGGCAATTGAAAGCAATGGAACAGACTCCCATTAACATTTGTGGGCTTTGAATCAAACCCTTAGTTAATAACTCCTGGATGTTATACTTATTTTCATATTTTCCAAACTTTACAGTTTACTTTGACCTCCATTTACTCTTTTATTTTATCTGGCTATGATTTCTCTTATTGAGAAGTGATTTTTCCTTTGTTAGCAGCAATCCATATTGCTGGACTTCTTTGCTGTGCTTTAATTAAGCTAATGTAATGTTCCTGTTTAACACAGCTTTGGATAATATTATGGTCGACATAAACCATCATGCATTCTAGACCTTCAATAATGTTCTTTGAAACTTTTCAGCTGTTGAAGTGGTCCCTAATGGCAATCTCTGAAAACAAAATTTACCAAAGAGCATTAAATGTGAACATCTTGGCATTTTCACTGTCAAGCTTCAACTGCCAGGAGCCATGTGAAACTTTTAGCCTTGAAATAGAGCAGACACATGCATATTATCCTGATGAGAGGAAAACAGTAATTATGGATATCTTTTTATCTTAGACTTCATATCATTAAGATGAAGACACACACGAAGTGCCCTATTCTTTCTGACAAATCTCAGTGCAATAGCATGGTTAATGTCACATGGTTTCATTGTACTGGTCCTATTTAATCTAATACTACCAAGTTTTTGCTGTAAAACTTCCCCAATGCATAGTGGTGCTCTGTGTGATGGGCCTATCTCTGCTTATTCAATGTCATTTAGTTTATATTTTTTATGGTTTGGTGCCAGGTCTTTATACCCATGATTGATATTTGTGTCCGAAGTTAGTAGACAGTTTTCAAAATTGGACCTAGATCTACAGACAGTTGCATCTTGGGGGAATTGCTGTGTTAGTTGTGATGCTGTTTGTTTTAGAATGTCTGCATAGTAAAGTTGGATCTCTGAGTCTCTGACTGGAATATTTCTTAGGTGCAGAGCTGCTGCCAACAAGTTATATCCACACAAACAAAAGCCTTACTGTGACGGGTTGTATTCCAGAAAACCCCTTGAACTGCCAACTGATGTGCTGAGACTACCTCTGAGCCTGTTTCCGCTGGCAGCTTGGGACTTCAGTGCCCTGCCGGGTTTGAGCCAGAACGCTAGCCTGTTACAAACCCAGACCCAGCTCTGAACCACATCCCCCAACAGCTGCAGGCTTACCTGAAAACAGCTTAAGAAGTGTTCCTGTCTAGCACTCAGATGCCCAGCTCCCAATGGGGTCCAAACCCCAAATAAATCCGTTTTACCCTGTATAAAGTTTATACAGGATAAACTCATAAATTGTTTGCCCTCTATAGCACTGATAGAGAGAGATGCATAGCTGCCGCCCCCCCCTCCCCCAGTATTAATACATACTCTGGGTTAATTAACAAATGAAAAGTGATTTTATCAAGTACAAAAAGTAGGATTTAAATGGTTCCAAGTAATAACGGACAGAACAAAGTGAATTACCAAGCGAAATAAAATAAAACACACAAGTCTACACCTAATACAGTAAGATAATGATTACAGATGAAATCTCGTCCTCAGAGATGTTCCAGTAAGCTTATTTTACAGACTAGCCTCCTCCTACTCTGGGTCCAGCAATCAATCACACTCCTGTGGTTACTGTTCTTTGTTCCAGTTTCTTTCAGTTATCCTTTGGGGGTGGAGAGGCTATCTCTTGAGCCAGCTGAAGACAAAATGGAGGGGTCTCCCAGGGGCTTAAATAGACTTTCTCTTGTGGGTGGAGACCCCCTCCTCTCTCCTATCCAGAATTCAGCTCCAAGATGGAATTTTGGAGTCATATGGACAAGTCACATGTCCATGCGGGTAGGGATCGGATACAGAGGGACCTAGACAAATTAGAGGATTGGGCCAAAAAAAACCTGATGAGGTTCAACAAGGACAAGTGCAGAGTCCTGCACTTAGGACGGAAGAATCCCATGCACTGCTACAGACTAGGGACCGAATGGCTAGGTAGCAGTTCTGCAGAAAAGGACCTAGGGGTCACAGTGGACGAGAAGCTGGATATGAGTCAACAGTGTGCTCTTGTTGCCAAGAAGGCTAACGGCATTTTGGGCTGTATAAGTAGGGGCATTGCCAGCAGATCGAGGGACGTGATCATTCCCCTTTATTCGACATTGGTGAGGCCTCATCTGGAATACTGTGTCCAGTTTTGGGCCCCACACTACAAGAAGGATGTGGAAAAATTGGAAAGAGTCCAGCGGAGGGCAACAAAAATGATTAGGGGTCTGGAGCACATGACTTATGAGGAGAGGCTGAGGGAACTGGGATTGTTTAGTCTCCAGAAGAGAAGAATGAGGGGGGATTTGATAGCAGCCTTCAACTACCTGAAGGGGGGTTCCAAAGAGGATGGAGCTCGGCTGTTCTCAGTGGTGGCAGATGACAGAACAAGGAGCAATGGTCTCAAGTTGCAGTGGGGGAGGTCCAGGTTGGATATTAGGAAACACTATTTCACTAGGAGGGTGGTGAAGCACTGGAATGCGTTACCTAGGGAGGTGGTGGAGTCTCCTTCCTTGGAGGTTTTTAAGGCCCGGCTTGACAAAGCCCTGGCTGGGATGAGTTGGGAATTGGTCCTGCTTTGAGCAGGGGGTTGGACTAGATGACCTCTTGAGGTCCCTTCCAACCCTGATATTCTATGATTCTATGATTCTGTGATTCATGCATGACTGAGTTCCTTACCAGCCAGGCCACATTCCTGGAAAAGCTCAGATGTGGATTGGCGTCTCCAAGTTCATTGTTGGCTTAAGTGTTTCTTGATTGGGCACTTACTGAGGCTACTTAAAATTAAACAAGTACATAGCCAATATGCATAAGTTCAAATACAAAAATGATACATGCATACAAATAGGATGAATATATTCAGTAGAACATAACCTTTACAGAAATATGTTACATGGCATATGTAGCATAAAACATATTCCAGTTAGGTCATATTCATTCATAAGCATATTCCCATAAAGCATTATGCGGTGCAATGTCACACTTATATTGTAATGTCAATTAAAGAAATCTATTGTAATAGTCCATTATAAATAATAAAAATGTACACTTCTCAGTCTACCACAGGGCAATGCAGCAATTCAACTAATTTACTTAATACTTTCCCTATGAATACATCTTCTTTGGTCATTTCAGAATAATAGTTCAGAGTAGCTGTTGTAGGTAGTGGTTGGAAAACTGGGTTAAACGTTCTGGGAAAGCTTACTGTGTGAAATCCTGTCCCCTTCCAACATCAATGGAAGTTTGTCACTGACTTCACAGGGGCCAGGACTTCTTATACAAGACCTAGCTGGGCCAGGTTATGTGGGAGTGTTAATGAACTAGGACTAATATCCATTCAGTTTGGTTGTGTTCAAGAGAGATACCTGTTCTTCACAAAAGAATCGTAGGGCTTGTCTACATGGGAAAAAGTCCTGGCATTACTGTACTGCTCTAGTTATACAGGTGTAGCTCCCAATGTGGATGCTCTTATGCAGCCTTTTTTTTTTTTTTTTTTTGGTTTAGCTTAATTTGCGATCCACAAATATTCCAAATACGTGTTCACTTGGGGAGTGATGACAATATAACTATAGCAGTATGATTATACCGGTATAATAACACTGGTAAATTTCCCTGTATGGACAAGCCTTTAGTTCATTTATCCCAAGATCCTACTGCTCGGAGGCAGTTCAGGAGGCTTGCAAACTATCCACTTTACCTATTTGCCCCCAAGCACTCCAACTTCAGCGGCAGGCAAAGCTTTCCAGAACAGTTTGTTCTATCCTTACTAAGGCTGTAACTACATAATGGCTCTGCCTTCAAAATACACCACCTACAGGAAAGTTTCTTCCGATAGCCCCTTGACTGTTCTATTCAGCATTTTATTTTTATAGCTTGTTTTTTGTCTGGGAAAATACTGAAAATCACTTTACAGACCCAGGACTCCATAAATACGGTACATTATATTTAATAAGACAAACATAGCCAAGTTACCTACCTCCTGAAATACTACAGAGCCACATGTGGAATTCAATAGATACTCTGATATCAGTAAAAAATACCCACTTAGAATCTGAGCCAGCGCTCATGGGGACCAGGGGAAATGAGGAATTGAGACATTTTGGAGCATCTCTGTGGCTTTGGGGGAGGTTGCAGAATTTATACTATACAGTGACTGTAGAGAGCGTTCACTGGGGTTCGTCCCTCTCCAGGGCAGCAGGGAACCACACCGCCTCCCTTAGTCCTGGCACGGCCCCTTGGGGAATCAGTGGGGCCAAAGGAATCCTGGCTCAAGCAGTCTGGCAGGGGGCTGAGCACACACAGGTAACAATTAACAGATAACTAGCCCAGGCCCTGGGTTGGGGCAGGTCAGTAAAGAGTCCAAGGCTTAGGCCCTCAGGCAGGGGCTGAGCAAACACAAGTAAATAGCACACCCAGGCTTCAGGCTCCGAGTGGCCTGGGGGAGGGGGAGACTGCCACCCACACGTTGGGTGCCAGGGGGGGACGAAGGCCCTTCCACTCCACTGCGTCCCAGCCCGGGGCCCTAGCAGTGGTCAAAGGCCTGCTCCTGTGTCAGTGGGGATCCTGGCTGCAACACAGCTGTCTTGCAACTAGACTCGGGTTGGCTGCCCCCGGGCTACTTCCCAACTCCCCCTCTGGAGGTACCTGGGTCAAGGTGGTGTCCTCAGGGGGGTCAATCACATTGGATCCTCGGGGTAGCTGGTGAGGGGTAGGCTCAGCAACTCTTTGGGGTAGCTGGTGAGGGGTAGGCTCAGCGACTCTCCCACACACTGGTCCGCATCGAGTGTCGGCTGGTCAGGCCAGTCTCTAGGTCCGCCGCTGGTTGCTGGAGTCTCCCCGGTGGGAGCTGGGCCGGAGGTGTCTGGCCTCTCCAGCAGCTGCCTCTCGAGTGAGCTCTGCGGTTGAGCTCTTATACTTCCTGTCCAGCCTCTGACCCTCTGCGGGGTGGGCTTGGAGTGCTCTGGCTCCGCCCACTCTGGTGTCCGGTGGAGCTCGTCCCTCTCCGAGGCACTGGGGAATCACACCGCCTTCTTACAGTGACCTTTGTCTTATTTGCTTCTAAAGTGTTTGGTTGTGGAAGGTTATCTCTCCCCTCCCTCCACCTCCCCCCCACTGCTTCCCTATTACTTCCAGTAATAGTTCAAATTTCCATCTACTTTAGTTTCTGTACTTTGTCTTCTATGGAAAAAACTCCACCACAGTGAACACCCATTCTGGGTTCTGAGCACACTTGACATACAAAGAACTGTATGTTGTCTGAGGGTGCTTACATTGACACACTTTCATGCTTCATAGCTTTCCCTTGCAGCAGGTGTGCTCATGGATCACTCCTTGTTAGAGCTAGGATCACCAAGCAGAAGTTGTATGTGGGGTTTTGGAGCAGTAGCTGTATGGCCCTCCCCTTTCTATTTCAAGTCTAGTTCAGACATATGGGAAATCAAGAAGACGGGAAGAGGGAAGGCCATCTCTATGAGGTGTCCTCACTGATGTAGTATACCAGGAACAAGAACCAACCAATATTCAAAATCATGTTGCTGTGGTTCTGCTTAGTATGATACAAGTTTCTCCACCAGAGAAATGGTCATGTGCCAGTGAATCATAACTAGAGGCAGCAGAGTCTGAGTGTGTCTCTAAAGTTAAACATATGTACATACATAAAGTCAAACGCTTGGTGTTCAAGCAGAAATTTTGGTGGCTTCATTACTAAGAGTGGCAGATGAGAAACAACACAGGTGCTGGTGACACAGCATACTCCTGTGCTGTTTGCCAGCTGTGTGCATAATCAAGGTAGTTGGCTATCTCCTTCTAATCACACTGGTACAACAGCTAGATTTAGAGTGCACAGTGACACATCTGCAGCCTATAAATGCTTCAGTATCATCACTTGAGGAGGATGTTCAGGTGGCAAAACAGTGAATAGATGTTTGTTGAATAATCAGTAAGACATCTGCATTTGGGTTGATTCAGCTACAGTGTGTGTGCCTCTGCCTGAGTGAGCCTTGCAAGGTAAACATTGTATAAAGGGGAGGACTGATAAACGAACATATGAAAAGTCTTCATATGTCTGTAGCTTTGAATCTAAAGGATGTGCAACAAACCCTGATCCCTTATCTGTCCATTCCTGAATTCTCTTTCTCCAACTTTAATTTGGTTTCTTTCAACATCACCCATCTGTCCCTTCCCTAATGTACTGCCACCTGGCCTTCCTGTGACTTCCCGTCTATCCATGCAAATGATGTCTCTTCTGCTCTCAGTCCTCTCTTCCTTGCTGTTTCCGGATCTTCCTTTCCTTGACAGTTGTTGATTCACTCCATGATTTACTCTCCTTTACATTTGACTCTTTTGCTCCTCTCTCCAATTGCAATATTCACCCTGCCAACCTCTAGCCCTGGCTCAGCCTCAACATTCAGTTTCTCTGCTTCCACTCTCAAACTGTGGAGTGTTTCTGGTGGAAATCCGGTGATCATGCTGACTACCTGCCTTACAAATTTGTTCTTTCTTTCTTCATTTCTGCTGTCTTCCTAGCTAAGCTACTCTATTTCTCCACCCTAATTGAATCTCATGCCCAAAATCCCAGTGGCTTTTTTGCCACCTTTGACTCCCTCCTCAAGCCCTCCCCACTTTCTGCCTTCACTTCCCTCTCTGCATAGGATCTTGCCAATTTCAAAATGCTGCTACAAAGATAATTTCCCTAGCCTCTTTTGTGTTCGTAAAGCATTTAGCACAATGAGGTCTTGAGCCATGAGTGGGTTTCCTAGGCACTACTGTAGTACAAACTACAAAGAATAATAAACATTTCAGATAACTGAGAGAGCAATGTCCCAATGGTCTATGCATATACAGGAAATAAGGTCAAAAATAGTGAGACCATCGAGAACAACTGTTGAACAGAACACACAGTTAAATACAACACAGTAAAAAAAAAAAGAGGGGGAAAAAGTTACTTCTTTGGAAGCATAACAGTATGTTGTGGAGTGGGGAGGGGATGAAATGTCTTTCCAAATCTCCTGCAAATTGTTGTTCACTGGATCAGAAGAAAAGAATAAACTAGCGTTTAAATCAGTGGAGTTTCTATGCCAGATGTTTGTTTGTTTGTTTTTTCTTTGCTGCATGAGACAGAGCAATGCTTGCTAGGAAATCTGTTATGGACATATTCAGTGTGGCCAAACCATATGTATCTGAACACCAGTTATGATGCAGTTTGTATTTTGTGATTGGTGAATGTGATGTTGGAACTAACCCTGAAACTGCATCTAATGTATTTGATGAGTTGCATATGTGCTCTGTATTACTTAATTTATATTAGTTCCCATGGACACAAAACATTACACTCATAAACATGAAAGCCAAATACCAAGAAAATATATTAAAATACATCTGTAAAACCCAGGTAAGTGTCAAATATATATCTTCAATTCACATGAGTACAATAATAGTTCTATAATAGATCCTCCCATTTTTTCAAACACATATGCTATAGCTATATTTAGGAAGAGAGCTGGATGAAATTTTTGGATTAAACTTTTGTCAGTGAAAAATGCAGATTCAGTGACAACAAAACATTTTGTGAATTCATGTAGATTTTCCCAAATTGTTTTCTAAAACAAACAAACAATGGACAGACATGGCTACAACTAGACTGTATACATTTTGTTTTGACAGTTTTGAAACAAAATATCTCAATTTTCAATTCAAAATGATTTTTCATTCTAAAATTTTCTTTAATTTTAACCCCATATATGACAGTCTGAGGTGTTAAAGTGAGAGACAGTTTTGTATCTGATAGAGACTGATATCTTGCAGTTGCATATGACTGTTCAGAGGGTTAGTCACATGGGGCACGTCTAGATTAGGTTAGTTAGCTAACACATTTTATTTAATGTCTTTTTATATGAAACTTTGCATCTACTGTAGACAGTAGTGTCTGAAGTTATGTCTGAAAATATGTTAGCCAGTTGTGGTCAACCCAAGAGGTGAGCTTAGAGTGAACTACAACCAGCTAACATATTTTAAACCACCACCAGTTTTCCTACTTGATGTAAGCCCTTTGTATATGGAATTGTGTACCCTTGACACATCAGCAGTTATAGTCAACTGATACAGTAAGTTATGAACTAGAAATAGACTAGTGGATCAGGCTTAGGCCTAAGATAGAGTTCAGAACTGAAATCAAGTGATCCCAATCAGACTTCCAATTACACGGGTCTACAATTTTTGAGAAGTCGTCTGCTTCAGAGATAAAATGTGCTATTTATTATGTATTTTGATGTGCTGAATTCAAATATGACAATTAAAACAGCTGATTGGCTACTGTTTCTAAGATATTTAAGTTTTTACATTTTATGTCTATGTATATTGTGTAGATAGTAGAGTTTTAATCATAAATTGTAAACCTAGGTCTTTTCATGTGTTTATGGTTGCTTTACGTGATAATATTTCACCTGTTCTGTTTATGTAACACTTCAAAAATCAGCAAAAGGGTTATATAAATGAAATTTATTATGAAACAAAAGGCAAAAAACTATGCTGTACATAGTTTAGTCCTATTCAGTGTCTACTCGGCGCTTCTTGGCTTTTCTCTTGTATTCATTAAATGGAGCATCTCTTGTCACTGTCCAGCAATAGTCTGCAAGCATTGATGGGCTCCATTTGCCCTGATAGCGTTTCTCCATTGTTGCAATGTCCTGGTGAAATCGCTCACCGTCGTCGCTCACTGCTCTGCAGTTCGGTGGAAAAAAATCTAGATGAGAGTGCAAAAAATGTATCTTTAGTGACATGTTGCAACCAAGGCTTTTGTATGCCTTGAGGAGGTTTTCCACCAACAACCTGTAGTTGTCTGCCTTGTTGTTTCCGAGAAAATTTATTGCCACTAACTGGAAGGCTTTCCATGCCGTCTTTTCCTTGCCACGCAGTGCATGGTCAACTGCATCATCTCAAAGAAGTTCACGAATCTGAGGACCAACAAAGACACCTTCCTTTATCTTAGCTTCACTTAACCTTGGAAATTTTCCACGGAAGTACTTGAAAGCTGCTTGTGTTTTGTCAATGGCCTTGACAAAGTTCTTCATCAGACCCAGCTTGATGTGTAAGGGTGGTAACAAAATCTTCCTTGATTCAACAAGTGGTGGATGCTGAACACTTTTCCTCCCAGGCTCCAATGACTGTCGGAGTGGCCAATCTTGCTTGATGTAGTGGGAATCTCTAGCACGACTATCCCATTCGCAGAGAAAACAGCAGTACTTTGTGCCACTGATGTTGGTCATAGTTTATGCACCTCAAAAGTTGTTTCATGTTGTCATAGGTTTCCTTCATATGGACTGCATGACCAACTGGAATTGATGGCAAAACATTGCCATTATGCAGTAAAACAGCTTTAAGACTCGTCTTCGATGAATCAATGAACAGTCTCCACTCATCTGGATCGTGAACGATGTTGAGGGCTGCCATCACACCATCGATGTTGTTGCAGGCTACAAGATCACCTTCCATGAAGAAGACTGGGACAAGATCCTTTTGACGGTCACGGAACGTGGAAACCCTAACATCACCTGCCAGGAGATTCCATTGCTGTAGTCTGGAGCCCAACAGGTCTGCTTTACTCTTGGGTAGTTCCAAATCCCTGACAAGGTCATTCAGTTCACCTTGTGTTATGAGGTGTGGTTCAGAGGAGGAGGATGGGAGAAAATGTGGGTCCTGTGACATTGATGGTTCAGGACCAGAAGTTTCATCCTTTTCCTCTTCCTCGTCTGACTCAAGTGAGAATGATTCTGGTGCATCAGGAACCGGCAGTCCTTCTCCGTGGGGTACTGGGCGTATAGCTGATGGAATGTTTGGATAATGCACAGTCCACTTTTTCTTCTTTGACACACCTTTCCCAACTGGAGGCACCATGCAGAAGTAACAATTGCTGGTATGATCTGTTGGCTCTCTCCAAATCATTGGCACTGCAAAAGGCATAGATTTCCTTTTCCTGTTCAACCACTGGCGAAGATTTGTTGCACAAGTGTTGCAGCATATGTGTGGGGCCCACCTCTTGTCCTGATCTCCAGTTTTGCAGCCAAAATAAAGATGATAGGCTTTCTTAACCATAGTGGTTATACTGCGCTTTTGTGATGCAAAAGTCACTTCACCACAAACATAGCAGAAGTTATCTGCACTGTTCACACAAGTACGAGGCATCTCTGCTCACTTTGGCTGAACAGAAATGTGTCCCTTTGCAAAATCAAACACTGACAAATAAGAGAGCACGACACTGTATGATTTCTAGAGCTGATATAGGGCAATTTGTTCAGCAGAGTGATGTAAGCTGCGTTATGATTGCATCATCCATGACTTCTAGGAATAACATGATGCAATTCATATCATGTATGACGCAATACCAGCTTCAGATTGCATCATTCATTGTTTTGCCTAAAAAGCAAGTACTGTCCAAACCCAGTCATAGATTTATTCATAGATCCAGTCAAAGATGTATTTTTAGTCATTTCTGGTTTAAATTGAGATCCCTTCCCTTTATAACTCACTTATCCTCCGCCATTCCCAAGTCAAGGGTCGTATATACTGACCCAATAGCATATCTTGAAAACTAGAGCCAATCAACAATTTTAAGCATCATTTTCGTTCTCAGTGACCCAGAATTAGTAAAGTTTGACTACATTTATTTCAGAAGCATTTTGGCTGTAGAGCAGTGTTATGGACAAAACATCCAAGCTAAATTTGGGATACATAATAATGGAGATGAGGACTATTTATGTACACACAGAAGTTAAGCTGATGCTTTTTCATAGAGTTCAAGATCACAGGAAGCTACAGGTTAGCATGCCGGTTGCTGTGTACATAGGTTACTCCATTTATTGATGAAGTATATTTGACTGACTGTGCTCAGAATCAGATCTCTAGAGTTTAGAATTCTTATTCTGACCTCCTCTCCTTAAGCTAAACTAAATTCCAGTCACTACAGTGCAATAGCTTTGGCTTCCAGATAACAATTGTTTCCAGGTTAGGATTTACAACATTTCAATGCAATTATTTTACCTCCAGGGTAGAATCAATGTAGGACACTTTAAACTCCTCAGTGCTTGTTATGCATTGGATACGGGTTGCATCCTCTAAGGCTAGCATGTTATATTGAACATTAACAGTATATCATTTCCTCTCCTATTAGTGGCAATTTGTTTTATTTCATGACACAGTTATCTATGGCTGTTTATACTCAGATATGTAGAACAGTATATTACCTTGGGGTTTTTTTTAATCATAAATTGTTGTCTTTTGAGACAGGTGAAATTTTTATGTTAAACAGATTAGTTTCAATTCCACACTTGACAGAAAAACATAAATATCACTCCATATACAGTAACCCCAAGATATTTGGAATTAGTTAATTATGATGTATCAAGTTCTGTCAACATGCTTTGTTACTTTTCATTCAGACAAGAGATAGTGGTCTGCATTAGATCTGTTCTAAGCAGGTGCAATTCCAGATTTTAGTGGAGTTGACCTACTTACACGAGGGCTAACTGTGGTCATCACCACTTATATGGGGAAAAATAAATGCAACTAGAAGTATATGCATTACTGAGAGAGGAAAATGTTCTTGGTTTAAATATCTTGGGTCTTGTGTCCCCCATTAAAGTAGTATCTAGTCTTCTACCGAATTTGTCTACTATCAAATACCCTGGAAAGAACTCACAGCCATTTCTTGAACCCTGTGATGATGATATGCAGAAATAATTAGAGTTTATATGTTAAGAGGCAACTGAACATCACCCAAAGGCCCAATCTGGTATCCTTGAACACACAACATGCAATGGAAGTTTGGAAAGTACAGGATCAGAGCCAATTAAAGCTGATTCCCCCCCCCCCCCCAAAAGTGTTTGTTTAGTGTAAAGAAAAAATAGAGATTGAATGTGTGTAAGTGTTTAACTAGGTTATTTCATAGGGAAAATATCATTGAAGGCCATTTTTAAAGCTGCATGTATGAGTATAGAAGATGAATTTTACATTTACATGGACAAGCATCAGAAATGCTGGCAGACTCATCCAATGAAAGAACAAACAATGGTCAGGTACTGGGATGCAATCACGACTAAGCAACTCAGTTTAAATTTTGGATAATTATTCAATGGTTTAAAATAATCAGATATTTCTCAGCTAAATTCATACGAAAAATGCAAGGAAATTGTGTGCAAGCTAAATTCAATGAAAAATGTTCAGTATTAACAAAGTGGGGAAAAAAAGTAAAGACACTTTCACACTTTGGAACACTTACAACTATTGCCTTAACCTGTTTTAATTATTAAAACAGTTACTTTTTAAAAAAACGGAATAACAACTCCTTATTCTGTATCTTTTGGAACCTATACAAGGAGAGTCAGGTAGCTAATAAAGTAGTCAATGGAGTATTCTCTTCATCTGTCATCCTGTCCATGAACCCTTTATTCTGTGCCTTTCAGGGTGTATAGTTTTAGTCTTTTAACAATATAATATGTCAGAGTTGATTAGACTATATTGATGTTTGTATCACAACCCACCTGTTCAAAATATTGTGACATATTCAGTACTTTTGTAATTTACTGGTTTATTCATTTGCACTCATTCATATGCGCAACATCTGTTTGAAAGGGTTTGTCCTTCAGCTACAAAAGGTATTATATCTCCAGGTGTTCCGTATCACCCCTCTCACTCATTTGTCATGTAAACATTGTGACTATAATAATATATTCACAGATTAGATTCATAGATTATAATAACAATTAGAATAACGAGTCTAATAGGAATTGCTATAGAATTTGATGGTGTTCAGGGGTGACACTTTTAATTAGAACTAAACACTATTTATAGGTTAAAGAGGATGCACGCCATTTGGGGCCTGTTATGAAAACTTGGCCTGAGCAATAAATCCCATTGACGCTAAGGGGAGTTCTTCCTGAATAACATCTGCAGGCTGGCGCCTGGGGTATGTTACCGTGTCTGAATATTGTGGCCCATTTTAGGGCTGGATCTTGTTCACACTCAGGGCAAATCAGAGGGGTGGCCAGGAGGGCCATTTGACCTGGGACTCAAGCTCAAAGGGGGGCTCAAATTTAGACACTTGTTAATTTTTTGGTATTTGATAAGTTTCACCGCTTGTTTTTATACGCATCCCTATCAGACCAAAATGTGACACACCTTCTCATCTTAGAGCTGCAAATTTAAGCAAATAAAAGATGTGATTTGGTAAAAGACATACTTTTTTTGTTAACTGATATAGATTTTGTCATATTAAAGAGTTAAAAATCTTCATAAATATTAATAAAAATATATCGGTTCTGATGGCACAAGATTAGACCATGTGTCGTCATGTTTTATTTTTATTATGGCGAGGGGCCTTAAAAGCTGGAAGTGGCCCGGGCCTCTCTGGACCTCTGAGAGGGCCTGTTCACACTGACTTCAATCAGAGTTTTGCTAATGATACCAATTTAAGGAGGAACAGGTCCTTAGAAACCACATTAGTTTCTACTTGAAAAGGATTGAAACAAGAATGTTTGTTTGATACAATGCAGTTTTTATTATTTAGCAGGCAAACAATAGTTTTCCTTAGGTTTGCATCATAAACATCCTTTTAAACAACATGCTATTTCTTTTGTGGCTTCAATTATTTATCATTTATTTACTGCACAGGCTCTCCCTGCAATAAACAACCTCCAAAATAATTTTCTAGCTACAGTACGCTGTAGATAGCATGAACTCTAAGGGACATAATCATTTCCTGCATACTAACTCAGTGTGGAAAAGGTTCTTTCCCTTATATAGGCAAGCAAAGATTATTACACTCTTTTATTTTTTTAATCTACGAAAGAACACTCTCACCTAATCCGCTCATAATGCCATGTTTATTTTGGAATGACTTGAAAAAATACATCCTTGGGAAAACTCCCCTAAGAATCTCCAGTAACTTAATTATACTTCAAGGACAGATCTAAAAACCCAAGAACATATTTTTTTATCCTTTCAGGAAAACATTCGTATTACATAGTACACAAACAGTCCACTCTCTCCTTAAATTCTGCAAGGAACTATTTTTCAAAGGGTTATCTCACAACTCTCTTGATTAAAGAGCATCTATAACTCCCAAAGTCATGAAGAAATATTATAAAAACAAGATCTATTTACTCCAAACCACGTAAAATTAATGCAGTGCCATTGATAATCCCAGGTGACAAAGCTGAACACACTCCAAGCCCAACTCCCTTAATGACAAATGTAGACCACACTATTTACTGTTCAGTTCAGGTCACTGGGCTGGCTATACTACTTATTAATTTTACAGCCTTAGACAAAGCTAGGAGCCCATTTTTATCTTATAACCATGTTAAACTATATGAAACCTACCTTTGAATGCAAACAAAGAGAAGCAATTCATAGATGAGTACAAAGGGGATTTATCTACTGAGAGGAACTGTCCATCAGTTAAAGGGAGACAAAATGAAACACTGAGGAGAAAATGACATTCATGCAGCACTATGCCTATAGAATTTTAATAGGTGTTTCCTAGGTAAGAAGTCACTACATGTCATACTTTACTCATTATTAACTGCAGTTATAAGTGCTATATTTTTATGCTATGTGGATATAGTTCAATATGTTGTTACTCCCAACATTACTAACACTACTGGAGCTGAATTATTGTTAGTAACATTGAATTTTTATTATTAATTTCACTAGCATAAAGGACAGAATCAAAAGCCAGAAAGATGATGTCCATCCAGGTAATATAAATGAATGCTTTACCCAGCATTGCTGTCTCTAGTTTACCTAGCTTACTGTGAGCTGCACAGGTGAAGGGTTGAGGTTGGAGGATGAAGGGGGAACAGAAAGGTCATATACTAGATTTTCAGCATTCAGCTTGAATTTCCTGGCTTCTGGGACACAGCCAATGTTTTGGGTGAGCTGTGCAGGGATTTGGCAGCATGATTCTTTGTTAATATCCATGGTGATTATGCAACTAATCCTTCCCCCACTCCATCAATAAATGCTGTCCTCAACACCTCCACCCTCACCCCCATCCACATACACACACACACTTGCATTGATTACAATAGGAGCTCCATCTGAACAAAGACTCTGGCCCAGTGTACAAAAAGTGTACCAGTCCCTGATATTAAAACTTACTTTTAACAAAGCAGCTGAATTTCCTTGGTTTTCAGTTTTATAAAGTGTTAGAAAGGCAGTAACATACATCAGAGGAGATTTTACTCCAGCGTCTGCATCACTCTGCACCTGTTTGCAATCTTTTCCTGTATAGTATCCACTGTTTGTGATTTATTGTTTCATTCATTCTGGGCTCAATCTTGCAGCGTGTGAGAGCATCTTCTCCTTCCCCTGAAATTAATAGGAGCCGAGGGTGCTCAGCATCTCTCCAGCCTGTACATATTTGTTCACACACACACAGCATTTGTATGCTTGTTCTTGCATTGCCAGATATAGTGTTTGTTTCTCAGTCTCCTCCATTTAAATATTAGAAACTTAATACATTCAATTGTTAATGTCCTTTTTGTGCCATGTGTGGCTGTTTAATTTATGACATAGTTTCCTCTGCACTGCACCCTTATATTTCTGGAAAGTCTATTTGTCTGTGGGGATAGCTACCATTTTGTGTGGCAGAGCTGATGGGGTTATCTTGAAGAGGCTGTACATGCTCGATGCTCTTTCCCAGAGACTTTACTTTTGTTCTTTCCTGTATTGTTGTGTCCCATAATCATGAATAAGTCATTCACATGTAACTTTATGATTGTGCTTTTGTAGGAAAAAACAAGTGTGCACGCACACACACAAATACCTCAATACTTGCTTTCAGACCTGTAATTTTGTATTTGTGCCCCACAATTTACATAGCACAAAGTCCTCATACAAAGTTTTGGTAACTATATACGCTTACATCCCTCCTGCAACCTAAACTGAAATACATATGATAAGTAAATAATTTTTAAGTAGCCATTCTACAGTACCATGCTGAAACTGAGGGTACGTCTATACTTACCTGCTGGTTCGGCGGCAAGCAATCGTACTTCTGGGTTCGATTTATCGCGTCTTATCTGGACGCGATAAATCGAACCCAGAAGTGCTCGCCGTCGACTCTGGTACTCCTGCTCGGCGAGAGGAGTACGCGGAGTCGACGGGGGAGCCTGCCTGCCACGTCTGGACCGCGGTAAGTTCGAACTAAGGTATGTCGACTTCAGCTACGTTATTCACATAGCTGAAGTTGCGTATCTTAGTTCGAATTGGGGGGTTAGTGTAGATCAGCCCTAAGTCTGCAGTCCTTTTCCAAGCTGAGCCCCCATTGAAACCTCTGGGGTTGTGTAGTCAAGGGAGAATCTAGCCATCTGCTCTTCAAAAACAATCCAGAGAACTAGCAATGTTTAGAGTCCATATATTTGCTAACATTTATCGTATTGTTTGCTGATATTTTGTAAAAGTGTATATGGACACTTCAAATCTAAATGACTGTAGGGATATGTGACAGCTCCTTTTAAAGAAAAAAATCTTCTTGCTCACAAAAGTGTTGTTTGTTTCTTAAACTATAGCAAATTGCTATTTATAATAGACTGTTGTAAATATGCCTTTCTTTAGATTACAGTTCATTTAAGGTCAGTATCAGTTAAGTGAACATTTTCTGTTCTCTCAGTGGACTAAAGACAAGATATGAAATGAATACAACTTTTTTGATTCATCTTCAGACACTCTTAGAAAGTATTAAAATGAAAAGAATAAAGGACTGCTAAGCTCATGTTTTTAGTCCATTTGACTATACTTTATCTCAAGGCAAAAAAGAGAGATGTATTGATGTGTCCTTAAGTTCTACTCTTGGACAAAGCAGTTCCTGCACCTTTAAAGAGAGGAAACCTATTGGGAGAAAAGGAAGTGAAAATGCTTTTTTGCATTTCATCAATGATTTTGTAAACCTTTCGTATCTGCAACTGTTTTTCCTGGCATGAAGTTCATTGCCAGCGAGAGAGAAGGAGAACCACAGGCACCAAGGAGTTAACAAGCAAATAAAGCTTTTTAAAGAGCTGAAGAAAAAAATCAAAACACTATTTAAAAAGCCTTATAAGTTATTTTATTTTCTCAGTCCTTTCTGTTCCCTTGTGATTCCACTGGTAGATGGGAGCAGAAACAGGCATAACTGGGCTAGAGTGAGAGGCTGGGGAAAGAAGACAAGGGGTTTTTGTGGCATCCTCCACCAAGAATGCAGGCGGTCTTCTGTGCGGCGTAGGGAGTGGAAAGCAACAGGGAAGCTAACATTATCTGGAGAATACTTTCTTGGAGTGAGAGCAGGTGTCCAAGCTAGAGTTGATGGAGCTTTGAGTCCAGTGGGTTTTAGGGGAGGTTTCATAAGTGAGGGCCCTTGGATCCACAGGATATGACTGTGAAGAGCTATACAAGTAACCCTTCCTTTTTTGGCTTGCTGACCGTTCCAAAAAAAAAAGGGCGGGGGGGGAGAGGCGGAGAAGATTGTTTCAGAGCAAACTAAACATTTCATTTGACTGGAAATGAAATGAATCCTTTTATGATTGAGCTTTTTAAGGGTTTTTAAATTATTTTTTAATAATGTCAAGCTGTCTGAAGTGGCTCACGAACGTGGGCTAGACTTTTACAAACCATCACACAAACCCCAAATTGGTTGTGTGTCTTTATAATTAGATTTCACAAACCAAGTTTCTGGTGTGAACTCGTTAAGCACTATGGCTTGATCTACACTAGGAACTTATGTCGATATAACTACGTCGCTCAGGGGTGTGGAAAATCTGGTTAGTCTGACCTAACTCCTGGTGTAGACAACACTATGTTGACGCGAGGGCTTCTCCCATTGACATAGCCACCGACTCTTGAGAAGGTAGAGTACCTAATGCTGATCGGAGAAACTCTCCCGTCGGCATAGGTAGAGTCTTCACTAAGTGACACAGGAGAAGCACTGGAAGAATAGACAAGCCCTATAACAGCCTTAACATGGGGTCAGAAACAGTCCCCTGGGGCACTCCAGTCTGTCTTGCCACCCAGGCAAACCTGTCTAGTACAACAATGTTCAGGTTACTTCCAGTCTCAAAGGACAAGTTGCTTACCTCAGGTCAAGTGCACACTAGATTTCTCAGCAAAGACAATGCTTACAGCCAGTCCTATAATAAACTAACTTAAGATTTATTAACTAGGAATAAGACCTATTTACAAGGTTAAAGCAGATAAATATACATACACAAATGAGTTACAGTCTTAGTTTTCAAAATGTAATAGAAGGTCCTGGGCCAGGGGCCTTGGCATGAGTTGGCATCTGGTCTGCCAGGGTCACAAACAAGGTTGATGGACATTTTGAAATTTAAAATTAATTTTGAATTGAAAAATTAATATTTTACGGTGGAAAAATATTTTTTTGTTTTTTCTGACTGAAAAAAATTCCAATCTGGCAAATTTTAACATGAATTTGCAACATTTCACCCAACTCCCCCCCCCACACACACACCTGCAATTCTGCTTAGCTCCAGTTGTGAGGATAAATACATTAAAGATTGTGAGGTGCTTAAAAATTATGGTGATACGGAGCATATAAGTATCTTAGACTGAAAGTCTGAGTTAAGGCTGCCACAGTTTCCACAAAGGATGGCCTTTTGAGAGTACATTTCAGTAAGGTTACTTGCATAAGTAAGAGGAGCAGGATTTAGCTATGTATTTATTTAAAAAAGAAGAAATAATTCACCAGCGTCAATGGCTACTGTTAAGCAAAAATAGAGATGTTGCTATTATCTTCATAATTTGAGTATCCTTTTTAACCCATGTTAGATAAGCTATTTTCACAGTCTATATTAACACCTACCCAGCAGAAACATGATGCAATTTACTGCATTAGATGAATTGGCATTTGTACCTTGTTTTCTTCTGTGAGATCTTTCTACCTCACGATTTTTAGTGGCCTTCAATAATATTGACAAGCTTTGTTACACAGAACTTTCATGAGGTATTTTAATTGTATTATTTTTTGTACTTTTGTCTTAGATACTATTATGATTTGTAGACATTATTACATTAAATATTAAAATACATTAAAAGTTTATACATTCAGTGTCTGCATCTTGTATGAAAGCTCAGGAGATGTATAGAGGTAATATTATTTTATGTGATTTCAACTATGACAATTCTGTAAATATGTTAAAAAATTGTGTTTTATGATATGAGTTGCATTTGGCTGGAAGGTAGAGGGGTGTGTGTGTGTGTGTAAGCACACGCAGAAGGAAGTTCTCTAAGCAGGAATATTACTTAGAAAACCCTTCCAATTTTATACAGCCTGACTTGGTATGACCCAGTGTATGACTGTTTGGGGTTAGGCCTGCTGATAGCAGTAACTCTTGAGAGTGCTGCCTTTGCTTTGTTCTTCAGAAGTATTTGAATTTCAGTTGTTTCTAATCAGAGGAGCTGAGACTTGAGCTCTGTAGAGGAGTAAAGGGCACATGGTCTGCTGCTGGAAATCATGTTGTTCTCAAATCCAAAAAAGCCTCTTGAGAAGTTGCATGATAACATGTCCGTGTTCTAATCAGCATCAGATTGATTGGATTGGCCTTGACCTACCTTAATGAATTCCGTGATTAAAGTCACTGTTGTAATGAATATAATAGAGTTTTTCACACCTTAATCTACATGCACAAAATATAGTCCTGATGTTCGTCTTTGAAAACATACTCACTTTGGCCGAAACTACTGCATCTAGAAAGCTGATGGGGTGATGTGGAGCTGCTGCATAGCAGGGGGAGCACAGGGAGGCATTCTGCCTGGCAGAGGTACAACTCATGTCTTAGTTCATTTGACATATTGGTTATTATGTTCCTGATGCAACTTGTCCATGTCATTTTAGTAACCCTGAGGCACTTTTTTTGTTTTGTTTTGCAGCTGCTGCTGAGGACTTCGCATTTCATTCTCTTGCTAGTAAAACAATCCCTCACTCTGATATCATGAAGTCAGGATAAAGAACTGTCCTAATGGATTTGTCAGAATATGCTGTACCTAAAACATTTCTATACTCTGTAGATTGATAAGAATGGCCATACTGGGTCAAACCCATGGTCCATCTAGCCCAGTATCCTGTCTTCTGACACTAGCTGATGCCAGATGCTTCAGAGGCAATGAACAGAACAGGGCAATTATTGAGTGATCCATCTCAGGACGTCCAGTCCCAACATCTGGGAGTCAGAGGCTTAGGAATATCCAGAATATGGAGTTGTGTCCCTGGCCATCTTGGCTAATAGCCATTGATGGACCTATCCTGGATGGGAAATTAATATATCAAGTATGAAAAGAAGGAATGTGATACAAATGAAAAGAAAAAGGCAATGGAACAGCCCAAATGCAACGGCTGCTGTTTTCTCCATGGTGGTTTATGTAGGATAATGTTGGACTCAATTTCCTGTCTTTTGTTTAAGTTCTTTGGGTCTATATTAGAACTGGTCAAAATTTTTCAAAGGATTTCTTTTTCTCTTCTTTTCTTTTCTTTTTTTTTAAATGGCCATTTAAAATGTTTTTTAAATCTTTTTTAATTTTCCATTTTTTACTGGAAAAAAAAATAGGTTTAATTTTTCAGTGTTTCCTTTCGTCCCTTCACCTCACCTTTTTAGTGACAAAATGGGGGTGGGGGTAAAGGAGGAGTAAAAAGGAAAAATTCCTAAAAACAAACATTTAAAAAAAAACAGTTCTGTTTGAAAACTTCAAAATGCAAATGTTTTAGATTTTGTTTAATTTTTTTCCTGGATATTTTATCTTTTTCACCCAGTTCTAGCTAAAGCCAAGGTGCCACACTGAGGACTTTTCCATTATCTTAATTAAAGATGAGCCCAATCGAACTCATCAGTTCATATTCTCTTGAACTTTGGGGCTATTCAGGTCTAGGCAAGCCAATTATTGCAACTGGATCCTCGCTGGAAAGTGATTCAAGACAAAATCCTCAATCTAAACATCTCTAAAAATTGTGAAGGTTCAGATTTAAATTCAGATCTAAGCTTTGCAACTCAGATGCCTCTCCTGTTAATCCATTGTTATTCTGGTCAGTTGATTCATAGTTTATGCTCTAACACTTGGTGGTTATTGATACCTGTAGTGTATATAGTCAAACCTATGTTATGTTGATGGCATACACACTGAAAAGTTATATAAAAACATAAATACTCTTGCTGGAAGGTAGCAATGTAACACTTCTTTATTTCTTAGAATTCCAAACTATAACATGCAAGAATTCCAAATCAGAGAGAGAGAAATCAGGCTGCACCCTTAAACACCTTACTGTAGGCCAGTTCTCTGTAGACTGACTTTTGATAAACCCTGTCTAAACATTTTGCTACTGAGCCTCCTATCCTTCAAGCAAGGCCAGGAAAACCAGAGAAAATTTGAAGTGATAGCTTATAATTTTCATATACCGGTAGTTTTTAATACAGTACAACCTAGAGAAGATGCGCAGATGGTGTAGACCTAGTGCAGAGTATGAATGATATTATTGTAGATTTATTTTCTCTGGCCAACTATTGAACTTACATTGAGCTGGGTATTATTTTCTCTCTTTGTCAATGAGGTTTACAGTTTTTTTAAAAAGTGCAGTATCCAATACTAAAGTAGTCCGTTTCCAGTTCATGAATATTTCTTCCATATATTGTAAGTCATGGCTGACTGATTAGACAGCTGACATTAGATAATGAAAACCACCAGTTATATTAGTGATTTCTTCTGAAATTAAGACACATTGTTTATTTTAACTGCAACTTATACATTTGTTATATTTTAATTAACCAACTCTTTCTATGCAATGTTGGCTTGGTGGCCAATGAGTGTGTTTTCTACCAATCTGTCCTTTGTAAGAAGAGGTTTGAATGGGTGTCTGAAGTTAGGAGCAGGAAAGCAGTAAACTAACAAGTGAGAACATGGCAAGGTTGTGATATACGCTCAGCTGAAAACGACTCTCTGGCAGCTAGAAGTAAATTCAGATTGCAAGAACTGGATCCAGAATTATTGTGAACATTCAGTTGATTGAACACCTATATCAAGCAGGTAATTCAGTGGATATTTTTTCTTCTAGCACATCTCTAATATAAAACATGCAGCAATACCTCAAAGGACATACAAAAAGTCAGTCTTTTGGAAATGGTAGAGGATGTTTTTTTCCTCAGGTACTGTCCTCCACATATATTATGTATCACTGCTTGGGGTACAGTGAAATGTTTATCCTTTGATGCTGAGGGACAAGGGACTTTTACCATCAAAGTATATAGCCACTTTTCATCACTAGCCAAGCTCAATGCAGAACAGAAGGAGCTTTTTTTGACCTTGCTGAAAATAAATACCACAGGTGTGAGTGCTCTGTCATATAAACACTGTTTTTTCAGATGCTGATTGCATAATGAAAGTGTATCACCGCAGTCAGTCTTTGCTAAGTACAGAGCTATGGGAAAAAGAAAAAAAAATGAATCAAAGAATCCATTCTCTTTGACTAGTTCAATTCTCATTGCACACAAATGTAGGTCAGGAGTAACTTGATTTTTGTCCAATGTAAAATCACTCTGAGGGGATTTAGACCCAACTAGATCTAGTGGGTGCTTACAGACCTCTTTCGCTGCATTACCATAGAAATGAGAGGTGCTTTCAGAGAGACACCATAATGTCAAGACTTTTGGCTTGTCTACACTGCCATGCAGTTTGGACATTGGGGGTGTGAATAGCAATGTGCACCAAAGTTCTGCGCTGTGACTCCCCCTACCTGGTCACTGCAGATGCGAACTAAAAGGTTGCTAGTTTATATTAATGTAATCCTGGTCAAAGAGGATTACATTAATACAAACTAGGAACCTTTTAGTTTGCATCCACAATGGGGAGTTACAGTGCAGAACTTGGGTGTACACTGCTGTACACATCCCCAAAGTCTGAACTGCAGGGCAGAATGGACAAGCCTGTAATATGGCTGTTAGCTAGGCAGAATGCACAGTAAGCATTGGTCGCAGGCTCAGCATGCTGTTAGAACTTCTAACATCACCCTGGGTATGGACTTTTCCTCTGCTTTTGCTAGACAATGCTTTCCAACAGTGGGTAGGTGCAGATAATTCCTAGGTCTCTGATGGGCTCCCTTCCAAGTATTCTGCTGTCTTGCAGAGGCTAGGAATATTCAAGCTAGAAAGTGCAAATATCTGTGGCTTAGTTCAGGGACCTTTTAATACCTTGAGCAGTGTCGTGGAATGAATAGGATGTGCTGGCCCTCTCCACCCAAATTATGTTGTGGTATTTTACCTTCTGTTAACAGAAATTAAGAAAAAGATCTGTCTTGTTAAATGAAAATCATCATTGATTTTGTTGGTAAAGGATTGATGTTGTTGTATTTTCTAGGATTAGTCTTATTTTATTTTAACCACGGTTGATCATAAATGTAAACAATCAAGTTAGGCTTAGCTGAGTTATGACCTCAGTACTTACAACTAACTAACAGAACACCAAGGAAGCACAGTATGTGACAGTGGTAGATATTTTTGCTCAGTCCCTGTTTATATGAAATAACTAGCAAGAATGCTGCAAAATGTTTACTATTTGATGTTGAGGTGAGGGTTTTTGGGTTTTTTTATGTCAAACATACAGCCACTTTTTATCATCAGCCAAGCGCAAAGCTGAATTAAAGGAGTTTTTTGACCTTGTCGAAAATAAATAGGTGGAAGTGCGCCAACAAACAAAGGTTTGCCATCTTTCCAATCACTGTTTGTATAACTCACTGTTGGTCTGTCTAAAAGTCATATTACCAATGTCAGCAAGAAAACACATTCTAACTGGAGGAAAATAGGAAAAAATGAAGTGTGTTAAGGGTTTTTTTTATGCATTTGCCCTCCTGTGTATTGCTGTTGAAATAGGTTTTACCAACATTATATTTTTCTTATCTAATCTTATCTTTAAGATGACAAATGATCTCTGCCATCGGTACAAACCCATGAATAGCTTAAGGAAGCAGTTGATTTTAAGAATGAATGGTATGCTATTTGAGAATTTGAACAAGGCACTTGAAAAACTAATTACACTACCTGGGATATTAAAGTAGTAGAAAGTTGGCAACATTTATTTCACTTTTTTAACATAAAAAAACTAGAGGTTTTTCAAGCTTTAAGAATGAACTCTTTTGTCGGTGGCTTTAAAGTGTAAAAGGTCAAAATTGGAGTAGAAATAATAATTTTAACTGATAAAATGCACACAAGAAAAGTTACCAGTAGATCCTATCAATATTGCTCACATGGGACTTTTTTTTTCACTATGATGGAAATGTGGCTATAATAAGAAAGATGAGTGCTTACAGTGAGAAGATTTGTCATCATGAGCAGGAAGAGCTGAGTGGAAATCTGGTACGTGCAATGACAGTGGGAGTTCCGCTTCTGACACATTGGCTAGTAGACAAATATTGAAGTCACAACCACTTGTAATCTATCCACAATACATTCTAAACCAGGGGTAGGCAACCTATGGCACGCGTGCCGAAGGCCGCACACGAGCTGATTTTCAGTTGCACTCACACTGCCTGGGTCCTGGCCACTGGTCTGGGGGGCTCTGCATTTTAATTTAATTATAATGAAGCTTCTTAAACATTTTAAAAATCTTATTTACTTTACATACAACAATAGTTTAGTTATATATTATAGACTTATAGAAAGAGACCTTCTAAAAACGTTAAAATGTATGATTGGCACGCGAAACTTTAAATTAGAGTGAATAAATGAAGACTCGGCACACCACTTCTGAAAGGTTGTCGACCCCTGTTCTAAACATAAGTATCCCTTAAAAATGACTGAGAGAAGGCTTTGCACAGGGAAATAGGACTTATGTTAATAAAAGACGTGCAACTAGAGCTGGTCAGATATGTTCTGATAGAAAAGCGAAGTAGTTGAAATATAAATGTCTTGCAAAAATGTGTCCATTTCAACAACAAAAATTGGGTGGGGGAACCCCTGAACAAAACATTTCAATATTATTTGAAATGATTTTCGTTTCATTTTTTTAATTAATATATCTTGTATAAATATAAATTTTCTAAAAAAATCTAAATCAGAACAAAATATTTAGATTTTATTGAAACAAAACACTTCAATTGACGCCAATGATTTTTGTGCCAGAATTTTGTTTTTTTTTCAGTACATCTTTTTTTTAAAAAAATTTCTATTTTGGAATGGAACAAAATGGAAATAATGGAATTTCCTTCAAAATGGAAAATCCATTTCCCACACAGTTCTACCTGCACATATTTCCTGACTTGAGTAGTTGAGCATTCATTGCTCATCCAAGTAGTGCTACTGAAACCATTGAAATGACTCATGTGTCCAAACGGTTGTAGAAATTTGGTACTTTCTTATTTAGAAGGCAGAGATCATCAAACCACTATAATATTGGCTAGTTTTATAAACATGACAAATTATTATGAGAGTCTTCTGTGTTTGAGCTCCTTCATACAGCAATGTTAAATTCGGGATCTAGAGTGTACACATACACAACCAAGTTATCAGGGAATTGCTTGCCTTGTAGAGAATCATTTGGGCATCTATTTTCATGGAACTCTAGATCATAGCTTGGAAAAATACAAAATGTATTTTCCTGCGGATCAGTGTTCTGGATTCACACAGGTATTTTTACCACCTCTGTGGCTGCTGTTGGAATTTTATTTCTCTTAGAAAAAGCTGAGGAAATGTCTGAATGTTTACTAATTAAGAGAAAAACAAATGTAATAAGCTTTATTCAAATTTGAAAGGCCTCCTAATTCCCCTCCCCATCCTCTACCCACTCGCCGCCAGTGGAAATTTTACACCTTTTCAATCAGGGCTTTTGTGCTTTTCGAGTGTACTCATTTCTGTGTTTCATTTGTGACTCCTGCTGCTTTAAATGGCTCCCCGTCAGGCTGGCAAACTCCTGTGGTGAAAACAGCATTGCATATCCCATAAGTGCTTTTGCACCTACAAAGTAACAGTGTTTCGTGAAATGTCTTGAGATCCATTTCTGGGCTTAGTACGGCGTATGGAACGTCATACATAAATACTGAGAACATTGAGTCAAATAAGCTTGAAAGAAATCCATAGTAAGATCTTCTAGGATATTAAGGAGAAAATATGGGACATCTCTCACAGTTCTGACAAAGAGCAAAAATATGTTACAGAATGCTGATGATTATCTTACAGCATCTTGCATCTCACAGGATACCAAAGCACTTTAGAAGCATCACAAGCTAGTAACAACAGTTTTATATGATTATTTCTAAGAATTTAACAGATTTTTGTTTTAGTTACATTATGGACTAACTTGGTTTAAATTGGTGCAACTCCATTGATGTCAATAGTGCTCCATCAGAGAATTTGACCTATATTTCGGTAAGATCCATACAAAATCTATTAATCAATTATGTGGAGACTCACTCTACTCCATACTTCAGGAGTAGTTTGGGTCAGATTAAATATATTTCATAGACATTTAAAGGTAAATCCTACAGGTTATAATGAAAATGTATAGTTCTCAGTTGACATCATATATATAGCAAACCATACAAAGCGGTTAGCCATTCTTTGCATTGCAGATATAACAATACAGAAGATGTATATAATCAATTACAAAGTACAAGATCAGTATTATAGGGGACATTATGAATACAGATGAAGACACATAAGGCCATTACATGAAATCTTCTGAGAAATGGGGTCACTCATCTCAGAACAATACTGACACTCTTTCCTTAGTAGTCTTGGCAGATGAACAGATACAGTTCTCTTGGATTTAGACAGTGAGTCTATATGCAAAGCATAGGGAAATCAGCTGGATGAAATATCTTATGGCCAAAGTTATGAGACTCTGAAGAGTATATGAATGGTGTATGCAGCTGGTGATCTATTTTTCTTAGTAGCTAGGTGACCAAATAATCTTTGTACTGTTTTCTTAGAGTACAGATTTTCTCCATAGAATTTCTCACATCTTGATAGCCACAATTTCAGTAATAGGGAGGGCTATTTTCCCAAAAAGAGCAGGCCAGAACAGCAGATGGATAAACAGAGAAGTATGGAAGCTTAAATTCTTTTTTTAAAATGTCATGCTTGGTCCAATTACAACTGAAACTAGGGACATGTCCTCCATATGTGACGACATTTAGATAGTTTAAATCTATTTACCAAAATGTGGAATGTGGCCAGGAGCTTGAGGTTAGTGCCTCTGTGAAAAATGCCATAGGATTGTTGATATGACCACACATGCTCATGAGTAACCTGCCACTGTGATCGGTGTGGGGAGGCAAAGATAAGATGAAAATAGAAACCAAAGACAGAGATCCTTGAGGGTTTTGGAGTGCCTGACTCCCTTTGAAATTAAAAGCTGGACTTGCATTAATGGCTCAACATTGGGGGGAAAAAATCAAGTGTCCTGGATGATGCAGAATGTCACCCTTGCCATTTCATCACAATCTGGTTTGAAGTTAACAGGACAGGCTCTTGGGACATGAGTCTTGGAGCTTGTGTTGATCAAGTATATAGTTGACACACTCCACAATGAATAATGCCTCTGAAATTTTCTACTTCATCTATGAAAAAAAAAAGGGATAAATTGTGCTACCTTTATTCACATTGGGTGTACTTCACTTAGCAGATAGCCTCACTGGATTCAAAGGGGCTGTTTGCAAAATAAGGTACTGCTCAGTGAGGATAAGGGTGGCACAATCTGGCTCTTTCAGAGCAGGATCCGGTATGAATAATTTCAATTTAAGTGGAAACAAGTTTTGAATGAAATATTTTGCCATTGGAATCCAGCGAACTGTACAAATCAATTACCTCTGGACTCTAAGAGCTGTATCCCTTTCCTCACCCATGCAATAGTCTTACCCCAAGAGGACATTTTGGTTTTACCCACCCATAGATACATTTTATTTTTATTTTTTGGTAAATGGAGCCCCGGGGCAGGGACAGCAGCAGCCTTACATTCTGAGGATACAGCATTATAAGGTACGTGGAACGCCTCACTTAACAATGCTTCTCATTTCCAGTTTGTATTTGCATAGGACAAAATCCTTTTCTAGAAAGATTTTCACTGTACATTTTAGAGTGATCTCATCTTTTTTTGGGTGGTGATGGGAGGGAGAAAAGTAAAGTTAAATCAATCAAGTTGCTGACACTTGAGCTTCCTAAAGAAACATGCACTGGTGAGCGGATTTTCATAATACAATCCCAGTAGGACTTTACATCTTGTAAAAGTTTCAGTTTAACAGGTATAAAAAAGGGAATCCTATTCTTCTCTGCAGAACAAAACTGTCTCTCAGATGTTTTAGAAGCTGTTTTGATCTTTTTATTCTGCACATAAAATGAGAGTCTAAGGAATACTAACCGTTCCCAGAGGTAGCTGTTTCTCTGACCTGGCATTGGGCAGGAGAACACGAATGCACTCAGAATCTATTTTTTTAACTCTTTAGAGTCCGGTTACTACTTTTTTCCTGTGAGATTTGGAGCAAACTTTCTTTCTCACTTCATTAGGGTCTCCTAACATAAAGCACATACGTTTTTCATCATGCATCTGTGGTCAAATCTGGATTGGGACAAAGTTCAAATTCATCCCACAGAAGTCCGGCCATACGACCTCCTGCTCCTACGTCTTCAAGGGTGCCTTGTAGTTCTTCTGACTATATTCATTGCCTCCTGTCCCCTCTTCCTATACTCCACTCCATAGCAAAATCATCAGTCAGGAGTCCAACAAGAGATGTGAATGACCCCAGAGAACTTCAGACTCAATGCAGAAAAAGGGTGAGGGCCACACAGTTACCCAGAGTAACAGAAAATGAATAAAAGTATAACAGAGCATATAGAACAGCAATTTTTAAAATCACCTTAACTTCAAACAGGTATTAAAAATACATCTCTGAGATCCCTAACAAATCCTCCAGGAGACAAGAGATTATATTTCTGAGGTAAAAATACAAAAAAGGGAGGAACACCTATCAAAACAAAAGCCTGAACTCTTTCAGTACCTCTTTATATACCAGACAAATGGGGGGAAAGGCAAAAATTTCACTTACAAATTCTTTTCAGGTCACCTTTAGCAGTAATAATATTACAATGTGCGAGCTGAGACATAAGACAGAAAGAGATGTTCATTTTAAAAGCTGCAATAGAGCAATTAGCTGGAAAGGATGTGTCATGCCTTACCATAAAAGTCAAATGGCAGTAAAATACTTCACCACTAAAACTATCACCAAATGACAAAGCACACACATCAAACCACAATCCACATCAGAAATTCTACGTCAGTTGTACTACTGTGGTTCCCTCACCTATATTAATTATAAAAATGCCAGGTACAACAAGGGCCTGATACATTACTTATCATGACCATATTATGTTGATACAAGTGTGTTGACTTCAGTGGCACTACTCTGATGAGGTAAAGCTGGAATAATGCACTGGAGAATCAAGTCTTAGATGTCCAGATAAATCTCCAGTCACCGAATGATTCACCGGGTACTTGGTCAAGGTAAAATGAAAAACAAAGCAACAAAACCTTAGCCCATCTTTGGCTGTTAAACCATCATAGTGACTCTCTCTTACTGCCCTTAGGTCACTGACTGAAGCAGCAGGGAGACACCTCAGTCAGCCACTCCCAGCCCAGCTCTTCTCCTCTGTGTTTGTTTTAGCTCTTAAACTTCCGTGTTGTAACACAATCCAGTCTCAAAACAGCTATGCTACAGACAGCACCAACATCCAAGACTCTGCCAGCTGCTTCTCCAGAAGCCACACTGCTCATTCTTATTATTCAACCAACTACTGGTATCGATCTCTTTGCCACTCTGCTCTTCATTGGCATCTCTCTACTCCATTACAGTTTCATCTTCTGCTTCAATTCCCACTTAGCACCCCACAAAAGCAGAGAGGACCACACAGTGCTTCACATGCTACAGATAACATACTCCATCAACTGCCACCATTTTTTGCTCAAGACCCGGTTCAATGAGGTGCGGGCATCAGAACCCATGTTTCACCTTGATATTCTATGTCTAATTTCCAGTAACCAATACAGAACACTTGTTGGAGAATATTAGACAATGGCCAGATCATTTTAAAACTGTAAAATCATAAACAAAATTAAAAATAAATAACCCCACAAACTACTTGGAGCTCAAATGTAGTTATTTTGCTATCACAAGAAATTGCCTGTGGCTTAACTGATGTATCAAATGTGTCTTTAGTAATTTAAAAGTAGTGTCAGAATATATGTGATATAAGCCTTCATAATGCAACAGTATATTTATTTTGCAGCAGCTATGAGGCAATATATCATCCCAATTACTTTCCCAGAAATTAGGCTCTTTGAACAGGCAAATTATAGGGTTCTTTCATTGTTGTATCTTGGGTCGCTTATCAGTATTACATGTCTTTAAAGAAACAATTGTTAAAACATTCATCAAAGTTTGACTGAAAATCTGACAGTTTCAATAATTCAGCAGATTAACATTATCATTTGCAACGGCTGTGATTCACTATCAAGCATTAGAGAATGAAGAAAGGATTAAA
The DNA here is from genome assembly GCF_002925995.2 of Terrapene triunguis. Classification (NCBI taxonomy): domain Eukaryota; kingdom Metazoa; phylum Chordata; order Testudines; family Emydidae; genus Terrapene; species Terrapene triunguis. The sequence continues at coordinate 11,832,269 of NW_020664531.1, read as the reverse complement.
TTATTTTAAAACACACCAAGATTTTGAAAGGGATATGAAAGTCTTCATGCTTTAGGGCATTAGAAAAGGAAGAAATTAGCCTGTTGATGAGTTATTTAATAACAAAAGGATTTTTTACGTCTTCCTCTGAAGAATCTGGGTACTGCTGGTGGCAGAACACCAGACTAGATAGACCACTGGTTGGGTTTTTTTGGTAGAGGAATTACTATATTTTTATTATAATGTTTGAGTATCTCAAACATCCATAAATTGTGTGTAGCTGCCATATACAGCCCTGCCGGTTGTAAAACAGAGCTTGCTTAATTTAAGATATACAATATAATCTCATTTTGTTTCTCATTTCACCTAAAACAGACAAACAAGGTTTGTTTGCACAGTCACCATACCATCTGGCCATGTCTGGAATTCCAGCTTTGAAGAGATTTGGTTTGATACGGCTGCATATCCAAGACGAGATGTCATGCAAGCAGCTTGAGATGTGAATCTGGACAGAGAACTCTATTACTATAGCTATACTATTTCCTGTGTAGTCTTGGAAACCAGAAGCTAATTTAAGTGAAAAGTAGTTGGGAGAACTAATGAGAGCTCAGTCTATATCCTTCACTGTAAGGAAATATTATTACCTTAATTCAGCCCTCAGGTGCATCAGCTTCCTATGGTGTCAGGTGAAGAGTGTTGTGGCCGTGCAAGGCACCCACAACACCAAGAGCCAGCACACACTCAAAAATGAGCAGTGTTAGTAGGCATATACAGGGGAAATGAGAGATGCACTGATTCAGCATATTTCCCCGGCAGCCTAGAACCTGACTCCCCTTGAGGGAGAGCTTCAGTTCCTGTGTAGCTCGTCGTCCCCTGGGACAAATCTCTCAGAGCACTGCACCATAGGGAGGGACAAGTAATGAAGCTGTATGTATGGATACTCTCAGTGGAGTCCTGTCTCTTCTATAGCTTGTGAACAACACAATGCCTGTTATTAAGATGCATTGCTTCCTGCCTAAAGGTAGTGAATTGCATCTCTTCCATCATCCCTCCATAACCAGCAGGTAATATTTACCAGTGATTTCACTCACTTGAGCTTGAGGTGTACTTTTCTCCATTGTCAGTTGCTTAATATCATGCACATTCTATAGCTTGTCTGCCTGCTATGGTCTTCTTGTAACACATTGATCTTGGTCTTTATGAGAGAGAGAGAAAGAGAACTCTTTTAACTGTTTGCCATTTGAAGGTTGGCTTTTCTTTTACTAAAAGTAGACATGTAAATTGGTGCAAATAATTTTGAGGGTGTTCATAGAGCATTATGTGCTATTCTACACACACGTTTTATTGTTTCTGCTCTTACAATAAAAGGCAGCTTATCCCTTTCCAGAGAACATGATGAACAGCATGCACACTCTTTTTAGTCTCTCAGGGCAAATTAGGAAACCATTTTCTGTGCTCCAAATATAAGGACTACCCAATCATTTCCACCTGTTCTTTCGCAGAATCATTGAGTGGCTCAGCTAGTCTTTCACATCAAAAGCACAGATGTGTCACTACCCAGAACACTCTTTCAACTTGTAGTTATTTCATAGCACGGCTGGAGTTTGAGCTCTGAGATTGTGCAAATTGGAGGGCTTTCTTCAGTTCTAGCTTCTGTGGACCAAACACTGCCCAAATTCAAATCCATTTACTTCAATGGGGGTGTATGAGAGGAGAATATGTGTGATGTATTCGGGTGTTTCTCCTGGAAGGAAAATATAACTCAGGGACTGATTCTGCCACCCTTAGCTCTTGCTGAGTGATTCCTGACTCTACACATAGTCCCAATTATTTGGAGAGGGAAAGGTATGAGTTAATATGAATCAAATGCCCCCCTGACAGACATAAGTTTTACCGACAAAAGTGCTAGTGTAGACATAGCCTAACTCTCTTTGAGGAGTAGGATTGACACCACACCCATCTCCTCTCTTACTAGCTAGTTTAGGCAGCTCTCTGCTCTGTGCGACAACTTCTGTGAATCACTTTTTTTTAGGTGCCTAACTCCCCATGCAATGTATAGGTAGCCTTGGAGCCTAGCTCAGGCTTATAATATAAATAAAAATAATATATGGAGATATCCTATCTCCTAGAACTGGAAGGGACCTTGAAAGGTCATCAAGTCCAGCCCCCTGCCTTCACTAGCAGGACCAAGTACTGATTTTGCCCCAGATCCCTAAGTGGCCCCCTCAAGGATTGAACTCACAACCGTGGGTTTAGCAGGCCAATGCTCAAATCCATTAGGCAGCAGGAGTACTATCTCCCCATGTAAGTATTCTCCCACTTCTTATCAAACTGTCTGTACTGGGCTATCTTGCTTATCACTTCAAAAGTTTTTTCTCTTACTTAATTGGCCTCTCAGAGTTGGTAAAACAACTCCCACCTTTTCATGCTCTTTGTATGTGTATATATATCTCTTCAATATATGTTCCATTCTATGCATCCGAAGAAGTGGGCTGTAGCCCATGAAAGCTTATGCTGAAATAAATTTGTTAGTCTCTAAGGTGCCACAAGTACTCCTGTTCTTTTTGTGGATACAGACTAACACGGCTGCTACTCTGAAACCTGTCATTAGGCAGCAGGGTGCCTAAGGGTGCATCTACCCTGAACCCATCTTTCAGCAATGACTAAGAGCCTGTAGGGGTATAAATAGCAGTGTAGATGGGGAGGCATGGCTTAGGAGAGTAGAGTAAAGATATGCCTGAAAGGTTTGGGTTTGTATCTTAATACATACCCTGCATGTCTCTCAACTAGCCCAAGTTGGGTTTCCCATCTAAGTTACAGATTTTAGCAGTGGACTGTCCCACTGCCTCTCTGCTTCTGAAGCCTTTCCCTGAGACAGGAAAAAGCTCCAGCAGCAAGGAAAAGGTCTGGCAGCTCCCTGCTGCTGGAGTCCTTTCCTGCTGCAGCAGAGAAATTCTCTGGCAGCAGAGAGCTGCTGAAGCCTGTCCACACTGTGTCTCCTCTGCCAGAGCCTTCCATTGACATGTAGCTACACACTGCAATGGGGACACAATGCACTTTTCACTGTGGCATGTAGCTACATGTACACTATACTCCACTGCCAGATGTGCAGTGTAGATGTAACCTAAAATTTAACACATGACTTTGCCTTGTGAATCTAGCCCTCAGATGTGATTTTGGCCCATATCATTTTTGCATACTGGTTTTCTTTCTAGAAAACTGTTTTTATTTCCATGATTTTGAGAATTTTCCATTTTAGAATCACAGGATTTAGCTATTTCTGTTATTAAAAATCCTTAACTCCGAAAACAGTAGGAGATTTTTTGACACTAGTTCAATTCTCTCAGTTCTCTTAACTCTTTTGCCAATTTAGTCAATTCAACAGATTAAGGAAGATTAGTATCTTCTGACTGTTTCACTAATAATTGAGCCAATTCAATTATTTCTCCAGACTTTCTTTTCCTTGGTTAGCAACAGGAAGATAAGTCTACTACAGATACGCTCTCAAGGGACATGTATGAAGTTATGTTAAGGAGTTATACGTTTTCGGAGCTTCATCTTTGATTTACCCTTTACCAGTGTGTTTTTAAGTTTTTCTGTATTTTTAGATTTGGACATTTGGGAGTAACTGCATTTTTATTTGAGCTTTTAAAATGCTGCTAATTATACCAGAAATTAAACACCAAAGTCACCGGGGAGAATATATGCAATCTTGGATCACTTAAGAGTGGAACAACTGCAGCAGCATCTATTTTCAATACTGGTAGATCTTGGCATCAGATGAGTAGCTGACCTTTTGAATATCAAGATGGTGAAGGGGAAAAAACTGAATAGCTGACTCTGTAAGTCCTCCCCATTGAAAGAACTCACTGATTTTAAGTCCCTCCTTGTGTGGATGGCTTCCAGAATCAGACCCATGATCCTCTTTCCTCATGTGCATGAATAAGTGCAATTTATGGACCAAAAATCTGGTATACTTATTAGAGCATGGGACTGTAGAAGAAAAAAAAAATCCTGGGTTCTAATCCCAGCACTGCCACTCACTCACTATTGTAGGACATGTCAATTAAGTGCCGTGGTTATTTGCTGAATATACAGGGCTCATTTGTGGTAATTAATGGTGAATGTTTAGAAAAGGACTTTGCGGTCTGGAGGTGAAAGGTCTAGAGAAGTGTAGACTAGCATTAGTATTTCATTCAGGGTCACTTAATTTTTATCCATATGAAAACTGAACTTTTTTCCCTGCCAAACTATCTGAGGCAGAATTTGGATTAGTGAGTGTATCTGAGCATACACCCAGACTTTTACACACTCACCTTTGGATTTCCATTATGTCATAACACTGATTAATTACTAAGGCTGTAAGAAAGTTGTGGGTTTTGTTTGTTTGTTTGGTTGGTTGGTTGGGTTTTTTTGGTTCAAAAGCTGCGGCCACATAGAATCATAGAATATAAGGGTTGGAAGGGACCTCAGGAGGTCATCTAGTCCAACCCCCTGCTCAAAGCAGGACCAATTCCCAACTAAATCATCCCAGCCAGGGCTTTGTCAAGCCGGGCCTTAAAAACCTCCAAAGAAGGAGACTCCACCACCTCCCTAGGTAACGCATTCCAGTGCTTCACCACCCTCCTAGTGAAAAAGTTTTTCCTAATATCCAACCTAGACCTCCCCCACTGCAACTTGAGATCATTGCTCCTTGTTCTGTCATCTGCCACCACTGAGAACAGCTTAGATCCATCCTCTTTGGAACCCCGCCTCAGGTAGTTGAAAGCAGCTATCAAATCCCCCCTCATTCTTCTCTTCTGCAGACTAAACAATCCCAGTTCCCTCAGCCTCTCCTCATAAGTCATGTGCTCCAGACCCCTAATTATTTTTGTTGCCCGCCGCTGGAATCTTTCCGATTTTTCCACATCCTTCTTGTAGTGTGGGGCCCAAAACTGGACACAGTATTCCAGATGAGGCCTCACCAATGTCGAATAAAGGGGAACGATCACGTTCCTCGATCTGCTGGCAATGCCCCTACTTATACAGCCCAAAATGCTGTTAGCCTTCTTGGCAACAAGAGCACACTGTTGACTCATATCCAGCTTCTCGTCCACTGTGACCCCTAGGTCCTTTTCTGCAGAACTGCTACCCAGCCATTTGGTCCCTAGTCTGTAGCAGTGCATGGGATTCTTCCGTCCTAAGTGCAGGACTTTGCACTTGTCCTTGTTGAACCTCATCAGGTTTTTTTTGGCCCAATCCTCTAATTTGTCTAGGTCCCTCTGTATCCGATCCCTACCCTCTAGTGTATCTACCATGCCTCCCAGTTTAGTGTCATCTGCAAACTTGCTGAGAGTGCAGTCCACACCATCCTCAGATCATTAATAAAGATATTAAACAAAACCGGCCCCAGGACCGACCCTTGGGGTACTCCGCTTGAAACCGGCTGCCAACTAGACATGGAGCCATTGATCACTACCCGTTGAGCCCGACAATCTAGCCAGCTTTCTATCCACCTTACAGTCCATTCATCCAGCCCATACTTCTTTAAGTTGGCGGCAAGAATACTGTGGGAGACCATATCAAAAGCTTTTCTAAAGTCAAGGAATAACACATCCACTGCTTTCCCCTCATCCACAGAGCCAGTTATCTCATCATAGAAGGCAATTAGGTTAGTCAGGCATGACTTGCCCTTGATGAATCCATGCTGACTGTTCCTGATCACTTTCCTCTCCTCTAAGTGTTTCATAATTGATTCCTTGAGGACCTGCTCCATGATTTTTCCAGGGACTGAGGTGAGGCTGACTGGCCTGTAGTTCCCCGGATCCTCCTTCTTCACTTTTTTAAAGATGGGCACTACATTAGCCATTTTCAAGTCATCTGGGACCTCCCCCGATCGCCATGAGTTTTCAAAAATAATGGCTAATGGCTCTGCAATCTCATCCGCCAACTCCTTTAGCACCCTCGGATGCAGCGCATCCAGCCCCATGGACTTGTGCACGTCCAGTTTTTCTAAATAGTCCCGAACCACTTCTTTCTCCACAGAGGGCTGGTCACCTTCTCCCCATATTGTGCTGCTCAGTGCAGTAGTCTGGGAGCTGACCTTGTTCGTGAAGACAGAGGCAAAAAAATAATTGAGTACATTAGCTTTTTCCACATCCTCAGTCACTAGGTTGCCTCCCTCATTCAGTAAGGGGCCCACACTTTCCTTGACTTTCTTCTTGTTGCTAACATACCTGAAGAAACCCTTCTTGTTACTCTTAACATCTCTTGCTAGCTGCAACTCCAAGTCTGATTTGGCCTTCCTGATTTCACTCCTGCATGCCTGAGCAATATTTTTATACTCCTCCCTGGTCATTTGTCCAATCTTCCACTTCTTGTAAGCTTCTTTTTTGCATTTAAGATCAGCAAGGATTTCACTGTTTAGCCAAGCTGGTCACCTGCCATATTTACTATTCTTTCTACACATCAGGATGGTTTGTTCCTGCAACCGCAATAAGGATTCTTTAAAATACAGCCAGCTCTCCTGGACCCCTTTGCCCTTCATGTTATTCTCCCAGGGGATCCTGCCCATCTGTTCCCGGAGGGAGTCAAAGTCTGCTTTTCTGAAGTCCAGGGTCCGTATTCTACTGCTCTCCTTTCTTCCTTGTGTCAGGATCCTGAACTCGACCATCTCATGGTCACTGCCTCCCAGGTTCCCATCCACTTTTGCTTCCCCTACTAATTCTTCCCTGTTTGTGAGCAGCAGGTCAAAAAAAGCTCTGCCCCTAGTTGGTTCCTCCAGCACTTGCACCAGGAAATCGTCCCCTACACTTTCCAAAAACTTCCTGGATTGTCTGTGCACCGCTGTATTGCTCTCCCAGCAGATATCAGGGTGATTAAAGTCTCCCATGAGAACCAGGGCCTGCGATCTAGCAACTTCTGCTAGTTGCCAGAAGAAAGCCTCGTCCACCTCATCCCCCTGGTCTGGTGGTCTATAGCAGACTCCGACCACGACATCATCCTTGTTGCTCACACTTCTCAACTTTATCCAGAGACTCTCAGGTTTTTCTGCAGTTTCATGCCAGAGCTCTGAGCAGTCATACTTCTCTCTTACATACAACGCAACTCCCCCACCTTTTCTGCCCTGCCTGTCCTTCCTGAACAGTTTATATCCATCCATGATAATACTCCAGTCATGTGAGTTATCCCACCAAGTCTCTGTTATTCCAATCGCATCATAGTTCCCTGACTGTGCCAGGACTTCCAGTTCTCCCTGCTTGTTTCCCAGTCTTCTTGCATTTGTGTATAGGCACTTAAGATAACTCATTGATCGTCCCTCTTTCACAGTATGAGACAGGAGTCCTCCCCTCTTGCTCTCTCCTACTTGTGCTTCCTCCCAGGATCCCATTTCCCCACTTACCTCAGGGCTTTGGTCTCCTTCCCCTGGTGAACCCCGGTGAACGGTGTGTTAAAGTTCTGGTTCAAAGCATTCAGCCTACCTTCCAAAGCAGGGCAGCAGCACAGAAGAGACACTGTTTCCCACTTGGCTCTTGAAGGCAAGCATGGTGGAGGGGCATCTGGGCCAAATTTGAGTGGCAGTGCATTTCTGTGAGCCAACTCACAATGACACTCACTCAAATTTGGCCTGTCTGTCCTTTTGTGACAGAGGAGCAGCCGGGTCAAATTTGAATGAATGGTGATGCAACCTGGTGCATGGGGTTTCAATATCACTCAGATCTGGGGCAACCATAAAAAGTTTCAGTGTGTGTTAAAAGCTTTTGTTTCTGTGACAAAATTGCTGCCCATGATTTTCTTACATCCTTATTAATTACTGTATTGATGCCATGAAACAGACTTAATAAATGTTACATTCCATGGATCAGATTGTAAATGGCCAGTTGATCATTTCCCTGATTTGGGGGAAGCAATCAGCTCACTTAAAGACAGTGGAGCTGGTTCCAGTGCCAATGTCCCACCCACACTCTTGATTGGATGCCTACTGGGAGGAGAGGCCATGGTAGGAGTGAGGAAGACGATGAATGAACTGACTCCATCACTGATAATTTTTAAATCAAGATTGGACATTTATTTTAAAAGATTCCCAGAACAATTCCTAAAGTGTAAGCTCTCTAGCCTACTAGATAATCACAATCACATCTATGAATTTATGTTGGGGGTGGGACAGAAATCATGGGGCTGTTCTAACTTTTACCAGACCTTTGCTACAAGAAGGACTTAGCCTCATTGTCTGCAGTGTTGTTGTACCTGCGTCAGTCTCAGGGTATTAGAGACAGAAGCATTAGGTAACATCTTTTATTGAACCAACTTCTGTTGGTGAGAGAGACAAGCTTTCGAGCTACACAGAGCTCTTCTTCAGGTCTGGGAAACCTACTCAGTGTCACAGCTAAATAGAAGATGGAACAGATTGTTTAGCATAAGGAGTTAAAACATATTTCAAGGGACCCTTCCAGGTGAAGTGAACCCCTTGAAATAGATATGAATTGTGTATGCTAAACAATCTGTTCCACCTTCTGTTTAGCTGTGACACTATGTTTCCCAGACCTGAAGAAGAGCTCTGTGTAAGCTCAAAAAGCTTGTGTCTCTCACCAACAGAAGTTGGTCCAATAAAAAATATTACCTCACCCACCTATCATCTCTAATAAGCCTCATGTACTAATATAGGTTTTTATTACTTATGTTTGTATTCCTTTCTTCCCCTTTGAAGTCCTTGCACAGTAAAGATGAACCTGTTTTCTTCACAATATGGCAGCTTCACAGACCTATTATTAGTAGTAATATTTGCATTGTGTTAACCAGGGAACCTGTTGTGATAAGGCAACCCACCTAAGGGCCCTCTCACCATTATTACCATTTCTAAAAGGAAGGGGCTACATAGGGCAGGATTAGACTATCTCAGCGAGACCTTGACTGAGTTAAGTTCTTTTATTATTTATCATATTTTATTATGTGGCAGTGCCTAGAGGCCCCAATTAAAAATTATAGATCCATCATGTGAAGCACCATACAAAAAGCTCACATTGTGCACTAATTATATTTGCAGTAGAACCTCAGAGTTAGGAACACCTCTGGAATGGAGGTTGTTGTTAACTCTGAAATGTTCATAACTCTGAACAAAATGTTATGTTTGTTTTGTCAAAACTGAACATTGACTTAATACAGTTTTGAAACTGTACTGTGCAGAAGAAAAAATTGTTTTTAACCCTCTTAATTTAAAAAGAAACATGCTCAGAAAACAGTTTCCTTACCTGATAAATCTTTTTTTTTAATTTCCCTTTATTTTTAAGTATAACACAGCACTGTACTGTATTTACTTTTTGTGTGTGTGTGTCTCTGCTGCTGCCTGATTGCATACTTCTGGTTTCAAATGAGGTGTGTGGTTGACCGGTCAGTTTGTAACTCTGGTGTTCGTAATGCTGAGATTCTACTTTACTTGATCTGAAAGTCAATAGTATATTACTGCTAATCTACTTGTATTATGATTTGTTTTTTTATATCCTTTCAGGTTATACTGTATTGTCCTTTTCACTCAGAAGATTTCTCTCTCATCTCTATGGAAACTTTTAGGTATAGTGTGACTCTCCCATGTCTGTGGCTTAATTGGTCCTTTCAACATAGTTTGTAGCCAAGTATTGCAATATAGTATCCCTTTGATGTCTGTCCTTCCAACATGTTTCAATCATGCTTATTGTATCAAGAGGTTGCAGTTTCTGTCTGTTTCTAGGCAGTGAGGGTTCCTGAGCTTCTGGAAAATTATACTTGGGAGGGTTAGTGAATGGAGAAAAGAAGTGAAAGAGTTAATCCATTATTGTTTGTCTTTACTTATTCATTCAATTGATTGAACACTACAGAGTTAGTCGTGCTCTCTTTTACGTCTAGCAGTTATACTACTCCTATTCTCTTTCTCCATTATGAGTTACGCAGGCATGAGTTTAGCCACGAGAAAGGGTTTTGTGAAGTCCTAATAAGAGTGGTTTTTTTCTCTAAGAAAAATTTGGAAAGCCTAGTGAGAAAAGACAAGAGTTCTTTGGGTCACTTTGATCACTCTTCCAGGACTATTTGCATAAGTAACCTGTTATTTTGCATAACTAAGTGTTCTGTGTAAACATGGAGTCTGTACTAACATGCTAAACTCTACAAAGTCAGTTTTGAAAGGATGTTGTTTAAAAGAATAATCATAACTATGGGACCAATCTTGCACCTCAGGAACCATGGCATTTTGTGTATTTGAGAGGTGTTGCGATACAAGAGGAGGAATAGCCTATTTTAAGAAGAACATTTTAAATTTCTGCTTATAGGATGCACAATTCCTGACAAAATGTGGTAAAGGACAAACCTCAAAAGTTTTAGAGGGTTGACTTGGAAAAGCATTCAAAGTTTTGGTGTTTGTTAGAAACTTATTAACACTTCTCAGGCCTCAGGAGCCCAGGAGATGATGAGTGGTTGGAATTCACTGCGGACTCAGCAAACAATGATATTTTTTTCTTGAGCAGAGCAAGCAAAACAAAGGTGATCTACCACAACCAGCTGAAGATGAAGTTCAAAGGCAACACTTCTTGTCTCTCTTCCTGTCTCGTGGGTAAAGGGCAAAGACCCAGGTAGAGGCAGTCTGATTCTGATCACACATTGGCATGAACTGGAAGTAATTTTACTTACTTATACAAGTGTAAATTCAATCAGAATTAGATCTGGGAGCTACTAATCATCCACTGATCCTATGGAGCCATTTGGTTGGCCAGAGAAGTAAGTGGGTTTTAAAAACAGGATGAATTAATGTGCAATAATGTATATGTGTCTGAACATTTTCCAGTGAGTGAGCTTACAGAAGATAAAAGTTCTGTTACTATACTAATGGGAAGTTGTCCTTGAGTTCATGTAGATAAATGCTGGTTTTAGTGTGAATGTGCTGGGTTCTATGTCCCCACCTTGCATATATGTATTGAGCCATGGATTTGTTATACTGGTAAAAAGGTGTGGATAACAGATACTACAAAATATATGAAAGGAAATGAAAATATCCTTTTTCTTTCCTTCTATATTGTGTACATAAGCCCAGAGCTAAGCTGTGAACTATTTGCCTGATAAATATATATATTTTCAGATTATATAGGAGCTTGTTGATAGGTGAGTCTAGGACAAGTTTCAAATTAAGTGTCTCTACCTGCTGTTAAGGAGTGGAGTGAAATGACAGAGCTCAGTTTAACAGATAAAGGAAACAAAATCTCTTTAGTTTGTTTGTTTGTTTGTTTGTTTTTGGAAATCCAGTTCTTTGGCAAAGGACACATTCATTTATATAAGAAAGATGGACTATATTGGGGCAAAAGATGTTATTTCAGTCAAGAAATATTTTTTTTAAAAAATGAGCTTTCTGTTACCTGGGATATGATTGAATTTCAACCTTTTATTCTGTATTTTCTTTTTGAAAAGTGCAAAACACAACTCATTAGTATTGTAGCCCACTATAGTTTCCCTAGTACTATACTTTGTGGCTTTTAAATACAAATAATTTGTCTCTATCTTAGAGTCTGACATTGGTACAAATATTTCTCTATAATGAAAATTAGCCTGATCTTTTGAATAAATCATAAGTAGAGAATATTTCTTAAAATACTCACAGGAATTCTCTGAGAGAGTAAAAGTGAGCAGCTCAGTTAGAAAATGTTCTTTTGGTCCAGTTTCAAAGGAAGTTTGATATTTGAAAAATAATTATCTGTTTTATAAGTCCATGACAGAATGTAGCTGTTATTACCCCTACATCACATAAGAACAAAAGGATGGCTATACTGGTTCAGACTAATGATCCATCTAGCCCCATATTCTGTCTTCCCACAGTGGCTGATGCCAGATGTTTCAGAGGGAGTGAACAGAACAGGGCAATTTATCAAATGATCCATCCTCTTTTGTCTAGCAGTCTAGCAGTCAGAAGTTTAGGGATACCCAAAGCATGGGGTTGCATCCTTGATCATCTTGGCTAATAGCCATTGACGGACATATCCTCCATGAACTTATCTAGCTCTTTTATGAACCCAATGATACTTTTGGCCTTGACCACATCCGCTGGCAATGAATTCCAATGTGTGTGTTGTGTGAAAAAGTAAAAAAAAAAAGTGTTGTTTATTTTTAAACCTCTGCCTGTTAATTTCATTGTGTGAACCCGGGTTTATGTGTCGTGTGAAGGGGTAAATAATACTTTTCTACGTACTTTCTCCATGCCATTCATGATTTTATAGACCTCTATGATATCTCCCCTTAGTCATCTCTTTTCTAAGCTTAACAGTCTCATTCTTTTTAAAAATTCTCCTCATATGGAACCCATTCCATATCCCTTATCATTTTTGTTACCCTTCTCTGTGCATTTTCTAGTTTTAATATATCTTTTGACATGGGATGAACAGAACTGCATGCAATATTCAAGGTGTGGGTGTACAAAGAATTTTTAAAGTGGCATTATGATTTTGTGTCTTATTATATATAACTTTCCTAAGGGTTCCTAACATTCTGTTAACTTTTTTGACATTGAGCAGATGTTTTCAGAGAGCCATCCATGATGAGTCTAAAATCTTTCTTGAGCAGTAACAGCTAATTTAGATCACATCATTTTGTATGTATAGCGGGGATTATGTTTTCCAATTTGCAATGCTTTGTATTTATCAATATTGAATTTCATCTGCTGTTTTCTTGCCCAGTAGCCCAGTTTTGTGAGATCTCTTTGTAACTTTTTGCAGTCAGCTTTGGACTTAACAATCTTGAATAATTTTATATTGTCTGCAAACTTTGCCACTTCATTGTTTACCTCTTTTTCCAGATATATAAGAAAATGGTGAACAGCACTGGTCCCAGTACAGATCCTTGAGTGACCCTGCTATTTACCTCTCTCCACTGTGAAAACTGTTTATTCCTACCTTTGTTTCCTATCTTTTAAACAGTTACTGATCCATCCCTCTTATGCCATGACTGCTTGGTTTCCTTAAGAACATAAGGAACCTTATCAAAGGCTTTCTGAAAGTCCAAATACACTATATCCCCTGGATGACTTTTGTCCACATGCTTGTTGACACCCTCAGAGAATTCTAATAGATTGGTGAGGCATGATTTCCCTTTACAAAAGTTGTGTTATCTCTTCTTCTACATATCATGTTCATATATCTGTCTGACAATTCTGTTACTTCCTATAATTTCCATCACTTTTCCTGGTACTGACGTTAAGCATACCTGTCTGTAATTGTCAGGATCCCCTCTGGAGCCTTTTTTTAAAAAAATGGTGTCACATTAGCTATCCACCGCCCATCTGTTATAGGTGCTGATTTAAGCAAAAAGTTACATACCACAGTTAGCAGTTCTGCAATTTCATACTGGAGTTCCTCCAGAACTCTTGGATGAATACTATCTGTTCCTGGTGACATATTACTGTTTAATTTATCAATTTGTTCCAAAATCTCCTCAATTGACATCTCAAACTGGGACAATTTCTCACATTTGTCACCTAAATTCACCTGCAGTTCATCAGACCTTTTGAGGAAAATCAGATTAGATGTAATAACTCTCAACTCACTTTGCTTTGAGATGTCACAGGGCAGTTAAGAATTTTGTCAATTTTGACACCAGTGTTTTCTCTTTGTTGTTGAATAAAAACATCTTATTGTCCAATATGTGAAAGCAACAATGAACTAGAGATGCAGGACACTCTACAGGAGTTCTGTGTAAAAAGGGCTCACACAGTTGCCCCATATAGTTGAATTTATTAGATATGTCGTTAAAGTATAACCCTTTATATGGCTAGTTAAGTCAAAATTCTTATAGGGGAAATCAATAAAATGAATTGAGGATAATCTTAATCTTGCACTTGTCAAACATTTCTCCCAATATTTACAGTGCAAAAAATATTTCACAATTCAGCATGCTTCTAACTTGGACCATGATCCTACAATTGCATCTGTCATGTAGGGCTGTGTGAGCAGATACCTTCACCTGCACAAAGCTTCCTGGATGAAGCTGTAGGATTGGGACCTTGGACTATGTTAAGACTGGGGAAGAACCTCTGTATAGCAGAGGTTGGGTTTGGGATTCACAAATTCTCTGCTTTCCCTGCTGAGGTTTGAGGTTCTCCTTCCCTGGCTGGAGTAGTGCTCCATGGACACAGAATGCAGCCATGTTGCAGAGAAGAACATCGGGGTGAGGATTAGGGCAATTACAAAATGGCATGCAATCCTTGCCCTTCTCAAACCATATTGGATTGAGTAAGGACAGAAGGTTTGGCACTGTGTGTCTCAATGCCACAGGGGCTAGGTATGACAATTTGGGGAATAAGTCTGTGTCAATTTATAAATTTATTTTTGTTTTGTTAGATATTTGTGATTGTAGCCTTCAGTGTACATTAGAACCTGTGTTTTGTATCAGGAACAGACTATGGCTGAGAAGCTGAAACAAGGCCATGAAGGGCCCATCAACACTGAATAGCCTTATCCTGGTGGGACAATGGAGTTGCTGCCATTGACTTTTAATAATCTTCTGCGCAACAGAGAACACCCCAGGTGTGTGCTTTAGAAATCAGAACTAAGAACAGTGTCTGGACGATGCCAAGACCTAATTGGCTGAAAGCACATGGGACCCAAACGGTGTGTCCAGTACAGCACACTGATGATCAACCAAGGGGACTCAGCAGGACTGTGACACTTAGCACTCACTGTTCCACCTTACACCAATGGGAACTGCAGCTGCTCAGCACCCTCGGAAACAAGTTCCTATGTAAATATTATGAAACAGCTTACAGCAATTTTGGGGAAAAACCTGACTTAATTATGGTAACGGTCAAAGTGGCATTCACAACATAGAACTTACACCAGCATCAGTAAGTATAGGTGAACGTTATCAGCAGACAGTACATGCAGGTATTGTGTGGAGAACAGATTCCTATGATTGCAATGGAGAATATAAGTAATAGCATGGGTCTTTTGTAATTCATCTCTGGCCTGATTCAAAATCCGTTGAAAAGTCTTTTGCCCCAGATCCCTAAGTGGCCCCCTCAAGGATTGAACTCACAACCCTGGGTTTAGCAGGCCAATGCTCAAACCACTGAGCTATCCCTCCCTTGTATCCCTCTTTCATTCACTTCAGTGCGCTTTAGATCAGGTTGCGAAAAAGGTGCAGCACTATAAAAATGTAGACTAGGCCAATATTAAAGCATAGTAGGGATGGTTAGACAAATGTGCATCAAAGCTAGATGCCCCAAAATAGAGGCACACAATATTAGAAGCCACGTCTGAAAATTGGGACCTATGATTGAGCCAGTGAAATTACAGTAGCCTTTTCTGGGGGGGGGGGGAGGGGGAGAATATAATCAGACTATACTAATAAGTGCATAATCTGTTTATGCTTTAGGGGAACAACAATCCTTTCATCTTTGTTTATTTGCTTTTGAAGTTGAAAACTAATTTGTTATCAGTGTGTGCATGCATATCTGTATGAATCAGACATATTTCTCTCTCATCAATACATGCCTCCCAAAGATTTCATGGGCATATAAGAGCAGCTGCCTAGAAATTTAATACTTGAAGCTTCAAGAACTTCTAATCTTCCAGTACAGGTTTTGCTTCTTACAAAGTGCTTTGCATATAGTATTTCTGAAATACTTAAAAGAACTCTAAGATTAAGTTCCACAAGTTTCTGGGATTTGCTGTTTTCTACTTGAATATGGGTGTGTGTGTGAGAGACAGTGCCCTTGTCTGTATAATGTTGGTCTCTGTGCCCAGTCCACAGAGGGTGTACATCATTTACAACCCTAGTTATAGATGTGAGGTCTTTAGCTAGGCTGTACAGCCATATGTTTTCTGTAGATTCCTGATTCAATCCCCAGTATTTCATCCAAGCTGACAGCTGTCACAACTGTATTTAATTATATAAGCTATTAGATCTTGTCTTTTTTAAGTTTATTATACACCTCTACCCTGATATAACACTGTCCTCGGGAGACAAAAAAATCTCATCGTGTTATAGGTGAGACCGCGTTATATCGAACTTGCTTTGGCCCTCCCTGTTCCTTGTTCCCTGACTGCCCCCTTGTCAAGGCTCCTTCCCCACTCTGAACTTTAGGGTACAGATGTGGGGGCCTGCGTGAAAACTTCTAAGCTTAACTACCAGCTTAGATCTGGTACGCTGCCACCACTCCCAAGGGCTAGCTCCCTTCCCTGGGTAGCCTTGAGAGACTTTCCACCAATTCCCTGGTGAACACTGATCCAAAAACCCATTGGATCTTAAAACAAGGAGAAATTAATCATCCCCCCGCCCTTCACCAATTCCTGGTGAGTCCAGATCAATCCCCTTGGTTCTTAAAACAAGGAAAAATCAATCAGGTTCTTAAAAAGAAGGCTTTTAATTAAAGAAAGAAAGGTAAAAATCATCTTTGTAAAATCAGGATGGAAAATAAATTTACAGGGTAATCAGATTCAAAGAGTCCAGAGGACTCCCCTCTAGCCTTAAGTTCAAAGCTACAGCAAACAGAGATAAACACTCTAGCAAAAGGTACATTTACAAGTTGAGAAAACAAAGATAAAACTATCACGCCTTGCCTGGCTGTACTTACAAGTTTGAAATATGAGAGACTTGTTCAGAAAGATTTGGAGAGCATGGATTGATGTCTGGTCCCTCTTAGTCCCAAGAGCGAACACTCACCAAAACATAAAGCACAAACAAAAGCCTTCCCCCTCCAAGATTTTAAAGTATCTTGTCCCCTTTATTGGTCCTTTGGGTCAGGTGTCAGCCAGGTTACCTGAGCTTCTTAACCCTTTACAGGTAAAAGGATTTTGGTGTCTCTGGCCAGGAGGGATTATAGTATGGTACACAGGAGGGCTGTTACCCTTCCCTTTATAGTTATGACACCCCTCCAGAGACCCCCATCCCTAATCACTCCCAGGACCTCACCCCCTACCCAACCCCCCTGCTCCCTGTCACCTGACTGCTCCGACCTCTATCCACATCCCCCACCTCCTGACAGGCACTCACCGGCAGCGGCGGGAAGCGGAGCAGCCCGGGCCCAGCCCACTCCACTCTGCCACCTCCCAGCCGTGGCGCTCCGCTTCCCGCTGTCGGTGAGTGCGGGGAGGTTGGGGAAAGGATGCCCCCCTGCACTCACCTGTGGCGGGAAGTGGAGCGAAGTGGCCCCAGCCTGCTCCACTTTCCTTGCCCCAGCCCCAGCCGTGTCACTGGGGAGGGGGGGCTGGGGAAAGGTCCTGCACTCACCTGCGGCAGGAAGCGGAGCGCCGTGGCTGGGAGCTGGCAGAGTGGAGCTGGCTGGGGCCAGGCTGCTCCGCTTCCCGCCACCGGTGTGTGCGGGGAGGTTGGGGAAAGGACGCCCTCTGCACCCACCGGCAGCGGGAAGCGGAGTGACACGGCCCCAGCCCGCTCCACTCTGCCAGCTCCCAGCCGTGGTGCTCCGCTTCTCGCTGCAGGTGAGTGTGGAGAGGTTGGGGAAAGGACGCCCCACGTACTCACCTGTGGCGGGAAGCGGAGCGCTGTGGCTGGGAGGTGGCAGAGTGGAGCGGGCTGAGGCCGGGCTGCTTCGCTTCCACTGCTGCCGGTGAGTGCGGGGAGGATCCCTTCCCCCAAGTCCCCTCCCCCGAGCGACACGGCTGGGGCCGGGGCGAGGGAAGCAGAGCGGGCTTCTCCCGCCCCCCGCTAATCCCCATGGCCACTCTGGGACTGTGGGCCCCCCAAAAGTGCCCCCCACACACCTCCTGCCTCCCAGACCCGGGGCGGGGGGAGCCCCTGACCACCCCCGAGACCTTGTGCCCCTTATCCAACCCCTCGGCCCCGGCCTGGCCCGGCACCCTTAACACGCTGCTCAGAGCAGAGTGTCAGAGCTTTACCGCATTGTACGCGAATCCACGTTATACCGGGTCGCGTTACATCGGGGTAGAGGTTTTATATATATATAAAATAGAAAGACATACACATAGAAGTAGACTCTACATGTGTTGATGATGTTTTTATGATAAATTGTATTCAGCATGCACCTTTTCTCATTTAGTTGCCACTCTGCCAATCAATCCATCTAAAATGGGATAACCCAATTTTTGTTTTGTTTTTCCCCCCAAATGTACAATTTCATTCCCTCACCGCCACTCAAAAATATATTGGCATGAGGTGCATGGTGAATAATACATAGTCCTGAACTAAGATTTAAGGTCCAATATATCATCCTCCTCCTAGAGAACTACATATGAGAGATTTACAGAATTGGAAAAGAGATATTGCCAACACCACTTTCTTCTATCACTGGGAACTCTGGAGAGATAAGACTTTTTAACATTTCAACAGTACACTGCATAGAAAAGCTCTTTGTGGTCATTTTTAGAGGATGAAATATAGTAGTTTTTTCTCCTTCTGTACAGTGGGGATCATGGTAATTAAAAGCCCCTGGCTCTACTAGTGAAAACATTTGAAAAAATACCAATCAAATTTTTTTATTGGAATTCATTTAGGATAACCTGCCAAATTTATTGATGACTATTCCACTCATTTGTAATGCAGTGAGCCCAAACACATGCTAATAAACCCGTAATGCTATGCTATCCTAGTTAAGAAGGGAAATGTGTATATTTATTTAAAACAAAGGTAGAAGTTGATAGTAATGACTATAAATTAGTAGTTATGAAATGCAGGCAGTTAATAAGGGAAATTAAATGCATTATTGAAAAATATATAGACAGTAATGTTAAGGACAGTAAGATTATTTATTTTAATATATTAGGAACAAAAGAAAGCTTAGCAATCATATGGGTCCAATACTAGAGAGGGATGATAGAATTGTCAATAATAATAGAGAAAATGCATAGTGTTCAGTAAGTATGTACTGTATTTGGAAAAAAACTGGATGATATAGTCATAAATTATAAAGTCAAAGAGAGTCTGACCTCCTGCACAATACTGGCCATAGGAATTCCTTGAATTAATTCTTCTTTGAACAAGCATATAGCTTTTAGAAAAACATTTAAATCTTGATTTTAAAAATTGCAATTGATGGAGAATCCACTGCAACCCTTCGTAAATTCTTCCAATGATTTCCTGTTAAAGAACTATCACCTTATTTTCAGTCTGACTTTGTCTATCTTCAGCTTCCAACCACTGGATCTTGTTAAAACTTTGTCTGTTAGACTGAAGAGCCCATTATCAAAGTTGGCCTCCCCATGTATGCATTTATAAACTGTGATCAAATCACCCCTTAGCCTTCTGTTTATTAAACTAAATAGATTGAGCTCCTCGACTCTGTAACAGACATGTTTTCCAGTACTTTAATTATTCTCATGGCCCTTCTCTGAACTTTCTCCAATTTACCAACATTCTTCTTCATATGAGGACACCAGACATAGTATTGTAATACTGGTCACAGGTGCCAAATACAGAGATAAAACAAAATCTCTACTCCTACTTGAGAGTCCTCTGTTTATACAATGAAAGATTGCATTAACCCTTTTGGCCACTGCATCACACTGAGCTCATGTTCAGCTGATTATTCACCATGACCTTCAAGTTTTTTTCAGTATCCCTGCTTCCCAGCATAGGGTCTCCCCATCCTGTAAACATGATCTATATTTATTGTCTCTAGATGTGTAACTATACATTTGACTATCTTAAAAAACATATTGTTTGCTTGTGCCCAGTTTACTAAGCAATCCAGATTGCTCTGTATCAGTGACCTGTCCTCTTCATTATTTACCACTTCCCCAATCTTTGTGTCAACTGCAAACTTTAACAGGGATGATTTTGTGCTTTTTTTCCACTTCATTGATAAAATGTTCAATAGAATAGTGTCAAGAACCAATACCTTCAGGAGCCCACTAGAATTTTGTAACATTTTACTTTTAAAATCAAAATGTCATGAGGTACCAAGTCAAACACCTTAAAAAAGTTTAAGCATATTGCATCAATACTTATTATCTTTGTCAACCAAACTTGTAATCTCATCAAAACAAGATATCAAATTAGTTTGTTAGGCTCTATTTGGCATGAACGCATGTTGTTTGGCATTAGTTACATTTGGGACATTGCACTCCGTATGATTTTGTGAAAATATGCTAATAAGTGTGAATACAATGTAACTGGAATATGCTTCATGCCAAAGGTCTCTTGTAAGGTATCATTACAAAGTTTATAATCTACTGAGTGTGGTCACCCAGTTTGTATGAATGTATCATTCTTGTATCTGAAACTAGAAATATGAAATATAACTGAGGTCCTATTGTAATTATGCAAAGTGTGGGCCATTAATGGTGGTTTGGAATCTTTATGGTTCCCATTAACCAGGATAATTGACTGTAGATGGCTCTGTTTATTTGCAAGCCTTCATGTGAGTCAGTCCAGGAAGAATGAAGGCTTGGGGTCTCATAGGACAAGTGCCCATGTCACCTGGTACTGGAATCCATCTTAAACCCCGTCTTTTTCCATTTAGAAGGAGGGGTGGGGACCCAAAGAAACAAAAGATTCCCACCTTGTGCCAAAGGTATATAAGAGGATGGAACAGAACAAAGGGGGCTGCAGTCATGAGAAATCCCCTAACTACCACCAGAGCTGGAACAAGGGACTGTACCAGGGAAAAGGATTGAGCCCAGACTAGAAAGGAGTCTAGTCTGTGAAAGAAGCTTATTGGAACATCTCTGAGGGTGAGATTTACCTGTATTCTGTTTCCTACTGTATTAGGCTTAGACTTGCGTGTTTTTGTTTTATTTTGCTTGGTAATTTACTTTGTTCTGTCTGTTATTACTTGGAACCACTTAAATCCTATTTTTTATACTTAATAAAATCACTTTTTTGCCTATTAATTAACCAAGAGCAAGTAATTAATACCTGGGGGAGCAAACAGCTGTGCATATCTCTTTATCAGTGCTATAGAGGGTGAACAGTTTATGAATTTACCCTGTATAAACATTATACAGAGTAAAACAGATTTATTTGGGGTTTGGATCCCATTGGGTACTGGGTATCTGGGTGTTAAAGACAGGAACACTTTCTAGGCTGTCTTCAGTTAAGTCTGCAGCTTTTGAGGGACGTGGTTCAGACCTGGGTCTGTGTTTGTAGCAGGCTAGTGTGTCTGGTTCAACAAGACAGGATACTGAAGTCCCAAGCTGCCAGGGAAAACGGGCTCAGAGGTAGTCTCAGCACATCAGGTGGCATTCCCAAGGGGGTCTCTGTGACCCAATCCATCACAATATTACCCTTTGTTAATTCCTTATTTGTCTAGTCCCTTGTCAGCCTTTCCATTATTTTGCCCAGAATTAATGTCAGGCTGACAGGTTTATAATTAGCCCAGTCATCCCATTTACTCTTTTTAAATATTGGCACATGAGCTTTCTTCCAGTCTTCTGGAACTTTACCAGCATTCCAAGACTTGAAAATCAAAATTAACAGTCAAGTGAGCTCCTAAGACACTCTTTTAGAAGTCTTGAATGTAAGATATGCAGACCTGCTGATTTAAAAATGTCAAATACCAAACAAAAATATGTATTGAACACCTCTGTCTTTTCTGCATTATTATTGTCAAGTCTACCATTTTCATCTAGTAATGGACCAATTCTATTCTTAGGGTTCTTTTTGTTCCTAATATACTGAATAAACTCCTTCTTTGTCTTTTATTCTGCTGGCCATAGTTTTCTCCTGCATCATTTAGCTTCCTTTATCAATTTTCCACAATTCCTAACTTGAAATTATACTAATTACTATAATCTTCCCCTTGCTTCCATTTGTTATATACATACTTTTAATTTTTTTTATAGCTGCCTTCACATCTCCTGTAAGCAAGATTTTTTTTAAACCAGTGTATCCTTCTTCATTTGTGGCTTTTTGAGCATCTAGTGAAATGTTCTTAAACAATGCCCAATTATCATTCAAAATTTTTTTGTTTAAATTCTTTCTCCCAACTGCTTTGGCTCATTGTCTTCAGCTTTGTGAAACTGTCTCTTTTAAAGATCCAAGTGTGTATGTGTGTGTGTGTACATATAGGTTTGGACTTTATCTGTTTGCACAATATAAATGTGACCAAATCATTATTACTTGTGCTGAAGCTACCACTATTTTTGAGTTCTGTGGTCAATTCCTCTTTTTCTGTCAAGATGAGCTGAAATATAAAACTCTCCTGTGTTGGATGCAACACTCTTTCAGCTAGGAAAATGTCATCTATAATATTTAGAAATTCGGAAGACATTTTAGTACTGGCAGCATGAGACCTTCAGCATATATTCACATATTCAGATGGAAAGTATTTTATTATCACTTTAACAGCAACTAAAGAGGATGTCAAATAGCAACTCCTAAATATTGTTATTTTATAAATAAATAAAATAAATCTGCAGGACCAGAAAACTTGCACTCTGTAGTTTTAAAAGAATTGGCCAAGGAGCTCTCAGAGCCATTTACGGTGATATTCTTAGAATAGTGGGGAAGTTCCAGAGTGCTGGGAAATGGGTAATGTTGCAGCCTAATGCCTTGAGTCCCAAGATGTGCTCAGAATCCTTTCTGCTTGTAGCCATAGTGCATCGGCACAAAGGATGCTCTGCATAAGTGGAGCAATTAGCAAAATACGCATATTATTGTGTAGCCAGCCAATACCTATTTTCTACATAGAGATTACATTTCTGCAAACCTTCTCAGCTTCAATCTAATTTGAATGTTTTCTTAACTGGTTAAATTGTCCTTGGTGCAATAAGCAGGTTATCCCCAATGAGGAGCTAAACAAAAAATAGAATAGGGGAAACTCATGGAAGGCTTTCTAGGTGGCGAGACTTTAAACACATGAAGGGAAGCTAGGAGACACTGTGAAATGACTTAATAAAATTACATTTAATAACCAGTGCATTTCAGTTAGACATGCCTCACAGCTTAGCATATTTTAAAAGGTGCTTTTCCCTTTTAGAGATCACTTCAGTTGAGTTTCAGTATTACTTTTATTTAATTCACTTTTAATGCAATCTGTAAAGGTGTTTGGGATTGACTTAACAGATACTGTAACTGGAAAATAAATTTGAGTAATATTCAACTGTTTAAAATATATATTTTAAAGTTCTCTTGTCAAATATTGTATACAATAGGCTGTAAGATCACTTTCTTTATAATTCAATCTCACAGTATAAAATAAAAAAAATCAAGCATGATCAAGGCAGCCTACTTCATAATCCTTAAAGTAGATATGGTCATCTCATAAAGATCTTGGTGAAGATCATTTAGACTCCAGGAATAAACAGAAAATCTGAGAACAACAATCAGATAAACTCCCATGAGAACAGAAAATAGCTCAGTCAATGTCCCTGAAGAAAACAGGAATGGCCTAAGAGGCTCAAATGAGCTCAATACAATGAAAAATAACAGTGGTGACCTGTTGACTAATGACTTTACTTTTTGTGTCATGTATAAATCTTTTCTTTGCATCATGAAAATAAATACAGCAAACTGATTCTGCTTTCACTAAGGCTAGGTCTACACTAGGGGGAGGGATTGAATAGCGTAGCTGAATTCGATGTATCCTATTCGACTTACCCCACTGTGAGGACGGTGGCAAATTGACCGCCGTGGCTCCCCCGTCGACGGTGCTTACTCCTCCTGACGAGGTGGGAGTACGCGCGTCGATTCGGGGATCGATTTATCCATCTAGATGAGACGCGATAAATCGATCCCCGAGAGATCGATTTCTACCCGCCGATCCGGGCAGGTAGTGTAGACTAGCCCTAAGATGTACACGATGGAAAAAATGGACAAACTCATACAAGGAAGTTGGAGTAGTTCATTTAGATAGTGTGTGCCTAGGACTATAAACGAGATCTTCCAAGCTGGTAATCTTGTTGCTGATAAGTTCGCATTTTCCATTTTGGATCCACTCCTTCAAGGAGCAAATCCTTTTGCTTACCAGCAAAGTGAAAATTGTCTCTATCACAGACTTACAGTCAAAATAGAAAAACCTATTGGCGTGGTAATTGTCTACTAGTCAATCAGGCATATATCTAGATAGATAATACTGTGTAATTTGAACTGCTCCAGTTCATAATTATGAACTGATCTGGATACAATATTATATAAGTATCGTATAAAGGGCCATACATATAAATGTTGTATCCAGATCAGTTCATAATTATGAACTGGAGCAGTTCAAATTACATAATAATCTCAAGGTTGAGTTAGGGGGAAAAACACCTTTGATAAACTTCTGCAAAACATTTTGCAAATAAAGGATATTTGTCATATGTTTATGTAATGAATGAGAGGAGAAATCAATACTATAAAAGGGAAAATACTTTCTTTTATGTTTTCATTTGTAATTGAGTATTTTATTTAGTGTTTAGATTTCACTTTAGTAAAACAGTGCAGATATTGTGGAAATCTGGGTATGTAAAATTCACTAGAAAGGCATGGACTAAATAGACAATTTGTGATATTGTGGAGTTTTCCATTTAATATTTTACACATGTAAGGCTTGACTTTTTATTTACATCAAGACCCTGTTACAGAGCTTGGACAGTATAAAAGCACATTAAAGTGAGGGGAAAATTATATTGTCAGAGTGATGTTAAGAGGTCTCACTGTAACAAGGAAATAGGCTCAGAGACTTTGTCATTTTTCATATACAAGAGATGTGCTGGGAACCCCAGTGCACCTGCACAGGTAGAATGCTTTCTAACTTGAGTATTTTACAACTAGCACCTCTCTCTGCACTTTATTTTACCTCTGTTTTAGGAAAACATTGATCATTGATTATATAGCCCCAGAGAATTTGGAAGCATCTCATTCCTGGAAGTTTCTTCTCATAGGTGAATAGGTTCAGTGATAAGGAATTATACTACATTAGATCCTCTTTGTAGCTACACCTCTACCCTGATATAATGCAACCCAATATAACGCGGGTTCACGTACAATGCGGTAAAGCTCTGACATGCTGCTCTGAACAGCGTGTTAAGGGTGCCGGGCCGGGCTGGGGCCGAGGGGTTGGATAAGGGGCAGAGGGTCTCGAGGGTGGTCAGAGGCTCCCCCCCCCCATGGCCTGGGAGGCAGGAGCTGTGGGGCAGGGCACTTTTGGGAGCCCCGCAGTCCCAGAGTGGCCCTGGGGATTAGCGGGGGTCCACGAGCAGCTCGCTCTGCTTCCCTCACCCCGGCTCCAGCCGTGTCACTTGGGGGAGTGGGCTTGGGGGAGGGGATCCCCCCGCACTCACTGGCAGCAGCAGAAGCAGAGCAGCCCAGCCCTAGCCCGCTCCACTCTGCCACCTCCCAGCCGCGGCTTTCCCCAACCTCCCCGCACTCACCTGCAGTGGGAAGCAGAGCAACGCGGCTGGGAGCTGGCAGAGTGGAGCGGGCTGGGGCCGCATCGCTCCGCTTCCCGCTGCTGGTGGGTGTGGAGGGCGTCCTTTCCCGAACCTCCCCGCACTCATCGGTGGCGGGAAGCGGAGCGCCACACCTGGGAGGTGGCGGAGTGGAGTGGGCTGGGGCCGGGCTGCTCCGCTTCCCGCCGCTGCCGGTGAGTGCCTGTCAGGGGTAGGGGGTGTGGGTAGGGGTTGGAGCAGTCAGGGGATAGGGAGCAGGGACGCTGGGTAGGGGGTGGGGTCCTGGGGGTGATTAGGGATGGAGGTCTCTGGACGGGGCGGTCAGGGAACAAGGAACAGGGAGGGCCAAAGCAAGTTCGATATAACGCGGTCTCACTTATAATGCGGTGAGATTTTATGTCTCCTGAGGACCGTGTTATATCGGGGTAGAGGTGTAGAATGACCATCAGTTGGACCTGATAAAATTGGACATGGGTGCGAAGACGCTCCAATGAAAGATGGTTTTCAAAACAAAAAGCACACTATGGAATTCTGACTAATTTTTAAACCCTATTTGATTATCTTCTTTCCTTATCACCTCTGAACTTTCATGTTCTACTCAGGACCAGAAGTGCCAACCTGTTGTTGGATAGGCTATTTTTCATGATGTTTCTGGCAAGGAAAAAGAAGTGATCTTACGAAATTCTTAGCCAATAATTTAAGACTGAAGAGGGATAGTAAACATGTTGGGTGTTTATGAACACTGAACTGGACAATGGAGCTTTGGCGGTTCACCTATTGAGCAGTAAATTCCCCAAAGCAAGTCTGTCATTTCCAACTCAGAATTATAGCATTATTTTTAAGTCTGGGCACATTTGCAACACAAATCACTGACATATGCTTCTTTTTCTTTCTTTTTGTTTGTTTGAGTATTTCTTCCCACTGGGCAAACAAATAAATATATACACCAGCAAACTAGTCTGAGACCTTTCTATTCCCAATTGTCTATTCTGCTGAAAGAGATAATTGATTTTTGCCACTTGAAAACCATTGTGAACTTGCAAGCAAGTCCAATAACTGCAATTCTATTAAACCTACCTTTTTCTCCTGAATCCCAGGGCCAACAAGGGTTTAGAGGCAACATGCTTCAGTGCATGTTCACAAAGGGACTTAGGTGCCTAGATTTAGGCATCTAAATCGCAGATGTAGTCATTACTGTGATCCACAACACCCAGGGCCGGCTCCATGCACCAGCGCAGGAAGCAGGTGCTTGAGGCGGTCAATGGGAAGGGGCGGCACGTCCGGGTCTTCGACAGCAATTCGGTGGTGGGTCCCTCAGTCCCTCTCGGAGTGAAGTGCCACCGATTGCGGCTTTTTTTTTTTTCCTTCACCGCTTGGGGCAGCAAAAAAGTCTGAGTCGGCCCTGACAACACCTCTGCTCAGTTGCTACCTAACCCAGTAAGCACCTAAATGTTATGTGCAAGAGTCTATTAGATGTCTACATTTCTGCCTCTGAAAATGCACACAATGTTCAGAAATGACTGCCCCACAACTAAAGGTGGGGCAAAATTTGTCTGGGCTTACCCAGAGAAGGACAGCTCTGCTTTGTTGGGGGAGGGAAGAAGGAAGGTCAGAAACTGCTGCCAAAGGTGCTTTGCAGTGGTGACTCACCCCCCCCCCCCCACCCCCTAGGAATGTGCATAAAGGTACGAAACCTGGGTGGGGCAAGTCTCTATGTCCAAGCAGAGAGGAAGCCAACAAGGCAGCAGGAGGTAGCAGAGTTTCCAGGCATGCTGGGCAGCATGGTGCCACAGCTCGCAGGAGGGTGAGAGCAGGGAAAAGGTGGGGGAAGCTCCCCACTTCCCCGGAGAGGGACGGGCTCATTCAGGGTAGAAGCTGCTCACAGGGACAGTGAGTCAGCTAGCATCCCAGCAGATCACCAGGCATTGGGAGGAAACCCATCTCAACCCTGCTTTTTGCCAGACACATGGGTAATCAGGTTTCATGCTGTGGTCAGATTAGTACTGTGAGAAATGGACCTGGGAGGGGGAGGTAGCAAGGCAAGACAGGTCGCAGGGGGGTAACAGCAAGGCAAAAGGGGGGGGAGTTCCCCACTTCCTTGCAGATAGGATGACCAGACAGCAAGTGTGAAAAATCGGGATGGGGTGGGGGGTAATAGGAGCCTATATAAGAAAAAGACCCAAAAATCAGGACTGTCCCTATAAAATTGGGGCATCTGGTCACCCTACTTGCAGAGGGACAGGCTCATTAAGAGAAGCTGCTCACAGAGAGGGTGAGTCAGCTAGGGTGATTGCTCAGCATCCGATCAGATCGCCAGGCATTGGGAGGGTTGTTACCCCGGGGCGGGCTTTTTGTGCCCGGCTGGCAGCGGCAACGGCTGGCATAGCCAGACCACACAATTACATACGAGTCACTACACAGTTGCAGTAAGAATTGTGGGTGTAGAAAAGTTTTCTAAGTCAATTTAAGGGGGTATGATTGTGGAGGTACAAATGGTTATTAATTTGGGGCTAATATACGGGTGTGCCTTTGGTGCGAGAACATGACAGTAGTACAAGTTATCAATTGCCAAACATCCAGATCGCATGGGATTGGAAAGTTGGTAAGGGCATTTGTTCTCCAATGCTTAACCTTCAACATCTGTTTTTTCTTCCAAGAATGTGCTGGGCATGGATAATGGCATAGCAGACACCTTGTCTCATTTCCAGCTTGCCAAATTATGGAAGCCGTGGGCTCTCTGGAACCTCGGAATGTCATGTGGTTGGTGAAATGCAGAATTTTGGCCCCAGCTTACAAGTTGTTTCTTTTGTTTTCTTTTAAGGAGTCTTGTCAATACAAGGATCCAGAGAATGGGTCGCCTATGCGGCCCTCCGTTAAGGGCAGTTGCTGCAGTAACAGGTCAAGGACAATGCAGCTGCTGGTGCCTTTGATGATCACACATGGGACAACGGGTTCTTTCTCCCCAGTAGGGCTGCTAGCCAAGAGGCCATTTGCAGATGTCTGGGAACCTGGCGGGGTTGGGGGGGAAGCAGCCAAGCAAATGGCTGGCGCCTCCTTGTGGCAGATGTTCAGTGCAGGTACTCCATAGGGAGGGCAGCCATTGACCAGAAAAATGGCCTGGTAAAGGACTTAGAAGGAGGTCCTGGATAAAGGAACAGAATGGGGGAGGGGGTTCGGGGACTCCTATGATTGGTATGGCAGGGAGCCAACCCCTCCATTCTCATAGCCCTCCTTAACCCTCTTACGAGGCTGGTGGATGGTAAGGTCCAAGCCATGGGTCGGCTGGGGGACCTGGATGGAAACAAAAGGGGGCTGGTGAAAGCCCCGGAGAACTGATTTAAATAAGCATGGATTTGCCAGCACTGTACACTTTATCTGCCGGGTAGTCCCAGACATCTATATAATAAAGTTGCGGCCTGACTAAACCCATAACAAGTCTCCTGTTCTTCTTGCGGTGTACCCAGACAATAAACAGTGTTAAACATGGTTCAGAGTTTGGTGTACAAGACCCCAGTCTGCTTGCTACCATGGTAAGCACACTATATTATTTTTTTAACCTTTTAAATTGAAGATACGGGGGGTGGGGGGGAACAGTTAACGCATTTGAAATATAAAGTACTAAGTACGTCTTTCATTTTTACACTATCCCATGTTTCCTTTCCCTTCAGCTATAGAAAATCTTTTGGAGAACCCTCTGCCTTGTTTAAAAGTCTTAAATGTTACCAGAATAATAGCTGTCCTTTTTCGAAGAAAGGGGGGGAAATAGTTTAGATGGGCTAGCACTGCTGTTGTTGAAGTCCTATCCCATTTCCTAGACGACAAAACAAAACAAACACCCACAAGAGAGAAGAAAAATGTTCAGGAAAATTAGAAATTGCAACTTCTGTCCATGGTGTTGACTGTCACTTGCAACCTCATAGCTGGGGAAACAGATACAGTACATGGTTTTATTAGCCACTCCGAGACCTGACAAACTTGTACCCACACCAGGCTGCTTAGGGCATTTTTTTTAGCTGCCTTTCTGGTCACAGCCTTAGAACAGTGGTGCAAAATATACAGTTTTGCCTGGCTAAACCTGACTCTTATAAGACAGAAGGAAAATGAAAGCGATAGGAAAGAAAAAAAAATAATGTGTGGAAGAAAAAGAAACACAGGAGGGGGAAAACTGAGAGGTGACGAAGTTTGACATCCCAGATGGTGTTTGGGATTTAGCTGTGAAGGTGGCAATGTCTCTTGGGTCCTTCTCTATGGCCTGGACATCTTTCAGGATTAGTATTACAAATGTCTAATTCCCTAGGAGAAGGTGGGGGTAGCACAAATCATGGTGAAGCTTGCTCCATCTCCTCCTTTCTGAGAGCCAGTATGTCTGTAGCCACCTTTTCCCCGGCATACTTTCCTGAGGACCCTAAAAGGGAGTGATGCGTAGAATAGCCTATCCCATATTTTGTCCATCAAATAGGCCTAGTTTCCCACATGCCAATTTTGTGGTCATAGATTTGCGGTCCAAGATGTTCTTGTTAACACCTTGCCTGGTAAACACAGTCCTTGAATTATATCAGTAGGTCTTTGTTGTTTGGACTAATTCAATCTTTCTCTCTTTTCCCATCAACATTTGTTATTATAGGTTATTGTGACATTTTATAAACATTCACTTTTTACATTTAAGCTTACAGCTAAGGTAAATTTGTAGGCCCAATTATTATACCACTACCTAAGCCCCACCGTCTATCTCTCCTGAGTACCTACCTGATCAGAGCCATACAAAATCTAGCTGGAGGAGGCAAAGTTGGTGATTGTGTTTCCCTTTTTAGTACAGCACTCATCCAGGATGTGGGAGACCTAGCTTGAATTTCCCGGTCTGCATGAGCAGGGAAGAAAAGATTTGATCAGGGGTCTCCTGCCTCTCAGGAGAGCACTGAGCTATGGGATATTCTGATGTGGGGGTATCTGTCTCTCCAGTTGAAGCTGTTCCACTTTGGATAAATAGCAAATAGTCATTGGAGCAGGCAGACTGGACCCTGATCAGCCAGGTTGAATACTCTAAACCCAGGCTATAGAATCATACTCATTCTCTTTCTCTGTCACAACGACTAGTTACATTTCTATACAATGTGGAACGGTTTCAAAAGGAGAGATACTACAATATTATAAAGACCTTAAGTCTTGTGATAGACAAAAATATGAAATATATCCACACAAAATACTTCCTTTGCATTACCTATAATATGTACTAATCAGATTATGGAATAGGGAAATAGATATTTTTAAAAGTTTGCAATGGAAATTTTTCTAATAGTGTTTCCTTTACACAACACTATTAATCCTCTCAGTGAATTACTTTTCTAGGGGTAAAAGAAACCTTACTCTGTGCACTGTGATCATAGCACAAGCTGCTGCCTTCTAGGTTTAATTAGATTTTGTTTTTCTTTAGCAAATACCATATGTGTGTGTAATATGTGTATGTATAAAATTATGTAAAACAAATATGCACTCATTTGTTCTTATGCTTCTTACATCTAGGAATGCCCAAATCTTTGTGTATATGGAATTGGAAAGGGGAAAAAAAATCTGCCATTGACAAAACTTTTTACATGAAACTGTTGCAGCCTGTAAAAGCCTCTCATTATACATCTCATACATGTTCTCTAAGGAATGAAATGCAAATGCATTAGACAGAAGCCCAGTTCCTTTGGGAAAGAAACCAGTGCTGTTTGTCATAACACATTTCTAGCTAGTGACTTAAAATAATGAGCTAACTCTGTGATTTTGCAGGGCTCCACCTCATTGTTTTTTTTAAATCAAGAAGCAGAAGGCATACAGTAAATAGGAATATTTTTAAATGGATTAAAAAGATGTCTGTTATAAAAAAGCTAGCAAATTGGAACTCTAACCTAGTCAGTTTAGTCTCAACTCTTTTTATTACAGTGGTGTAAGATGGTTTATAATTTGAATTTGGGAAGCTTGAGAACACTCCATGGCTGATCGTAATAGTGCTAAATTAAGCACAGAAACAACTTCTTCACAGTGCAGAGATGACTAATTCTTTATGTATATGGAATTCATTGTCCTTTCTTAAGCCAGGTACTCTCTCTCATTAAGGACTAGAGTATGACAAGGGGAGAACATATGCCAGTTTCTTTTACTGTTTTTGTTCTTACTTTATTTTATGTATTTCTCTATTTGCCTTGAAAAATAACAGCCTTTTAAAATTCAGGACACATCATTCCCTTTTCCAGCATTAGAACCACACATGGACATCTTATTCAGTTTATCAGGATTTGTGTGCAAAATCCAATAAATGAACATGAGCCAAATTCACTTCTTTTGTCATTCCATTGATCTCAGTAGGTGGGAGCATCCTTCCTCTTGGGCTTGTGTGGTTTTGCATCAGGGACAAGTTTGGTCCAATGGGATTTGTATGAGTAAGTCCCCTAGTCAGTCTTGAAGTTCTCAACTTATATAGTTCCTGTTTTTGGTGAGCTTCCTATTCTAAGGACACTTCTGGATCACCTGCCCCATTACTATTGAAGTCTCAAGTAGGTGTGAGGTTTCAGAGTGGTAGCTATGTTAGTCTGTATCAGCAAAAACAATGAGGAGTATTTGTGGCACCTTAGAGACTAACACATTTATTTGGGCATAAGCTTTCGTGGGCTAAAACCCACTTCATCAGATGCATGGAGTGGAAAATACAGTAGGCAGGTATAAATACACAGTACATGAAAAGATGGGAGTTGCCTTACCAAGTGGGGTGTCAGTGCTAATGAGACAATTCAGTTAAGGTGGAAGTGAGAGGAAAAATCACTTTTTTGGCCAATGAGGCCAATGTAATCAGGGTGGCCCATTTCAAACAGTTGACAAGAAGGTGTGAGTAACAGTAGGAGGGAATTAGTTTTTGTAATGACCCATCCACTCCCAGTCTTTATTCAGGCCTAATTTGATGGTGTCCAGTTTGCAAATTAATTCCAGTTCTGCAGTTTCTCATTGGAGTCTTTTTTTTGAAGTTTTTTTTGTTGAAGAATTGCCACTTTTAAGTCTGTTATTGAGTGTCCAGTGAGATTGAAGTGTTCTCCGACTGGCTGGTTTTTGAATGTTATAATTCTTGATGTCTGATTTGTGTCCATTTATTCTTTTGAGTAGTGCATTTTTTCAATCTATCCTGGTGCAATGATTGAAACTATTTCTCTCCAATCTGGAATTTAGCACGGTCATTATGGGGCTACACTTGATGAATACTTGAAGGCTACAGATGGTGCCAAATATGGTAAACTTTTTAGTTCATGGTATTCGTAACATGAAGAATTTTTCACCAGTGCTCCCAGACCTGCACTATAACTCTCTCTTCTCTTCTGGGAGCATCTCAAGTTGTTGTTCATGTCGATCTGTGGAGCCCTACAAATATGTGGTTTGAAACCCAGCTACATAGGATACCTCCTTTCTCTCTGTTCAATACTTGAGTTCAGGCCACAACGATCTCTGCATTTGAATGTCTGAGGACTGTTGACAGGGCATTCTTAGTGGAGGGCCCTTAGCTCTGGAATTTGCTGCACCATTTGTCTTGAGCTGAATCTCATGATCCTCATGGTACTGTGCAAGGCTACAAGCTTATTTAACATACATGTTTATTCAGGCTTTTCCCTAATTAAGTGATGCTGAGATGTATTTTTGTTGATGACCAGGATATCAAAGTGACAGAGTAACAAACATTAACTTTAAGGTAGGATGATTATGGTGGTGAAATTCTTTACCAAGAACAGAAACGATGAGCAGTGTCCAAGGTGTAAATGAGTCAGGAGCTATGGAACTAAAAGAACAACAGGTCTCCTTCCTCCCTATGCATCTGAATGGAACATTAATGTTTTATTTGATGTATTTATGTATGTATTTTTGAGATTTAGTTTTGGAAACCAATCCCAGCCTGGTCTGTCTTGGGCATTAGGCAATTCTGGTGGGCAAAGGAGTGACGTGTCTCATTAACTACATCTGTTATATTTGGCAGTTGCTGATGGGTTATTTCAATTTGTTAGTTTTGCCACATTTGCAGATACCATTAGAGTGAGTTGCCAGTACAAAAATGTTTGCACATGCTTCTGAAAACTGTCTGAGAACAAACAGCAATCTCTCTAATGTTCCTTTCATATAAATTCATCAATATGCTTCATGGTTTTCCACAAAGAACTAGCAAGTGAATATTTAATGAAAGGACATGCATCTTTTCTTATAAACTAAACCATTGCCTTTGATTTCCTATTAATCATGTAGTGCAAACAATTTTATGTTAATTTTTTTGTAGTTTTCATAGTTTGATTTTTTTTTAAAGCAAATGCCACCACCCTCACTATAACCACTTATTTCAAGTATCAGGGGGTAGCTGTGTTAGTCTGTATCTACAAAAACAACAAGGAGTCTGGTGGCACCTTAAAAACTAACAGATTTATTTGGGCATAAGCTTTCTTGGGTAAAAACCTCACTTCAGCTATGCATCTGAAGAAGTGAGGTTTTTACCCACGAAAGCTTATGCCCAAATAAATCTGTTAGTCTTTAAGGTGCCATCAGACTCCTTGTTGCACTTATTTCAGTGTTTTGGCTAGATATGGATGTAGAAGGCCATGACCAAAAATACATCCATTAAAGTTACCATGTGATGGTTGGGAAGCATTATATAATGAGACTCCTCATACTTTTTTATGTCTCAAGAGTACTAGTGCGAAGTGTTGTAGCTGTGTCAGTGCCACTCCACCTTGCATTTAGCAGTGACACACTTCATACCTTTCCCAGACCTGAATAAGAGCTCTGTGTAGCTTGAAAGCTTGTATCTCTCACCAACAGAAGTTGATCCACTAAAAGATATTACCTCACCACCTTGTCTCTCAATAGAACTAGATAAGACCTTAAATTCCTTAAGATGCCAGTAGTTTGGTCATATGTGGAAGTGATGTATTTTCAATATTTAAAATGTCCTTGCAAATTCTTCTCACCCATTTGCCTGGGTCAAGTAATTATTTATGGTTGGCAAATAAAATGACCTTTTTGTGTCATTATTGTCAATTACCATGGTAAAAATTGAGATAGGTAGATTTCATACCTATGCTGGTAATTTTTTGACTATTTTATAAAATTAATTTAAAATAATTGTAAGAATTACTTTTCCATACAAATATAATCCAATATATAACTCCCTTTAGTGTGTGATGCATTTCCTTTCTCCAGAGTGCGAGTAGATATTTCCTTAATATCAGTGTAGTTCATTCAATCCTAAGAAGAGTGCACATGAGTAAACATTGTAACACTGTTGCAACAAAACAACAACCCAAACATCATTCTGGGATTTATTTGCAGGAGAGTTGTAAGCAAGAAATGAGAAGTAATTCTTCCGCTCTACCCCATGCTGATTAGGCCTCAACTGGAGTATTGTATCTACTTCTGGGCCCCACATTTCAGGAAAAATGTGGACTAATTGGAGAAATTCCAGAGAAGAGCAACAAAAATGATTAAAGGCTTAGAGAACATCACCTATGAGGGAAGATTGAAAAAAATGGGTTTGTTTAGTCTGGAGAAGAGAAGACAGAGAGGGGACATGATAACAGTTTTCAAGTACATAAAAGGTTGTTACAAGGAAGAGGGAGAACACTTGTTTTCCTTAGCCTCTGAGGATAGGACAAGAAGCAATGAGCTTAAATTGCAGCAAGGGCGGTTTAGGTTGGACATTAGGAAAAACTTCCTGTCAGAATGGTTAAGCACTGGAATAAATTGCCTAGGGGGGTTGTGGAATCTCCATTATTGGAGATTTTTAAGAGCAGGTTAGACAAGCACCTGTCAGGGATGGTCGAGATAATACTTAGTCCTGCCATGAGTGCAGGGGACTGGACTAGATGACCTCTCGAAGTCCCTTCCAGTCCTACAATTCTATGAGTCTATGATTTAGGCCCTGATCCCACAAAGCACTTGAAGTCAGTGGGACTACTGATGAGCTTAATGTTGTTTGCTTATTTGCTTTGCTGGAGCAGGACACAAAGCTACCACAATGTGTATACAGTAATTAGGTCTGGCACAAGTCCTTTTTGTGTTTCCCAGCGCAACAAATCACTGACAGAATGGTTGCTTCTTGATGTAAATCATAGCTATCCTAAATGTCAGGGCCTCACCCCATTCCTTTTCTATCACCTGTGTGTCCAGGGGATAATGGGAAAACTAGTAGTGCAAGCAAATTCTATAAAACAGAGGGTATTTTTATTTTATTATTTATTTATTTGGTTGCAAAGTGGAGCTCCCTCCTTTTTTGCACTGATTAAAAAACACATTTTCATTCTAACCTAAATTCTGCTTCATACCAGTATTCAAAGTACAAACCCATTTTGTTAAAGTTTTTAAATTAGATGCTCATTATGCAGTTCATATACTATGTTAAAATTTTCTACTGAGTATCATTATCATAGGTTGAAGAAAAACATTATATATATTGAAAAGCTTTTTTGAAGGTTTTTTAAATATGTATAAGATCACACTGTTTATGTATAGGTTGGGAAACAAAGGACAACTTTGATCTTCCAGGGAATTTTAGCTACATAAGAACATAAGAATGGCCATACTGGGTCAGACCAAAGGTCCATCTAGCCCAGTATCCTGTCTTCCGATAGGGCCAATGTCAGGTGCTTCAGAGGGAATAACACAATAGGTAATCATCAAATGATCCATCCCCTGTTGCTCATTCCCAGCTTCTGGCAAACAGACAGCTTCCATACTCTTTATGTAGAATATACCCATTCCCTCCCCTCCCCCCACCCAATAAATTGTATAGAGCATAAGTTTTAGGCTTTGATTTTCTACCATGGACATGCATTTTTCTGAAGTGTAAATAATCAAATTATTTTAATACTCCTATTGTTTACTTCAGCATAAAGAAGCTAGACTACGTTATTGGTCCAGAGGGTTAACAGACAAGTGATTGACTTGCTTCTGAAGAAGAGCTCTATGCAGGGTCAGATTTAGGGGCAGGCGACCCAGGCAACCATCTGGGGTGCTGGGCATGTGGGGAGGGCTGCGCCGGGGTGCTGTTTTTGTTGTCAGCAACAAAAAGGGAAATAGAATGTGTGAAGTAACATGTTTCAGATATTCTGTATGTGGATTCATTTTTCATTAACGTCCTAGAATGTTCTGAATGTTTGTAGAATCTTGTAAAACCTTCCAGACTTCCTGAGAACTGCATTTTCCTCAAACCACCTAGAATGTTATCAGCCATGTCCTCACAGGTATATAAGGTGCAGGGCATCTCTAGTCAGTCAGTGAGATGTAAGAATGAACTGAAGAAAAGTGAGAGCCCAGCTGAAATATTGGGAACCTTGTTTTATTGTGTAATTGTAAAAATGTACTTGTGTTTTAAGACTTGAAGAGTGTAAGTAGTGACTAATAAAGGACATATTTAATGAGATGCCCGAGATATCTATCAAACCCCTTAATACCCAACAATATAAAAGAAATACTGTTACTTAATTTGCCATGTTACATGCCAATGTTTGATGAATTTCTAAGACTGCGGAACATAGACTTTTGCTCTCCCTAATATTGTCTGTTTTCCCCTGTAGAAAATAAAAGATGCCCCCGAAGATGCCTTCAGGAACTCAGTATAGGAAGCAAAAAGCTCAACTGCAATTTAGTTTGCAGCAAGCAGCAAATTTTATGGGAAAATATCTGAAACAGAACAACATAGACCATGCTTTAGGCAGTAGCAATCATCCCAGTGCAGAAGAAATTGAGGAGGAAAATGTAAACTATGGAAGTTTGATTACTAAGGATTTAGCAGATTTACCTGAAGATAAGGAATGGAAATGTAAGGAAAGTGATGGAGAATCATCCACTTTTCCTGGCGTCATAAAGAAGAGTGATGCTAAAGAATAATGTGGCTCTCGTGAAAAGGAGAGTAATGACAAAAATCTGGTTTACATGGAAAGGAGAGAAATGATAAAGAAGAGTCAGCCTCTCATGATGACAGAAACAGCAGTGAGAAAAATTGCACACCACAAATCGATACATCATATCCTGCTTTATGGCCAGAGATCCTAAACTCTGCTGATATTGATCGTAAAATTTTGAACGGACCGGGCAAATTCAAAGACATTTCCAGTAAGTGAGCAGAAGCGACACTTCTCAAAGTCACACTGCGAAAGAGTGCTCGAGAATGGTGAGAAACTAAATTGGCGTTGGCTAGTTTACTCAAAATCAACTGACAGTGTTCTGGTTTTGTTGCAAAATACTTGACAAGAATACCAAGTTGTTGCTTACACTTTCCAGGTACAATTACTGGCATAACTTAGCTGA
Source organism: Terrapene triunguis (assembly GCF_002925995.2). Classification (NCBI taxonomy): domain Eukaryota; kingdom Metazoa; phylum Chordata; order Testudines; family Emydidae; genus Terrapene; species Terrapene triunguis. The sequence goes on along the minus strand of NW_020664531.1, from coordinate 11,794,707 downwards.
TGTTGTGAAACAACATGAAAAGTCACCAGGACATTTTACGGCCTACTCCAAATGGATGGAGTTCGAGTCCAGGCTCAAGCTGAATAAACTCACAGATGCAGAAAACCAGCACATTATTAATGTAGAAAAACAGCAATGGAGGGATGTGCTTGATTACCCTCTTCCTTGCAATGAATAATTTGGCTTTCCAGGGCTTGTCGGATAAGTTGTTCACTGAACATAATGGTATTTCCCTCGGTTCGATTTGGGAAATATGATGATGTTATGCGTAAGCACCTTCATCAAGTAGTTTGTAAAGAAGCTATGGACTGCTGCAGCAAAATAATTCAAAACAAATTGATTGAACTTATGGCAAGAAAGTTTGATAACATATTGATGAAGTTCAACAAAACGAAGTACTATGACGTAATAATGAACTGCACTCCCCACATTAGTCAGTGAAAAAATGTCATTTACAGTAAGATTTATTGACAGTGAGGATGGCTAATCCAAGTAAAGGAACACTTTATCTGTTTCCAGTCTGTGGATGACTCTACTGGCAAAGGCCAAAGAACTGTTTTTGAAAGAGCATAAAAGAAAGAATCATAGAATATCAGGGTTGGAAGGGACCTCAGGAGGTCATCTAGTCCAACCCCTTGACAGATTTTTCCCCCGATCCCTAAATGGCCTCCTCAAGGATTGAACTCACAACCCTGGGTTTAGCAGGCAAATGCTCAAACCACTGAGCTATCCCTCCCCTCATAGCTTCAGAACTGCCACGGCAAGGCTACCACAACAGCACAAACATGAAGGGAAGAAACAGTGGCATCCAGGCAAGGAATTCTTGAGTTAAATCCAAGAACTTTCTTCATGCCTCGTGTCTGCCATTCCCTCAACCTAGTTGTGTCAAATGCAGCATCGTCTACTTTAGATTCAGTATCTCTCTTCAGACTACTGTAAAGGATATATGTCCTGTTTTCAGCATCAACTATCAGGTAGAATATCCTCATGGACAATGCTACAAATCTGACCATGAAGCTGTTAAGTGACACTTAACATTGAGAGCTGCACTGACAGTGGAAGACCAGTGAGATAGCAAGTGACTGAGGTTTATGACACCCTGATGGAACTGGTGCTGTTGAATAAAGCCAAGGCTGGAAGCACAGGAGGCGCAAAGCCTGTCAAACCAGATCACTGACTTCAAATTCCTGCTCTCAATTGTGGTTTGGCATGATATCCTGTTCTAAGTAAACTATTCTAAGCAAGGCATTAAAAACTCAGTCGATGGACATCGCAACCACTATTTTGATGAGAAGCTGCCTTGATTTCATTGTGGCCTACAGAGACAATGGATTTGAAGATTCCATCTCTGCTGCCAATGAAATGGTGGAAAGCTTAAGAGTTGAACCTATCTTCAAGGAAACTCGTACTCATCGGTAGAAGAGACAGTTTGGTTACGAGTGCAGAGATTAGGTGATAGGAAACTCTGAAGAAAAATTCAAGAGGGAGGGTTTTTTGCTCGCTTTTTGACACTTATCGAGTGTCCATCGAAGAAACATTTGGACAATTACAACACTAAAGAAATACCTGTTTTTTTTGTTTTTTTGTATGACCTTAATAAGCTGTCCGTGGACAGAAAAACATTCTTGAACAATTGTATGGACCTTAACTGGATGCTGACACATGGGGAATATTTGGACATCAGTGATAAAGGCCTCTAAGTTGAATTGGACAACATCCATCACATTTTGTCACACGGGAAGCACTTTCCACTCCAAGTTCCCCAATTCATTCATGATGCAGAGCTGAAGGACACTCTTCCTAATGTGTGGATAGCTGCCAGTCAGTCATGAGTGGTGAGTGCAGCTTTTCGAACCTCAGGCTTATTAAAACGTATCATTGATCATTAATGGCTGATGAGAGACTGACATTGTTTGCTATTTTATTGCCTGAAAATGCCATTGGCCAGTCTTTTGATCTCTTTGATGCCATGGTTCAATTCGTGAGGGCAAAGGTGAGAAAAGAGAGCTTTTGAACTAAAGGACTAGGGTTAACATTCTAAGGCTGTCGCCTATTGTAACACTGTTTAACACTGGTCCACCCGATGTTGGCACACAGTTTAATTTCTTGATGTTAGTACATTTCAGTTACTTTTAAAATTAAAAAGTTTGTATAAGCTTAAAGGAATTTTTTTTTATTTGCTTATATATAGCATGAATAAAGACAGATTTACTGATCCTAGCATGCCCATGTGTTGTCTTATATGACAGGGCTAAATCATGCATGCAAATTGTGCATCAAAGTCATGAAATGGGCTACAAAGGCAATAAAAATAAGATAGTGTGTGTGGGGGGGAGAGTACACAGGGTCTCCCATAGCTCTAGTGTGGAGTAAGCAGTTTTGGAATGGTCTACTGACTACACTAGGCTCAATTCACTCACTCTGGAGGACAAATTGTACTCTCCTGAGCATGTGCAGTCAACTGTAGTCATTCATCTCTGAGAACAAAACGGTGATGTTTGAGCCATCACTGTCTTGTAGGTTGCTAGCAAGGGGAAGATCCCTGAATTTAGGGATCCATAAGACCTTTGCTGGAGGAGGTTGCCTGGGAGAGAAGCTGCTTCAATCCAACCCACTGTGACTCTGCCCGGGTCACCTCTTAGCTGGTGCCCCAGGCCCCTTGTGGTGAATTGGGAGTTGCACTCTCTGTACTCTACTACTGTATCCCTATAGGTGGATTTTCAACACAAAATGGTATATCCTATATTAAGGCCAAAATCTTTACCTATATAAACTAGTTCTGTACCGTATCTATAACACACATTTTACACTTTATCTGGTCCTGTCTCTTTAGGACTCTTCATAGTGGAGGCTGTCTTTTATTATAAGATCTGGGGGGAATTTTTTGGTGAAAAATGTATATTTGGTGACAATTGAAACTTTTCATGAATTCATGTTGATTTTGCAAATTTACTTCTGTAAAAAATGTTTTCTTTTTTCATTTAAAAATATCCTTTAATTTTATTTAAAAACTTTTTTAAATGTTAAAAAACATTCACAATGAAAAAAAAACCAGTTCATTTTAAGGTGAACAAAATGTTTTGTTCAACTGAAATGTGTTTTTTCTGTCCTTTGATTCACTGAAAATGTTGGTTTTTGGTTTAACCAAAAAATACAATTTTTTTCTTGGAATTGACATGAACAGAAAAATCCATTACTAGCTCAGTTCTACCCATGTGTCTGTCCATTACCTAGAAGACTGGGTGCCCAATCTTGGTTGAGATTGCAAGGTGCAATTGCAATACAAATAATAAATAACAATATGCACACACGTCAATAAATGCTCAAAATAACTGGCATTAAAAATCAAAAATTTCCCAGCAGCTACCACAAAGAGGTATTTTCAGGTACCACAGTCATTTCCTATTCCAGTTCTCTAAAGTATTTTATATATCTCTGTGTGGTAGTTGCTGGTAAAGGTGGACCTTTTAATGGTCACCACTGCATGCTCCTTTTATCATCAGGAAAGGGCTATATAAAAAAGTGCTGGTACTTGCTGTAGCTATACTGTATAATTTACTGTAAGTTATTTTATAAAATATTACAAGAAAAAAATTGAAAAGATGGAAGGTTGTTCAGCAAGTGCATTATGCAGTTTTATATCCTAGTGGTATCCATCCCAATCGAAGTACTTTTGACAGAATTTATTAGTAGTAAATAATCTTTATGGATTATCTGATGAATGCTTGATGTTCCCTATACTGGCAATTTTTCTTTGAAGGATAAGCAGAAAAGAGTTCACAAGTTTTGCATTATCTCTAAAATGTTAGTCACATACATACAGCTTATTCAGTAATGTGCAGCTTGTAGTTAATCACCTGTGTGCTGATCAGTTGGTGTCAATTGAGACACTTAGAATTACTGCAGTGGTCTTCACAGAGGCTATTTATAGAGATAATTTATCTGACCAGTCAAGGAGATGTAATTGTTGATCATTGAAGTGAAAAAAAACCCCACGTCACCGTAAAGCTTTTATCATTATTTTTATTTTTTTAAAGAATTCTCTGGCCTCTAGATGACACTGTGTACTAAATACTCTACTCAGTCACTGAGCCAGAAACACAATTTCATCATTTTCCCTGGTAATTAATAGCAGTTGATCTCTATTCACAGGTATATAGGTAAAATAAACATCAATAATCCTGGCTGAAGTAAACGGAAGAACTTTAACACTGATGAAAAAATAAAAAGTCCTAAAGGTAAAAGCTAAGTCTGCTGAGAGACATGGCAGATCATTGTAACTTGAGTGCTTATTTATAGCTGCATCAACAAGCCTGAGATAGTATTTCATGCTTTGGTTGACATTTCCTACAAGGTCTGGGACTGAGGCTAGAGCTAAGGGTCTCACAGCATTTCCATTTAAGTTGCGTTTACAACCTATAACTTGGCTGTAAAAATTCATTCTGGGCCAAAACCCAGAATTCAAGAGTAGAGCCTATGTACAAATATTTAAAATTCATTTGAAAAAGAAAACCTTTGGGGCAGTATTTTTAGATACAAGATTGGGCAAAAGTACTGAAAAGAACATATGGATTTTTGAAAGCTTCAATGAATCAAAAATAGCTATTTAAAAAATGTATGGACTTTCTGAGTCTGTTTCCCCATAAGGACTAAGATGTTTCACTGCTGCATTACTAATCAGGTTAGGTGATGCAATGCACTGTTAAGAGTGTTCCCTCATGTACTTTGTACTTGTATCTGGCAGATAGTGATGGATTGCAGGGGCTGATACGTGTTACCACCATTCATAGATTATCTCCTGGGACAACAATCCACCAGTTAGGAAGAGTGCTTGCATCATCTAATATCAGTGACATCATAAGAAGAGATACAACCAGTCCAGTCCTTTTGTGGACACTAGAGAGTAATTGTAGTCTGGCTGAAAGCATTGTGAGATGAGCAAAGTAGTAATAAGGGAAAGAGAGAGAAGACATTTCCTGGAACCTGAAAAAATAGGCAAAGATTATTGGATTAGTATGTGATAGTGTTGGTGTATACAATGTAGTGCTAGGAAGTATCAGTTTATGGAAAAGAAAACAAAATCCTTCAAATCTCCCTAAGAAACATGTTTATGATTTAATTTAGTTTATTATATAAGACAAAAGCTAAAGCTATAGCTAATTATATCTCATATGGGGGGAGGGATAGCTCAGTGGTTTGACCATTGGCATGCTAAACCCAGGGTTGTGAGTTTAATCCTTGAGGAGGCCACTTAGGGAATCTGGGGCAAAATCAGTACTTGGTCCTGCTAGTGAAGGCAGGGGGCTGGACTCAATGACCTTTCAAGGTCCATTCTAGGAGATGGGATATCTCCATTATTTTTTTTTATATACATCTCCATATAACTATGTAGTTAGAGTATTAATTATAGGTGGTAGTGGGCCTGAATCAAAACCCCAGATCTGAACACACCTGAATTTTTGGAGGGTTGGGAAATAGAGCATTTAGATATTGTGACAGACCCAGACCAGTGGGGTACAGGAGTCTAGTAGAGGGCAAATATACTGGTCACTGGATGAGTAGTTTTCTGTTCCCTGAGTGACCAGAGCAGGGGCTGCACTAGAGTAATCAGGAACCTGCTAGAACCAGTTAAGGCAGGCAGGCTAATTAGGACACCTGGAGCCAATTAAGAAGAAGCTTCTAGAATCAATTAAGGCAGGCTAATCAGGGCACCTGGGTTTTAAAAACGAGCTCACTTCCGTTTGTGGTGGAAGTGTGAGGAGCTGGGAGCAAGAGGTGCAAGGAGCTGAGAGTGAGTGGGTGGGTGGGTGGGTGGGTGAGTGAGTGTGCTGCTGCTGGAGGACTGAGGAGCACAAGCGTTATCAGACACCAGGAGGAAGGTCCTGTGGTGAGAATAAGGAAGGTGTTTGGAGGAGGCCATGGGGAAGTAGCCCAGGGAGTTGTAGCTGTCATGCAGCTGTTACAGGAGGCACTATAGACAGCTGCAATCCACAGGGCCCTGGGCTGGAACCCGGAGTAGAGGGCGGGCCCGGTTCCCGCCAAACCTCCCAATTGACCTGGACTGTGGGTTCTCCCAGAGGGGAAGGTCTCTGGGCTGTTCCCCAACCCACATGGTGAAGCTCTGAGGCAAGAAAATCTGCCAATAAGCGCAGGACCCACCAAGATAGAGGAGGAACTTTATCACAATATGCAACTTGGATCTAGATCCAAATCTCATATTGGGCCCCATTTTCTATAATGGAACAAACTAACTTCCCTGCTTCAAACACTACTAAACTCTGGGATGTGTGGGGGAGAGAAGATCATGCTCAGATACTGCACTGATCAAAAGCTAGGCAGATCGATAGGAATCCAGTTGTTAAGTTGTAAATCTGATATGTTTTTATTATATTTAACACAGTGAAATAAACCTAATCCCAAAATTTCTCTCCCCTGCAAAAACAAACAAACAGATGTTTAGCTATTTTAAGATAAAAATTGGTTAGCTATTTTAAAATATATGGTACTGTACCACATTCTATATTCTTACAACTTATATACGATAGATCTGTCACAATATCTTACAAAATGCAAGTCTGTGGCAGGCTTCATAATGGGTTCTGACTCAGAGATGATTTGGTGGCTGATGAGTCAGACACTGATTCTGACCTCAAAATGACTGAATTACTAAACTTCCTTTTTTCTAAATCTGACTTTAATGAGAAAAATCAAGCAGAGACTTTTTGGACATCTAGAAAGTAATATGAAGACTTGTTAAAATATATTGTTAAAACAGGTAAGGGGACACTTGGAAGATGTGAAAATGTGAACATATACTAATCAGCAGGTCTGGATGCCATGAATCCTGCAGTGCTAAGGACGTTTGGTAATGAATATGCCAAATCGCTGTCAAGTATACTTTAAAAGTCACAGAGAAGTACGAAGGTACCACAAGATTTAAAGGGGGGGGAGGGGTGGAACATGATGATTTCAAACAAGGGCAGGAGAATGACTGACAATCACTGTCCAATAATTTTACCTTCAGTTCCTATAACAACAATGAAACAAATATTAGCAGAAAAATCTAGAAACATCTGCTGGATAATAGAACCTGGAGCAATAAGTAACATAGGTTTATAAAAAATTAACATGCCCGATAATCTTTAGTTAGTTTTAGCCAATCTAAAATTGACTAAGAAAGGAAATTCAGTAAGTGTGATGTATATCAATTTTTAGGGAAGCCTTTGGTACAGTCTCATGAAATCTTAACAAAATTAATTTTTATCAGCTCTGATTTAAATATTAGCATCTATTCTCATGGCCTTGATTTAGTCAATGGGATTGTCCTCTTTGCATACAGAAAACAAAGGGGAAAGGCAACGTATGGAGTTGGAAGAGATGTCTAGTAGGTTCTACTAGGACTTGTTTCTTATTTATTATCTTTTCAATGATCAGAAAGAGGAAGAATCAGCAATTCAATGGACTGTATGAATGATACTAAATTGAGAGGTAGTGCAAATATCACTGAGCATGAAACATAATAAGAAGGGACTTAGAAAGATTAGAAACATGGGCAGGAAATAACAAAATGAGATTTATCTTTGGAAAATGCTGGCTGATACATCTGCAGGGGAAAGAATGCAATCGCAATGGAAGACAGTGATGCTGGATGAGATTTAGGTTTTATAATAGGCAGTAAATTCGACATGACTTTGCAAAATAAAACATTAAAATATGCCCATGCAACTTTGGGAGGCGTATGCCATGACATTGGAAATTAATAGTCTCTATCTCTGCCGCTCTCTGCTGCATTTCAAGACCCATTGTTAATTTGAATTTACTTAAACTGAGCTATTTATTTTCTGACGGTAAATAGTAAGTCCTAATGATTTTTAATTCCATATCATTTTAGAAAGGTTTTTCCTGCTACACTGTTGATGTTTATAAGGAACTTCTGAGCACAGGAAAGCAGGTGAATCTGAGAGCAACACCATCAAACACGTCCTTCCTTCCCTCTTTTCTGATCATGTTATTTCTTCAGTTTCAGTTTTAACTTTTCTGCTGTATTACTGGTAAGCAATTTTTTCCCCAATGTTAAGACTACTGGAACTTCATAAACTCCTATCTGTGGTTCTGCCCCTGGCATGCCTTTACCCTTTCCATTGTAGCCTCCTGCACTAGCCTTTCCAGAGGGTCTCCTCTTCTGTGCTAAGGGACCCCAGAGACATTCCACCCATAGTTCCCTATGGCACAAAATGAAGCATAACTGGTATCTTGTGATTACTCTCCATGGATAAATTTCAGCCTTAAAGCATTATAAGGAATAACTGGTCCCACTGGCAAAACCCCTGGATGAAGGATGCAGAGAGGAAAAACATGCTACTGGAGACCTGAAGTTACAGTAGCAGCAGACTTAGAACAACCTAATTGGTGCCTCTGCATTTCAGATTGGGAAGGATTCTGACCCCAATCAAAATAAGACATTGACATGCCTGTTGGCTTGACATTGCAGAGTATGTGCACGTGTGACCTAAAGATACAACTCCATGTTGCAGGGAGGATTCTTAGCTAGAGCTAGGCAGGACATTTTTGACACATTGTTTTTTGTTGAAAAACACCGATTTGTTGAATACAAAACTGTTTGGAAAATAGGGTCAGGTTTGATTAATTTCCCTGTGGGGGGGGGGGAAGAGAAAATTCAAAAATGATGAAACATTTAATTTCAATATATTCTAAACAAAAACAAAAAATCTGTTTTTCCAGTTTGAAATGACTTTGTTTAGAAATTAAGTTAGACTGAATTTATTTTTAAGGAAAGAAAAGAAAAAATGTCAAAATAAAAAACTGATGGGAAATTATGAAAACAAAAAACGGTTTATAAATATTTTCCAGATTTTGACTTTTCATCCTGATTTGAGACTGGGATAAAATTTCAAACTCTCTAAAATATTCACAGGGATGGAAATCCATTTACCACCCAGCTATACTGCTAGCTTTGCAGCTTCCCCTAACTCTGTAATAAGTTAAAATGCTTTAAAAGGTATTTATATTTCTTATGGTCTGTTTTTACAGTTCACTGCTTTTTCAGTGTTTAGTCATAAGTTTATAACACAATATATTTTTATGCTGAGCTTGCCTGACTCCTTCTTTTATTGGGTTGTTAGCAATAAAACCGAACAATTGTAAGGAAAATCTGTTCCCTTTCACATTCTCATACTCACAAATTGAAAGCTGTATTCTACATAAGTCCTGTAGAGACAGCAAATGTCATTTAACACATTTTATACAGTGATATGCGGAAACGCAGTTTTGCTTATGCTGTAAAATTTTGAGACTAAATGTGTTTGAAACCATTCTTATATACAGCATTTAGAAGTCTAATATTTACTGTACATAATTTTGAAAATCTGGCCCTTTGTATCTGAGTACTATACTAAATCAATGTCATTAGAGGGTTTTCATCTGTCATGTGAAAAGCCCCTGACCACTTCGCGACTGAAAATGAAAGAGGGAGGATTATCTTGTGGTTAACAACCTGGCCTGCAATGGGGTTCAATGCTTGTCTGTGTTGCAGACTTCCTATAGATTTTTGAGCAAGTCATTAAATCTTTCCCTGGCTCAGTTTCCCATTTGAAAAATTGAGCTATTAATACTTCAATTCTGTCTGTCTTGTTTGTCTCTGCAACAAAAAATTACAGTATAAACAATCTTATTATGTGTAGATCAAAGCTGGTTGAAAAAGATATTTCACAAAATTGTTAGTGAAACAATTATGCCTATATTTAATCAAAAACAAAAATCAAATTTCCATGAGCTCCTATGTTAGTAAAACACCTAGAGCAAGGCACCCCAATCCCAGGTGGGACGTCTAGGTGCCATTGTAATTCTAATGATAATTTAAATCAGAGGTTCCCAAACTTATTTGGCCTACCGACCACCTTTTCAGAAAAAAAGTTACTTAGCGCCCCCCTGGAAATCTACCTTCTTTAAGAGAACAAACAGAAAGATGCAGTGACAAATTTGCGTTCTTTTATGTATTTATATTTCTACCTACGTCCTACAATATAGTAAAGAAAGATGTGTTATTAGAATATCGCCCACGACATCAGGTATACAGTGGTTTTTGCGTAAGACGGCAAAAGACAACCAAACTAAAATACTAATGAAACTAATAAACTGGGTTTTGTTCTTTGCTCAGCATTAGATATATTTATTTGATATTAAATTGTCAAATATCAAACTAAATTTATCAAGAAATAATTAATTTAAAAAATAATTAATATGCAATTAAAAATCAGTTAATAGTTTTAATTTAGTTTGCCCTTACTTAAATAATTGTTCCTTATTAACACACGCCTTATTTACCAATTAACACAGATGATTCGATAGATATAAATAAATGTTAACTATTAACAGTTTTTTTTACAATTTCATTCCCCTGTTTTCATTAATATTGTAATAAAAAATATGACAAATATAGACTGTACACTTCAAATAGTACTGTACCGCCACAAGCCTGCTACGATTTTATTATTAGTAAGCACTAGAGACACAAACGTACGGTAGATATGTAAGAAAATGTATAAAAATACTCACGTGTAAATTGCTGTTTTATTGAAACAACAATACAATTTGCTTTGTATGTGATCCGTAATCCGTAAAGGTCGAAGGTATCGAATATGAATAAAAATTTTTAAATACTTATTGCACTATTGTTAACTGCTTGTTTCTGAATTGTGTAAAAAATCTAAATTAGATTTCATACATGTCGCCTATTTATAGTATTGTATTGTAAACAAGTCATTACACGCACATATTCCTGCCGACGCATGCTGGACTTCCCGACAATGCGCGACATGCTCGCCTGCCAACACTTGCTTGTTAAGAGCTGTTGGCGGACTTGACACCTGATCAGTTATAATTTGTGAATTTATTTGGAAAATAAAGTAATCACTACAACTTTAACTCTGTTTCACAACAGATGAAACATGTATGAACGGTTTTTCAAAATTTTCTTATTCTCTTTCTTTATGCTTCCACCGCCCCCTTATTTTTATTCAACGCCCCCCAGTTGCACCCAAAGCGGCTACTACTGCCCCCCTCGATCATTCCAGTGCCCCCCAGGGGGCGGTATTGCCCCCTTTGGGAACCTCTGATTTAAATGAACTATCATATAGTTACCTTTGCTAACAATTTGTCATATTTCTGCCTTATTCCTGATCTTTTTTTTCTGTCTTCGTTATGCTTCTGATCCTGTTCTGTTCAATTTTGGGGGTTGCTCAATCAGCAGAAACGTAAATGAACTGCTTTACATGGTATTCAAAAAGGACCCAGCCCACATTATATTTCATGAAGGCTCTCTTTACAGACCACAATTCTCGCTTTTTCACTTGGGTTGCTGGTGTTCCAAGTCAGGAAACATAAATATTTTTATCTGCTCCTCATCCACAATCTCTTTATACTATCAACAAATGCAAAAGGAATCTGGCTTGACAGGTAAATATGACATTCTACACCACACGTCTCACCTGCCTATTCATGTATAATGATGCTACACCACATTCCGTATATAGGCAGATCCACCAACATATCAGCCTGCTTCTTGTTCATAAGTTTGTAAAAGCACAAAGGGACCAAAATTAAGGTGGCACACACAAACTTAATTTTGGCATTTCCTAACTTTCTGAGTGCTTGACTTTGCAACTTCAATGTTCTTTTTATGTGGGTTTTTTTAGTTTGATTTTTAAAAACACCTAGTAAATTGTATAACAAACCCAGCAATTCCATCATGTGGAACCATATTAACACCTGCATGGTTCAACAGCAGGATTGGAATCTTTAGACCCACCACACAGATCTCTGTCACTTGAGCTAGCAGAGAAACTGATACCAGTAGCTGATTAGCCCAAGCAGAGGATGACAAGCCACTAGAGGGACCTGAGGCACAAGTTTTGCCAGTGGGTTTCACTGATATTTGCTGACAGCTGAGGAATTTTGACACTCTGGAATCTGGGTTCCATGCCAGGTTCTGAGCGGAGTGTGCTATAACGGTTACAGACTTCTGCCCCGACCCAACAAGCCTGACACATTCTGCCCCATCCCAGTCCACCCACTTTGGCTCCTCATCCCAGCCTCCCCTGTTGGCTGAATATCCCAGGTCCACTCCATGACCCATCTTGGATCTATGTCCCACTCTCTGTCTTCCCTCACTCTCCCTCCCCCCCACCCAAGTTCCCTTTCCAAGCCCCCCCACTCCCTGGTCTTCATCTCCATCTCTTCCACGCCACCCTTCTGGCCGCTTGTCTAAGTCTCCTTCTTTGCCAATCCCCACTCCACAGCCCCTTACCTCTCTGTTGTCCCGTAATGTTGTTTGCTCCTCCTCCTCCTTGCTGACTGGGTGCCAGCAGGGTAGCAGCTAGAGCACAGGAGACAGTATCCCAGCTCTCTGTCCCTATGCCCAGCACTACGGAGGCCTCTGTCTGTTGGAAGGAGAAATTGCAGGGAAAGTCCTGCTAAGCCCCTGCAGCTCTGGGATGGTGCCTACCTGGTGTAGATAGAATTTTTCAGGGAATTTAGTCAAACTCTTAACGTACTCAACTGAGCATGTGCAAATAGAGCTTTTCAGAGGCTCATAACTTGGACAGATTTTCACAGGGATAGCAAAAAACACAACCCTGACATCAGGGTAACCCCTGCCTTCCCCTGCCAAAATGTCAAGTCCCTGTTACAAAACACGCAGGTGCTAGTATATTGAAATGAGTGTTTTGCCCATGTTAAACAATTCTTACAATGTATTTTCCTATTCCTGTTTAGAGAAATAATTCCACCATTTTAGCTGAAATTTCCAAAAAACAATCAATCACACACAAGACAAACATACAAACAACCGCCTCCCCAGACACACACACACCATCAGCAAACCCTTCAGCTTGAGGCAGATAACTATATGGAAAATTTCAGCCTAAATAGTTACAGTTCAGGAATGTTACAAACAACTGAAAACAGGGTCTTATCATGGAAATTCTTGGACAGCTTTAGTGTTAGCTATCGCTATCTGCAGAGACGACCCGTAACTCTTGATGGTGAGGGGAGAAACATGACTGTCCCATGCATTACCTCTGGCTCCCTTTCCACTCGCCCTGTGCCTCCCACACCTGCTCTTAGCAGGCACCACCTTGCCCCCGCTCCCCTCACAGCTCCTTCCCCACTTGCTTCTCCCATTGCCTCCCTGCTGCAGGCATGGCACGGACTGTAGTGGGCTCAGGACATCTACTGCCAAGCAGGTAACTGTGGCTGCAGGCTAGGAAGGGACAGGACTTAAAGGTCTTTCCTGTACCTCCTCTGGCAGAGCTGTGCTGCCAGCCCCATCTCTTTACCCTGCTCCAGTGTTTCCTATCAGGGCTCAGCAGGAACACTAGGTGCTGGTGCCTTTCCCAGGCATGTCCCCCTCAGCCACCCTCAGCCAGACTCCCACCCTGGCAGAAATCCGGTGCGGGGGGGCACATGACCCCTGCTCATCGTCTCGATCTGTGTTCTGTGCTCCTTTTTACACCCTCTACCTAGGTATACTCTGTGTACCAAACTGCCAAAGGGCCTGATTCAGCAAAGGACTTAAGTGCTTGCTTAATCCTTTAAGAATGTGAATGGTCCCATTGAAGACAAAAAGATTATTCATATGCTTAAGTGCTTAGCTGGACTGGAGCCAAAGGGTAAATACTGGCCCCACTGAAATCAGGGTGCGTTTGTACACAACTATGTATCTTCCTGTAGTAGCTTTTTTATTGCAGCTATTGTCCGATACTACTGTTACTGTTTATTTTTCTCACCATTACCTCCAGACCTTCTCTCTCTTTATTCATTAGATCTTGTCCAGATTTTTTTTTAAAGTCATTCTCAGTGCCTGAAATCAAAGGATGAAATTGCATGGGTGAAGAAGCTTTCACCCTGACTTTAGTTGTGGATAATTCTTAAGTGTCAGCATTTTACCAGTCAGTTACAGTAGCTCATCTTTCCCAAGGTATCTCCATTATTCTGGATTAATCCTAGGTGCTTTATGAACAGGACTTGGCAAAAAAGAGAGAGCTTCAAGATTACAAGTTGTTTTCCTCTCTTTCCATTAATTATTCTCCTCACCTTTGTTACTATTTTCATGGTGCATGACTGAACATCTCTGTGAAATGTAAAGTGTTTTTGTACAAACACTGTCAAATAAGAAAAGGCCATTCCAAAGTGGATTGGGATCATTTTGGTACAGTCAGAACAGGAACTGTAATAATAACCATAGAAGAAACTTGTGGAGAATAGTTGTCACTTCTGCTTCCAAGTTGGGAGGTAAAAATCATTTAAAAGGGTCATTTATAATTAACAAGATACAGTGTAAATTGCAATCAAGCATCTTGTTCAATCAAGAAATAATTATGATATGCCAGCCTGATTGAAAGCAGCATTTTTCTGTTCTAGTTTTAAGTGATAAGCATGTATAAAATGCCAATAAAATAGAACTGTCAGATAGCAATGTAACCTTCTAACAAGTTAATGTGTGTCTAAATCACATTCTTACTAACTATAGTAAATACTGTAAAACTGTGCACAGGTTATTTTTAAATTAACATATATATTTCTTTCACAATGATAAGCACTAACTGGGTGATCAGGAAACATATGTAAATTAATACATGTCTTTAACATTGCTGCTATAAACTCAGATGCTGTACAGTGAGACATGACAAATAACAGAAGGTGAAATCCGGAACCTATCAAAATCAATGGCAAAACTCCCATTGACTTCAAGGGGACCCAGACGTCTTTAACTTAGCAGGAATAAATTATGAGACAATTCAATTATGGTGATATGTGTAGGTTATTTAATTTCTTTTAAAAATCAGCCATAACAAGAATGGTTCACCATTATGCAATTGGGGCAGATGATCACAAAACTCACATAGTAACAGGCTTTTCTATAGGTATACCGGACAGTAGAGGCAAAGGGCAAGGAACATCACCCCAACTTGCACACCCCATGAAAAAGCTGATCTCAGTCTTGGGCCTTGTGTTCAGGGGGCATAGAGACTGCTTTTGTGGTGTGTCCTCTTGGTACATATCTCCCCAATGAATAGGGACATGAAGATGCGGCAGGATGATGGCACCATTTCTGCTGCACACAGGGACTCTAGGGAAAGTATAATGTGGTCTGGTGACCAGGGAGCTAGGGGTGGGATTCTATCTTGGGCACAATCCCTCCCCAAGCTCCTTCTCCAGTGGTACATCTCTGCATGGCCCTGGACCAGTCCTTAAATGGCACGGTTTGGACCTAAATCTTTTGTGAAATGGCAAAAGCCCATTGAAGTACAAGGTTTGTGCATTATGGACCAGATCTTCAGCTATCATAACTCAGCACAGGTCTGTTGACTTCAGTGGAGATATGCCTATTTATTCCAGCTATTAGACAGAAACATCAGTTAAGCAACATAAATAATTGAGAGATACATATGTATCATCACCCAGCAAATCCTAAAATCTTACAATAGGAAGTATCACCCCTGAATAGGGCCAGGGTATTAAAAAGAAATAAAAATACTGTGGTATAAAACTTTAGGTAGTACTGTGGTCTGTGAATGGCATCATTACTTTCCTATCCTTCTACATTGTGCAAATATGGCTAATGAATACTGACTGAAAACTTTCCATTAAGATACTTCAAATTAATTATATAGATTTGTTGTATTTGCTCTTGGCTTTTCCCTACAGGAGACATGTAAAATCAATGTTCGTGATATACTTATCAACCAGTATTGTGACTTGAGGCAACTAGCACAGTTGTCCAAAATGGTTATGACCAAGATTCAAATGATGCATCAGAACCTAAAATATGTAGTTTATTAAACTTCAACTATCCATTGCACTGGAGCTCATGTACTAAAAAGAATAACCAACAGTTAAAGCAGTGTGGCCTGTGGATGGACCCCTGAACTGGGCTTTGAGAAGTGAATGCTGTTCCTGGCTCTGGCACTGGCCTACGGTGAGCCTTTGTGAAAGTCAGTTCACCTCATGGTGTCTCGTTTCTGCTCCCACCTGTTTCTCTCACCTACTGAGGACGTAAGCTCTTCAAGCAAGAGACTGTCTCTTATTATGTGTTTGTACAATGTCTAGCAAACTGGGGCCCCAACATTAGGCAGGGCTTCTAGGCGCTACTGTAATAAAATAATTACATTGAGCCTCACACTTCGAAAACTAGAAGCTGATTAAACCAAGGACAAAAAACATAAAACTTATTTGTAACCCAGTGAATCTTAACTAGAGGCTTCTCTCAAACCCAACATCAAGTCTCTCATCAATTCTTATAAGAGCTCATTATTGATGCGGATACCACTGACTATGTCTATGATAATGCTCCAGCTGTTTCAAGATTTTGTGATCAACATTAGATTAACTCACCATTATTATTGTGCTTTCATTCAGAGCAATACAAATTTAGGCATATATTTCAAATTGCCTCTCCAAATGAATGACTCACCAAATAATTGTTAATGTAAATAGGGGAATACACACAGCAACATCTGTTCTTTTCTTGATGCCATTTTTCATTTAAGAAATAAGAGATTACTACAGATTATTATGAGCTTTTCTAAGTGAAAATACCTACATTAATCCAACATTACTAGCCAGAAAAGGCGTCCGAGAGTGCTAAAAGAGTTGGCAGATGTGAGTGCAGACCCATTGGCCATTACACTGCTCTACAGCCAAAATGCTTCTGAAATAAATGTAGTCAAATTTTACTCATTCTGGGTCACTGAGAACGAAAATGATGCTTAAAATTGTTGATTGGCTCTAGTTTTCAAGATATGCTATTGGGTCAGTATATACAACCCTTGACTTGGGAATGGCAGAGGATAAGTGAGTTATAAAGGGAAGGGATCTCAATTTAAACCAGAAATGACTAAAATACATCTTTGACTGGATCTATGAATAAATCTATGACTGGGTTTGGACAGTACTTGCTTTTTAGGCAAAACAATGAATGATGCAATCTGAAGCTGGTATTGCGTCATACATGATATGAATTGCATCATGTTGTTCTTAGAAGTCATGGATGATGCAATCATAATGAAGCTTACATCACTCTACTGAACAAATTGCCCTATATCAGCTCTAGAAATCATACAGTGTCGTACTCTCTTATTTGTCAGTGTTTGATTTTGCAAAGAGACACATTTCTGTTTAGCCAAAGTGAGCAGAGATGCCTCGTACTTGTGTGAACAGCGCAGATAACTTCTGCTATGTTTGTGGTGAAGTGACTTATGCATCACAAAAGCACAGTATAACCACTATGGTTAAGAAAGCCTATCACCTTTCTTTTGGCTGCAAAATTGGAGATCAGGACAAGAGGTGGGCCCCACACATATGCTGCAACACTTGTGCAACAAATCTTCGCCAGTGGTTGAACAGGAAAAGGAAATCTATGCCTTTTGCAGTGCCAATGATTTGGAGAGAGCCAACAGATCATACCAACAATTGTTACTTCTGCATGGTGCCTCCAGTTGGGAAAGGTGTGTCAAAGAAGAAAAAGTGGACTGTGCATTATCCAAACATTCCATCAGCTATATGCCCAGTACCCCACGGAGAAGGACTGCCGGTTCCTGATGCACCAGAATCATTCTCACTTGAGTCAGACGAGGAAGAGGAAGAGGATGAAACTTCTGGTCCTGAACCATCAATGTCACAGGACCCACATTTTCTCCCATCCTCCTCTGAACCACACCTCATAACACAAGGTGAACTGAATGACCTTGTCAGGGATTTGGAACTACCCAAGAGTAAGGCAGAGCTGTTGGGCTCCAGACTACAGCAGTGGAATCTCCTGGCAGGTGATGTTAGGGTTTCCATGTTCCGTGACCGTCAAAAGGATCTTGTCCCATTCTTCTTCATGGAAGGTGATCTTGTAGCCTGCAACAACATCGATGGTGTGATGGCAGCCCTCAACATCGTTCACGATCCAGATGAGTGGAGACTGTTCATTGATTCATCGAAGACGAGTCTTAAAACTGTTTTACTGCATAATGGCAATGTTTTGCCATCAATTCCAGTTGGTCATGCAGTCCATATGAAGGAAACCTATGACAACATGAAACAACTTTTGAGCTGCATAAACTATGACCAACATCAGTGGCAGCTTTGTGGCGATTTGAAGGTTGTTGCTCTCTTGCTTGGTCTGCAGACTGGATACACAAAGTACTGCTGTTTTCTCTGCGAATGGGATAGTCGTGCAAGAGATTCCCACTACATCAAGAAAGATTGGCCACTCCGACAGTCATTGGAGCCTGGGAGGAAAAGTGTTCAGCATCCACCACTTATAGAATCAAGGAAGATTTTGTTACCACCCTTACACATCAAGCTGGGTCTGATGAAGAACTTTGTCAAGGCCATTGACAAAACACAAGCAGCTTTCAAGTACCTCCGTGGAAAATTTCCAAGGTTAAGTGAAGCTAAGATAAAGGAAGGTGTCTTTGTTGGTCCTCAGATTCGTGAACTTCTTCGAGATGATGCATTTGACCATGCACTGCATGGCAAAGAAAAGACGGCATGGAAAGCCTTCCAGTTAGTGGCAATAAATTTTCTCGGAAACAACAAGGCAGACAACTACAGGTTGTTGGTGGAAAACCTCCTCAAGGCATACAAAAGCCTTGGTTGCAACATGTCACTAAAGATACATTTTTTGCACTCTCATCTAGATTTTTTTCCACTGAACTGCGGAGCAGTGAGCGACGAGCACGGCGAGCGATTTCACCAGGACATTGCAACAATGGAGAAACACTATCAGAGCAAATGGAGCCCATCAATGCTTGCAGACTATTGCTGGACAGTGACAAGAGATGCTCCATTTAATGAATACAAGAGACAAGCCAAGAAGCGCCGAGTAGACACTGAATAGGACTAAACTATGTACAGAATAGTTTTTTGCCTTTTGTTTCATAATAAATTTTATTTATATAACCCTTTTGCTGATTTTTAAAGTGTTACATAAACAGGACAGTTGAAATATTATCATGTAAAGCAACCATAAACACATGAAAAGACCTAGGTTTACAATTTATGATTAAAACTCTACTATCTACACAATATACATAGACATAAAATGTAAAAACTTAAATATCTTAGAAACAGTAGCCAATCAGTTGTTTTAATTGTCATATTTGAATTCAGCACATCAAAATACATAATAAATAGCACATTTTATCTCTGAAGCAGACGACTGCTCAAAAATTGTAGACCAGTGTTATCTTTGAAAACTCATGGCGATCAGGGGAGGTCATGGATGACTGGAAGAAGGCTAATGTAATGTCCATCTTTAAAAAAAGGAGGAGGATGCGGGGAACTACAGGCCAGTCTGCCTCACCTCAATCTCTGGAAAAATCATGAAGCAAGTCCCAAGGAATCAATTTTGAAGCACTTAGAGGAGAGGAAAGTGATCAGGAACAGTCAGCATGGATTCACCAAGGGCAAGTCATGCCTGACTAACCTAATTGCCTTCTATGATGAGAACTGGCTCTGTGGATGAGCAGAAAGCAGTGGACGTGTTATTCCTTGACTTTAGCAAGGCTTTTGATACGGTCTCCCACATATTCTTGCCAGCAAGTTAAAGAAGTATGGGCTGGATGAATGGACTATAAGGTGGATAGAAAGCTGGCTAGATAATCGGGCTCAATGGGTAGTGATCAATGGCTCCATGTCTAGTTGGCAGCTGGTATCAAGCAGAGTGCCCTAAGGGTCAGTCCTGGGGCCGGTTTTGTTCAATATCTTCATGAGCTGGAGGATGGCGTGGATTGCACTCTCAGCAAGTTTGCAGATGACACTAAACTGAGAGGAGTGGTAGATACACTGGAGGGTAGGGACAGGATACAGAGGGACCTAGACAAATTAGAGGATCGAGCCAAAAGAAATCTGATGAGGTTCAACAAGGACAAATGCAGAGTCCTGCATTTAGGACGGAAGAATCCCATGCACTGCTACAGACTAGGGACCAAGTGACTAGGCAGCAGTTCTGCAGAAAAGGACCTAGGGGTTACAGTGTATGAGAAGCTGGATATGAGTCAACAGTGTGCCCTTGTTGCCAGAAGGCTAACGGCATTTTGGGCTGTATAAGTAGGAGCATTGCCTGCAGATCGAGGGACATGATCATTCCCCTCTATTCAGCATTGGTGAGGCCTCATCTGGAGTACTGTGTCCAGCTTTGGGCCCCACACTACAAGAAGGATGTGGAAAAATTGGAAAGAGTCCAGCGGAGAGCAACAAAAATGATTAGGGGGCTGGAGTACATGACTTATGAGGAGAGGCTGAGGGAACTGTGATTGTTTAGTCTGCAGAAGAAAAGAATGAGGAGGGATTTGACAGCTGCTTTCAACTACCTGAAAGGGGGTTCCAACGAGGATGGATCTAGACTGTTCTCAGTGGTAGTAGATGACAGAACAAGGAGTAATGGTCTCAAGTTGTAGTGGAGGAAGTTTAGGTTGGATATTAGGAAAAACTTTTTTTCACTAGGAGAGTGGTGAAGCACAGGAATGAGTTACCTAGGGAAGTGGTGGAATCTCCTTTCTTAGAGGTTTTTAAGGTCAGGTTTGATAAAGCCCTGGCTGGGATGATTTAGTTGGGGATTGGTCCTGCTTTGAGCAGGGGGTTGAATTAGATGACCTCCTGAGGTCCCTTCCAACCCTGATATTCTATGCTTCATTGGCTGCTTATCCTTTTCCAGATTTAATTTAAGATCCTTTTCCTCCAGCACCCTTCAAGATATCTACATTCTATGGGGTGGGTGGCGGGGCCAGACTACCCCGCCTTAACCCAGAAGGAGTTAAGGCCCAGGGACTGGCAGCGAGAGTTCCGCCTCCCCGGGCAGACTGGGCATGCTCCAAGTGCTACAGGAGTATAAAGGGAGGGAGACCAGCTCATTCTGGGCTGGAGCCCATAGGAGAAGGACCTGCCCGGGGAGCTCCTGCGGCGGACCAGCCACAGCCGCTGACTGCACCGGGAAGAGACGCCGTCCATGGCCCGCCTGCACCCCGGCGATTGGAGGAGACCCAGGAGACGACCGAATCCGCTGAGTACCAAGGACCTGACGACTCCTGGGAGACCCCAACGGAGAGCCTGGTAGGAAGTGAGTCCTGGGGGTGGGGGAATAGAGTGGTACCTTCGCCCCCCCCCCCCCGGGAAACTCAGCGTGTTTCAGTCGGAACCCCCCGCTGAGTTGGTGGCAAACCACTACGCTACTGTTAGGGCCCCGGGTCGGGTCCCCCCTACTGGGTCTGTCGCACCCCAATGATATAGACTCTGGCTGCTAGGCCACGCTACCCTCCACCTGAGGGTTGCTTCCTGGACTCTGGGCGGTAGGCCCCACTGCCCTGTAGCCAAGGGCCATGTTATAGACTCCTGCCGTCAGGCCATGTCTCCTTGAGCTAAAGGGGATGTCATAGATTCTGGCCGCTAGGCCACACTGTCCTGGACTGAACGGCTATTTTACGGATGGTGGCAGATAGTCCACACCGCTCGCAACCTTGGGGGCGTGGACCGTCACAGGGTGCTTCAACTAAATAGGACCTGGATATGACTCTCGGGTGCAGGGACAGACCATTTCAGCTGTGCTTCAGCAGGTGTAGAATACTTCACCAGAAGAGTCCAGAGTTAGTCTGACCAAGACCATTCAGCGTTCGATACAATTAAGCAACCCCCACTTCTCTGATGAAGGCTTTCTCCAGAAATGGCATCTTCCAAGGACCAGCCCACAACTGGGGAGATAGGAAGTAAAAGTCATGAAAGAGTGAAGACGGGAAAACAAAATGTTGAAACTTGAAGACCAGGAACAAGGAAGGCTATGAAGATATAGCTTGTAAGGGCACAATCATTGCAGTATTTTATTTTGCTGTGGGCCACTTAGCAAAGCGACAGATGCCTAAGAAAAGTTTAAGATGGATAAGTTAGCCCTTATGATTACCAGTGTAGAGAGCCTGGCAGGTGCAAAAAGCATCCAGAATTCACAGTGAATTCTATTGTACAATGAGCTGAGACCCTCCTGCAGGGTGCTGTGTCCCCTCAGCTCTGATGTACGTAGGCAAGCATTATTATCCCCATTTTAGGGATAGGTCAGAAAGGTTGCAAGGTACTGCACTGGAGACATTATGCCCAGAGACGACAGGGGCAGACAGAATACTGGAGAACACAGACAGGAGCAGCCACTGTTATACCCTTTAAAAAAGGTGCTGCATGCTCTTGTCTTGGGGCTTGATCAAAAGAACATTGAAGTCCATAGGAGTTTTTCTATTGGCGTCAATGTCCTCAGCCCACCAAAAACAATAGTCAAATTTCCACCTCAACAAAAACAAACCAACCAACTAAAACATGGTGTTCAGGTTAAAATAATCTTATAGAGCCATATGAGCACAAGACTATTTTGTTTCTTTCTAGCTGAAAAGAGCATTGTTAAAACAGATGTCCCAGGTCAGATGTGCTGTGGTTTATTGAGTATGCAGCGTGTTCTATACTGTGCTGAAAGGATGACACCGGGCTTGAAAATTTAAAGCAGCACATTCATATTTTCATCTGTGAAAAGCTTCCATTCATTCCGTATTATATGTCTCCCAGCTAAAGTGGCAGCAAACTTATTGAAATCAGGAAAAATAACAAAAAAGAAGCAAACAAAAATAGAAGGAAGTCAACCTATCTGCATTTGGCCCTCATAATGATACATATCCTGGTCATCTGTTTTTCAGGTATATAAAACCCTTTTCAACAGTAATTTTGTTACTGGAGAAAACTTTCACATATAATTCATAGAAACACAAATTATTTTATCTTTCAAGTACAGGTTTTTTTCATATTTTACCATCATGCTCTCTTGCAAAAGTAACCCCTGCTCTTGATCTGGTCTAATTTTGTTTTTGGATAAACATTTCTTTCTCTGAGATTTCAGATTGGATTTAGAAATAATACAGAAGGCAGCCTAAAGTTCAATGATGATGACATGCCAGCTTGGCAAGCTTTTCTTTTGAACAAGTTCATGTATAAAACAGGTTGTCAATGTAGAGTAAGAATGTATTTTTTAATCTCTCTGTGCAAATGATTGACACCTGTATACGTCAGTGGATGAAAACTTGGATGAAACCAAGGAAATGAATGGAACATATATGGGAGTAGAAGTGTCCTTGGGCGCATAAAAGAAAACCTGAGTTATATTGTGATGAATCTGTGTAGCAATCATAGGTCAGCAGAGGGCAAAGTGATGAATCCACCACTGTGCTCTCTCTATTCTGGAGAGTCAGAGATTGCCGGGAGGAGAAGGTTTATGGGCAGTTAGAGTTGTCAGAATCCTTATTGGGAAATGCCAGGTACTAGAATCTAAAGGGTGCAGTGAGCACTTGGACCAAGTCCAGTACCTGAACCACAGCATCCCAGTGAGCCCTTGTTGGGAGTTAGTATGAACTGAGTTCAGTCCAGTTCTGCTACCCTTTCGTTTTTTTCTGGGCTGAAAGTAACACAGGAAGCTCACTAATAACTGGATTTGTGAACTGGCCAATACGAGGGCTGGTAGATAATGTGGTGAAACTGCTGAGAGGTCATGGGCCTTTAGAGGGCAATATGGTGAATTTGCTGGGTTAGATTCTTCTGTTGCTCTTTTCCTATAGACAGGTAGGATGATGGGGCAGCAGAGGGAGTATCCATGGCAGTTAGGAGGACACTTGGGAGGAGCAGGGCCATGGAGACAGGTTGTGTGAGGAAGGAACGTGGCATCTGAGGGCAGTTAGGGAATGGTATTTGGTTCCACTAGGTTCTAGATCTGAAATGCTTTTAACAGCTAAGGCACCTCTATCACTTACCTCAACCGTGACACATCTGGTGTGCTACAGAGGACTGTGTCACAATGTGGTGTTTGGTGTCCCAGGATGCCAGAGAACATACTAGCCATGATCAAAGCTAGATAATCTGACTCAAAGAGGACCTGAAAGGCACAGGAGAGACTTTTGCTGTGACAGACTGGCTGTGATGAGAAGTGACAGGACAGTTGTCTTTGCCAAGGATCAGGTGATGGGGTTTTGAGCCAGGCTATAGGTCAGGGGTGACCAAATTGCGGCTTGTGAGCCACATGTGACTTTTTTACAATTAAAGTGCAGCTTCTGGAACCTCCCACATCTGGCCATTCTCCCCCTACCAGACTGGGGTGGGGGGAGCTAGGGGATTCTGCCTTGTGGTGGGGCTAGGGCCTTCTCCAGAGATAACTGGGGCCTGCTGAAGGGGCGGAGCACAATTTAAAGGTTTGTCCCCCCCCCCAATAGCTTGAGTCACACACCCCCAGGCACACATCCCCTCTTTCCCTCAGTGGCTCCTCCCTGCAGCTCCCAGGTGTTAGCTTTGCATGGAGAGGCAGCAGGAAACACCTGGGAGCTGCAGGGAGGGGCATGTGCTTTAGCTCCTTGGAGAGAGGCAGCAGCAAAAGCAGCGGTTCTCCCTGCAGCTCCCAGCTGTTGGCCGCTGACTCTACCCAAGTCGCAGCTCCCAGCTTGTTGGCTCCAGCAGCTGCCATGCAGGGAGGTGGCAGCATCATGTGACCGAGTGGGGCCAGCAAACCCTGGCAAAAGTCTGGGAGGGCATGTGATCCCATGTGTCCCCCTCACACATTGCCTCTGGCTTCTGCCCAGCGAGTAGGGGGTCTTGGGGCTTCAGACCTGCAGGGAGGGGGATCTCGGGGCTGAAGCCCTGAGCCCTGGCAGGCGCGCCCCAGCTCTCAAACTTTGGAAGGTTGTTGTATGTGGCTCAGAGGGTCAGTGAGTTTGGCCACCCCGGTATAGGTAATATTTCTTCCTTATAACGTATGCTTATTAAATTCACGGGCCCAGTGATGGTCTCAGTAGTGTTAGTGTGGGGCAAGTTTCTGTGCCCCTTTTCATGCTTTTCTCTATTTTTTCCTCTTTCAGACATGCTTTTAACTAACACAAGCATAGGATAAGATTGTCCTTGCCTTATGTGGCATAAGGCACCCCTAGCATGGTGAGGAGAGCAGCCTCTACGGGGCTGTTAATCAAGCTACTGGACAGGTAGGTGGCGAGTGGGTGGAAAGGGGCAGGGGATGGGTGGATCTTTAGCTCTGCCTTTCTTTCCAATGCGTGGGCCAGCACAGTTGAGACAGCATAAAGAGAGAAGAAGAAGGCTGGCCCAGTGGTTAGAGCACTAGGATCTAGATTCAGTTCCCTTCTCTGTCACAGACTGCCTGTGTGACCTTGGGCAAGTTACTTAGTATTTCTGTGTCTTGTCCCCATCTGTGAAATGGAGATACTAGTGCTTTTCATAAGGCTATTGTGAGGATAAATACATCCAAGATTTTGAGGCACTCAGTAATGGGAGCTAAAAAGTATCATGATAGGAGGGAATTACTACAGTGGTTCATAATTCCCTCTTGGTCTGCTCTGGGATGGTGAAGCCTTTTTAAATTCACAGTCTATTTCTCAATTTGGAGCTTCTGGAATTCTTTTGCTCAAAAGCAGAATGTCTATGCTATTACTTTTTAGCTTTACAATAATTGTGGCATATGTCAAAACAAACACAATCTTGTGTCAGCATTTACCAACAGATGCCACCTAGTTAGCATCTATTGTACTTTAGGGCTTTTCTACATGGTGCCATGGGAGTGCACCAGCTGGGGTTTAAATTCTAATGTGCATAAGCATCTCAGTCACTAACTGGCACATGTGGACCCTGACTGTGTGCAATAAATGTTCCCTAGTGGACATATAGTCCTTTTTCAAACAGTATTGCAACCACTTCTGATGTGATCTTTTGTTGCAGTAAATGTTCATTGTTTGCCACTTGAAAAATCTCTCTATTACTCTTGTACTTTCCCAACTCTCCCTAGTACAAACTGAAGATAAATTATTCAGTTTCCCAGCCAGATCTTCCTTTTCTGTTCAGCAGGTTCCCCCTTGCTACTCTTCAGAAGACATACAGTCTCTCACCACCCTTTTGCCCCTTACATATGTTATAAAATATTGTATTATTTCCCTTTATTTCTTTTGCAACCCTCCTTTCATTCTAAAAATTGGCCATTTTGCTCATTTTCATACATTGCTTTAGTTTAATCATATAAATATCCTGCTGTAGATTTACATCTATGTACTTTTCTCATCTTTGATCACTCCCTGCATTTGCTTGGTCATCTGCACGGTTTCCCTTTTCTGTCCCCACACCCACTTATTTATGTATTAATGACATTCATGTAATCAGAAACACTGCAATCCCCATTTGAGAATTTCCCATTTCCTTTGCCTGGTGCTTTCTGTTTCCATTGTCATTTTAATTTCCCAGTATATTTCTTTAGTAAATGAACACATTGCTTTGCAAAAGTTTAAGTTGAAATGGGCTTTAGCCACTGGTTCTTTTGGCAATTATTCAAACTTCCCCAGCATTCAGGGGTGTTTGCATCTAGAGTTTTAGTTCATCCCATTATGGAGATAGCTGTAAAGTTTAGATCCAAACCTTCCCAAAGTTCGTAGGTCTTCAGATCTGAGACTTAGATTCAGGCCCATCTAAGGTGTTTGATTCTCCCCTCACTTACGGTGCTTTAAATCAGTAGAATTAGACTGGTGTAAAACTCATGTAAGTGAGAGGAGAATGAGGTCCACGATCTTTGACTTTCCATTTACAGAATATAAGTTATTGACTTTTTATTGGCTGAATTATTGGCTTTAATTTTCATTTCTGGACATATTTCTCTTTCCTGGGACAGAGCGTTTACACATGGATCCTGCAGTGAGCAGACCCCTGCACCAATGAAGAGCCCTGCTGACATCAAGACAGGAACTTCACGCACTTTGAGGCCTCTGCATAGAACATCCTTCTCGGTTGTTTTTTTCTGCTGTCATATCACACTGCAAACCTGTTTAATTTATTCTCCTCTTTCATGCCTAGCTCCCTTCCAGTGGAGAACTGCCTGGACAAAGTGCATTGAAGGATAAGGATCGTATATAATATCTCACACTTAAAACAGGAGCATATAAACTATTCCTGTTATAAGCATGGGTAAAACTCCATTTAAGCCTTGCTTTTCACTATTATGTTAGTTTTGCTGTATGCCATTAGTTGTTTTATGCAATGCATGCAATTCTTCCTGGCAGCTTAGCACTCTGAGGCAAAAATAATAAATGCCTTGGAAACTGTGGCTGAATCTCAAGTCAAATTGACTTCTGATTTTTTTTTTCTTCACATTATTGCATAACTTGGCTGCATCTGATGTTTTTTATATACATATTGTTTCTTTTGAAAGAATTAATAACCAACAGGCTATGCTGAGCTATGAGGGCTATAAATGTGGCCAAGATTTTCAAAAGTGACTAGTGATTATGGGTGCCTGAGATTTGGGGTTCCCCAGCCATACAGGGACCTGATTTTCAGTCAGCGCTGAGCATCTGCCCTGTGAAAATCATGCAATGTAAAGATTTCTCAAATTGGGTGCCCAAAAACTGAGTCAATCAAAGTCACTAGTCACTTTTGAAAATTTTGGAAAGTCTTTTTTAGCCTATCAAATGTACCTGTAATGGACATGTGCCCTGATAAACCTCAGATACAGGATAAGCTTCCTTCTAAATTCCAATTACTGATCTCAACTGGGTTTTGTATCTGTTGCACTGGCCTTTAGATATGAGCTAGAAAGAGAGGTGATTCAACTGTAGTTTGTTATTTTTGTTTGTACATGAATTATGGCAATATACCCAATGTCTAGGTGTTTAAAGATAAACTCCTAAATTTTGATTTGGTAGCTGACCAATTAATTAAGTATGTATCCATGAATAATTAATTTGACAGATACTGGAAAGCAATTTATCAAATAATAATATTTGCCAAATTCTATTCAAGCACTTATCCATACAGGTGGTTGAATAATTGGGGGGGGGGAATATTGTGAGTAATTTAGTCAAAGAAAAATGCCAAAATTCATCAGATCATTTTGCATTATATAATTTGACCACCTTTGGTATTTAGGCACACAAATTCAAAAGATAAACCCACTAATGCTATGCATTTTGTAGCACATTTCATTACAAAAAAGAGTTCCAAAGTTCTGGCCAAATTCTGAAGGTATTACTTAACCTTTAGTCAGCGTGATCAGGTGTACAAACCCTGCACTGGAAAGGAAGCGGTTAAGATGCTACTTTAGCCTCAGGTTGCCACACCTGAAAACCATATATGGGCTGGAAGAGGAGGAACTTGAAAGGGGAAGAGAGCTACTCAGGAGCAGGCAACTAGAGGAGGTGAGCAATCTTACACTCTTAGGTCCTTGGAAGGGGCAATTTGAGCGGTCCAGCTGATTGGAGCCTCCGGCTATTTGGACTCTACCAGAACTGCTGAGGAGAAAAGGACTCTGGACATTTAGAAGTTCTGCAATTTACCTTGGATTTATTTGGGTTATTGTCTCTACTTTGCCCTTTTTATATGCTAGGACACCATCCAGGGAAGCAGTGGTAGAGCACCTTTGGGGTGAAGACCATTGCTACTTAACACAGGGCCCTGAATTGGAACTCAGTGGAGAAGGTGGGCCTGGATTCCCCTACCAACTTCTAGGCAGGGCAGAAGGCAGAAAACCTGCTGCTGATCCAGGGGGATCTAGTGAGGAAAAGATGCTGGAGCCCCAGATAGTCAAGATCTTGAGATCTTAGCCCTGGGGAGGTCTGGGAGCCCCTTCCCTGACCATTGGACAGACTCTTTATATATCTCCAAAAGGATGGATATTAAATATGTGGCCTGGCTGGAGAGCTGAATCACGAGAGGGATCAAATTATTCCAGGGTTGGAGCAGCTGTTGGCAGATGGCAGCAGGAAAGAAGAGGAGGGGAACCTGGAGAAACTTAGCACCTGCTTTCAGTGAAAATTGCTGAGTTTTCAAGTTTGTTCAGGTCTCAAACTCTGGTCTAAATTTGCTTTTAGTAATGCTGGTGTGATGCAATGGAGTTCCTTTGGACTTATGATGGGGTAAATGAAAGCAGAATTTGACTCTCAATATGGCTGTCTATTCTTCCTGCCCCAAACTGCTGTTTTGACATGAGGCTACCATGTGCCACAAGTCACACTGAGCACATGGGACTAGGTGTATACAGATAGCAGCGTCTGCCTCCCTGCTGTTGGAAAAAATCACAGCAGTTTTTGTGGGGACCCAAAAAGGAGTTGGGGGGGGTCACAAGGTTATTGTAGAGGGGGTCGCGGTACTGCTGCAATTACTTCTGTGCTGCTGCTGGTAGCAGCGCCCCCTTCAGAGCTGGGTAGCTGGAGAGTGGTGGCTGCTGTCCAGGAGCCCAGCTCGGAAGGCAGTGCAGCTGCCAGCAGCAGTGCAGGACTAAGGATGGCATGGTATAATATTGCCACCCTTACCTCTACACTGCTGCTGGCAGGGTGCTACCTTCAGAGCTGGGCGCCCGGCCAACAGCTGCCACTCTCTGGCCACCCAGCTCTGAGGGCAGCGCAAAAGAAAGGGTGGCAATACTGTGACCCCCCTAAAATAACCTTGCGGCCCCCCTGCAACTCCCTTTTGGGTCTGCCCCCCCAATTTGAGAATCGCTGGTCTCCAATGTGAAATCTGTATAGTATAAGGTAAAAGCACATAAAAGACCAGATTTCATGGGAGGAGATTTCATGGTCCATGATGCATTTTTCATGGCCGTGACTTTGGTAGGGCCCTAATCATGACACAGTGGGAACCCAAGATGTCCCTCCATACTCAGGTATAACCCCGTGCTAGGGCTTGCAAGGGGTTTGTCAGAAGACATCCTGACAACTATCCTCTGCAGTTCTGCACCAGGGAACTCCTTCCACAACTGGATTTGGGGCTTTAATAGCCCCTTACATTGCTCCTGTCCTTTTATCCCGGCTTCTTTATGTGGGGTGGGGATCTTTCCCATTTTAGGGAACTAACATAGGAAGAAACAAATTCTTTAAGAAGCACTGATGAAAAAACAAAACAGAATCCACAATTCTCTTCTAGAAAGAGCTAATAAAGAACATCACTTTTGCTTTGCCACACAAGAAACTGTGGTAGCATAACAGAAGATAGGTTTGGCTTTGTTTTGACCTAGCAGCATATCTGTTAGCCTTGTTAACTGACTGGTTTTTACATAGATGCCCTGGGAAACTATCCTTTTTTGTAATTGTTGAAATACAAAATAAATACATTAGACAGTTGGAAACAGAAAAACCTTAAAGCTCCCCAGCTGCCTAACCTGCAGCAACTATTCAGAATGTCACTGATAATATTGTTAAGGACGGTAAAATATCATTCCCAGAATGAAATGTTGAACACCTTGTGTCCCCCAAGATGAATCCACACAACTATGCCAGCTGTTCACTAGCTGCAGGACATGATTTGGAGATGCATCTCTTGGAAGAAATGAGGATAACGAAAGGTTTTCCTATGGTGATGATAATAAACCAAGCTAGCTAAGGTAGTGTTCAGCTGAACAATTAAGTTGCTGCTTGTTATAATTAGTTTCAGTTGTAGTGGATTTTTTTCAAGTCATTTTTCTTAGATACAACAAAAGTTAATTTAAAAAGCATAATGAAAACAATGAATACGGGGTCCAGTCCTGCTCTCATTGGCTTCAGCTTGATCAAGATTAGCCTCACCGTTGGTCCAGGGCAGTATTCAAGAAGAAAAAGCCAAGTATATTTTAAAATAAGAAAAATTGTAGTGTATATTGTTGACTCATGCAGGGACTTCACAGTGGGAACATAGCAGTACAATGTATTAGGGATAAGGACCAGGTTAGACTGAAACAAGAACGGACCTGAAGATTTGTTCCAAACTCCATCTTAAACTAAATGAATGTTAGGTGCCCAACCTCCATTGACATTCAATGGGGTTGGACATCTAGGTGCACTTTGAGTTTCCTCCTAAATCTTTTGATCATTATAAGAGATTAATTTAATTTTTTTTCATTTGTGCGCATTTCTGTGCTTCCCTAGGATGGAAACAGCTATGCTGAAATAAGATAATTCCAAAACAGGTTATTTCTGTGGTATTCCTGGCTGATCATAAATAGGACAAACCAAAAATCTTACAGTAGAGTCTGTTCTTGTAAAATTTCCACTGAAATTTTGCAGACTCAAGAGGTGTGGGTAATTCAGATGAGATGCTTATGTTAATCTTAACTTTCAGATGCTTCTCTGAACGGAGCAACTAAACCTCTTCATATTTGGCCATCACAAATCTGTATATCATGATCATCTTTTTTTGGTATATAGAACGGTGGGTTTCCAAAAGCAATATATTGCATGCAGTTAGTGAACAGAGTAGACTTTTTACCCACCATTAACTTCACATGGTACAACAGCAGTATGATCACTTGAACCAGATAGGGTCAGATTCTGCAATCCTTCTATACTGTAGCTTTTGTCTCTTATCAATTAAGAGGGAATATAGGGCCTGATTGTGACTGGCCCTTGTGTAGGACACAAGGATGGGGGAAGTTAAAAGGAGATTTCTCCTACCTCTACATACTACTGCCAGAGTCCCTACATTGCTTCCTGCTAGCATCTGCTTGCTGCTTGTGGCAAGCCAGCCCAAAGAAAGTGAAGAGGTCATTGCTCCTCTCTATGCTGTGCCAGTTGGCAGAGATGACAAACCACAGAAGGGAGAACATGCTAAAATGTGTCCCAACAGATGTATTCACTGGCACCTTACAGTGCTCCGAGCAGTAGTGTGCCTCCCTCAGGGACTGTTCTGGAGCTCCCTCTAGAGTGGTGTCATTCCATATTGTCCCACTGCAGACCTGTGCCTTAACAGCACAGTATGGTCCATTGTGTTATGAATGGTGCTGCAGCTCCATACCTGACAGCATACCACTCCTGCACAAATTAGTGTCTTGTATTATTTTGCTTTGTCTTGTAGAACTGAGTAATGATTCCCTTTCCTTCCTTGAGTTATTCTCCAGTACTAGTGGATGATGTCTGTGCTGACAGTGTAAGCTTTCATTCCCATAATAGCCCAGTAGGTGCAATCCTGCTCACCTCAGTCACTTGAATGGTACCAGTCACTTCAATGGGACGATTCCCCTGAACAAGGTGAGCAGGAGTTAGCCAATATGTGTGTTTTATCTTCAGAAATCCTTGCCATATTTAGAAATGTGCTAAGCAAGGTATAACTGCTATGTCCAAATGGCATCTAGGAGAGTTAAATACTAGAAATCTGTTTTCTCTCACTTGCCTGTTGAAAAATGACATTCTCTAGGTAAAAACTGTATGTTAATATTTCTCCTTACCCATTAGAAATAAAATCTTAGTACCTCAAAATTAGAAAGAATCCTAAACATCTATTTTACTTTTTAACATTAACACTGTCCATTTATCCTTTACATCACACTCAGACTAGACTAGTAGATTTCACGTTTTATGACAGTATCTTGTCAATTTCTCTATTTCCCATACAATGGTTCAGTGCCATGGTGTTTGTATATTGCAAAACCTAATTTTGGCTAATATAAATTGTCTCTGCCCCTTATCACAGATGGGAATTCCTTATGCACACCTATAAGGGCATACAACATACTAGATTCACTTTCCTGTTTTATTGTAATACTCTGAATTGTGATTGTTTGGGGGCTGTTTAAATTGTATAGGTGTTTCTGCACAGCAGTACCCTGTGGTAATGTTAGCATTTGTAGCATAATACTGGGCCAAATCTTCTAGTCTTTAATCAATCTGTGTAGTTCCCCCTTGAGCCCTACTTGGAGGATCTTCCCATTCCATGCAGAAAGAGGAAGGGAATCAGACATCTCAGATAGCATCACTCCATTTCTCTTCATCTCCTGGTACTGACAAATTCTCTCTGTGGATTTGGGGATCCACCTGAGGCAGGAGAAGATGCAGGTGAAGACTTGGAAGGCTGGAGATTGGAGGACACACCGCAGCCCTTCACCAGCCCCATAGAGATTACCTTGGAAATGTAATGTACAGTTTCCATGGCCATATTCTTTGCTAAGGTTCTCCCTTTAAGAGAGGTTTTGGGGGCAGCTGCCAGCTGGAGAAGTCCTAACAGCCCAGCTCCATTATTTCCCTAAGCCATGTGCCTGAAGGCCTTTGTGTACAGTAACAGAATTGTACAAATTAGCCAATAAGGCAAAGTGCCATAATATATTACAGGTAATTCCAAAGAGAAAATAACATGGCTAAAAATTTCCACAACCCTTTTAATGTATAATTCCATTACTAAATCATCAGGGTGATGCAACATAGAACCATGGGCTTCTGCAAGCAAAGTAGGATAATGTGCCCATAAAACATGTACCAAAAAAAAAATCCTTTTAGCTTATATTTCTGACAAGAGGAAAATTAGGAAAGATGATTTATTTGGCTCTGACTTGTCTTTAGTTCCATCAATTAGAGGTAGCCAAGAAAAGTAAACCACTGAGATTATTCTGGCAGTCGCTGCCTGGCATTCACACTATACTTATGCAATCAGTATTTTCTTATTCATATGCCCTGCATTATTAGCTCCAGTGGTTCAGCTTAAGCTTGGAAATCGTTTTGATCTGGTGATGAATGAGTTTACAGTAAAACACAAAATGAGGAGAACAATTCCACTCCCATAAATCTGAAGACTTCGTTTCTGTTGTTTTCAAGATGTTATATTATGTAGGCCAAACATAATACATCATAAATATGTACAAGGTCTCTCTCTCTCTCTCTCTCTCTCTCTAAATTATTCTAAGCACTTACAATTCTGTAGTACTAAAGATACAGGGGAAAAGGTCCCAAAGGATCAATGATTCATTGGCAGTGAAAAATGTAAGAGGGTTAAAAAATGCACATGCACTTATGCTAAGTGTCATAAACATAAAGATAAGATTAAATGTGTTTTCTGCGACTCACTTTTTAACCATAGAATGGTGTGAAGAGTTCCCTAACTTCGAGGAGCACTTTTATTTATTTAGTCAGTCATTAATTCATTCTTTTATGGAGGACTGTTTGAAAAAGGTCTATAGCCCAATGCTATACATCCAGTATTTCAGAAGTGACTAGAGATTTTGGATGCCTGTTTTTAGATGCCCAACTGGAGACATATTAGAAAGGTCTGATTTTCAGAGGAGGAGTGCTCAACACTTTCTGAAATTCAGGCCCTCTAAGCTTTCCGCAGTTGGTGCACACACTCACTAGCCACTTTTGAAAATCTTGGCCTGAATATATTTCTTAAAAATTATGTATAGGCTGGATTGTAGAAATATGAACATTGTTCATCTGAAAATTGTTTGATGCATGCAACATAATCAGAAGCACAAAAGTAAAGCAGCTCTGGGCTAAATACTCTGTTACACTGCTTAAGGACCATGTGCTGCAGTTGTGGTGGAAGGGCACAGATCAACAACAAATCCAGATTTAGGCTATGTCTACCTGGTCCTGCAGTTTTAACTACAGGACTATGAATTACAGAGCACACTAGTGTGCTATGCTGTAACTCTCTGCTGGTGCAAACTAGAAGTACCTGTGTTAACATACTCCTCTCTCGAATGGGATTAAGTGAGGGAGAACTAGGAACCTGTTAGTTTGCACCAGCAGCATCCACAAGGGGGAGTTACAGAGCAGCATAGTAGTGTGTGCTGCAATTCACATCCCTATAGTCTGAACTGCAGAGTCAGGTAGAAAAGCCCTTTGTCAACAGAGGAACAGATTTAAATCAGGCAGTGGTGCTGGAACTAGGAGTGCCGGGGATGCAGCCACATGCCTGGGTTAAAGTAGTAATAAACTCTAAATACATGGTTTCTACCATGAACACCCCCACTATAAACATTGTTTTAGCACCCCTGAAGTAAGGTACGATATTTACAGTGCAGAAGACCCGTAGCCTAGCTCATGACTGCCCTGAAGGAAATACCTGTACTCTCAGACAGTTAAAGGAAGGCTTACAGAGGGCAGGCTTTAAAACAGACATGCCAAACAAATAATCTTACCACATGTAACAGGTCGGGCACTCACTGCCGCGTCGTTCAGGAATTAGCTCATCCCAGCCTCAGAGCACCTGCTGCTGGCCAGTGTCTCTCCTGCTGTCACTACTTGTCTTTCATTATCAATCTCCACCACTATACTTCAGGCCCCGCGGCCCTCCCAGCCTGCAGTGCCCCTTCTCCTGGGTACTGCCCACAGCAGTACTCCCACACTCAGGGTCCTCCCCTCCCTAGGGAACCCCAATCCCCTAATTCCACCTCACCTCAGTGACCCACTGCCAGTCTTCATGTAGCCCCTTCCCTCAGGGGCAAACTGCAGTCTGAAGTGGTCACTGATCATCAGCAAGGGGGTTAGACCTGTTGCCTCTTCCTCCCCTGGCTGCCTCCCCACAGTCTTAGTACCTCCTCCGGCCCTGACAGCAAGGCCTCGGCCTGGGGATTTTCCAGGCTGAAGCTCCTCCTGCCCTTCCCCAGCACTGCTCTGTCCAAGGTACCCTTTTCCTCTTTCAGGCAGCCAGGTCTCTTTCTCTCTACAAGGCTGGAGAGAGACTGACTGCCTTCTGGCCCTGCAGCCCTTTTAGAGGGCCCAGCCTGGCCCTGATTGGCTGCCTCCCAGCCTTTTCTGATTGGCTCTCTGTCCCAGCCCTCTCCAAGGGCTGGCTTTCAGGGCCGGAGTGGGGTGACTACCCTGCTACACCACAGTTCCAAGGGAATTGTTCCACTGTAACTGAGAAGATAATTTAATGGAGTATTTCTAGAAATGAAGTCATGATAATGTTAAAAAAAAAGTTCACTCCCACTAATCCCCATCAATTCTCAGTATGCACAGGAAGTGGGGTGTATGGAAAAAGAGAAGTTAAGTTCATACCTAATACTAGCTGGTTTCAGAACTAAGACAGAACTGCAAACTAGAGGACCTGATTCTCCCCTTACTACACCAATCTTAGCTTCCTTGATTTGACTATTGTTATTCCTGATTTAAACCAGTGTATACGAGGGGACAATCTGGTCCAGAGACTATACAATATCATCTATCATCTTTCCTCTATGTCAGACAACAGTCGAGTGCAGCCGCCAGCTAATATCCACTCACATAAAGTTTCATGCTGCTGCGATAATAGACAATTACAGTGGCGATTGTCCAAGTAGCAAAATATCTAAAACTTCTGTAGAAAACTCTGAGTACCTCTGGACCTATGTAATTTCTTCTTTAAATAAATATGGTGTGAAAAGGTCTTACAAGGTTAGCATTAGCCCAAGATCTGTTGAAGGATTTTTCTTACACTGGCTGCAAAGCATACCTGTTTCAGAACTGGAACAATACTGAGGGCAGCTGCCCTGTGTGTAGGTGGAATGCAAACACAAAAGCTGTCCTAATTTCACAATAGAAATTTAAAATAGAAGTGCTGATGATTTTTCAACCATGAAACATTCCTTAGGACAATGTATAAAGGTGAAAAGAAAGTTAGTTCAGCATCTTTCCTTTTTACTTTCTAAATAGCCCCTGAAAGGGAATAATGGTGTCTTTACATTCAAGGTGAATTATGTATAATCTTCTGTTTTGCAGTATAGAAAAGTCCCTTCTTTTCATTATTTTAGTCTGCATCAGGGCTCCTGAATTGATATTTAGCACCACCAAAACAGCAGTGACAAGGACAAAATGTGAATGGTTTGCAGTCTGACTTCAGTTAGACTACGCAGTCAAAAGTTAAGGTGTTCATCTGAACCATGCAAATTGATTCTGCCAAATCTAATTGCAAATCTTCAAAACCATGTTGTCTCTGAGACTGACTGCATTTCTGATTCCAGTCTAGATCAGAAACCACAAGTGGGGGAGAAAAACAAATTATTCAGAAACTCTCTAAACAGTTTGGTTCAAGTTTGCGTCTTAAAATGAGCAGAACAGCCAAGGAGAGTGTGTCCATACTGCTCGTGTACTGGGGAGAGGGTCTCTGCACCATAAAATCAATGAAGAAGTCTGTTTTAATGGTGGGCCAGAAGTTGCCACAGTATCTACAGACCTGTGGCTCTAACACATCTCAAGTGGTACAAACAGTCTATATCCATTATTAAAGCCTGTGTTTTGGGTAGGAGACGGGGAATGCTTCCTACACTCACATCCACCCTAACAATGCACATTTGACTCACCTAAAGCCTGATTATCCTTAATTTATACAGGTAAAGTAAATTTCATCAGTGGTGAAAAATAAGCAATGCTCCCATGCCTTAGGCAAGGAAGGGGAAGATGGCCGGAAATGGGAGAATTTCTGTAGCTCAGAAGTGATTCATCTGCACATGCCCACTAAACTATAGGATGAATGTTGATAATATATCCACATGTCCCCAGTGGGCAATGCAGCATACGTATTTCCATTCACCCCAAGGTGTACATTTACATTTGCTTTGTTTTCTTCTTATTTCAAGTGCAATTTTACTCTGAAAAGTGACCTAAGAATGGGCTTGTGTGATTCCACATTTATTGTTTCTCAGTAATTTCATGTGAAATTTGCTGTTTTTAAGTAAAAATTTTTGTGTCTGGCCTATATTATCATCTAGAAATTTAAAGTCAAGCTGGGTTTGTTCTGGTTCATGCATCATCACCAGTAATAGATTTCTGCAGGCTAAGTGCTCCCTTCAGTTACATCTGTCCATCCCTGTTGCCTTCTGTAAGATTGCACAAGTGGAGGAGGTATCCTCTGCATCTGTGTGGTGCACATGCAGACGGCCATCGTGTTTGTGGCATAAGTCCAATGTCCATTGATGTAGATGTGTACCTCGTGCTTGGGTTTTCTGGTATTCACATATGTGCCATCCACTCTGCCTAACACATGGGGAAGGCTGCAATCTGGTAGAAATCTAGCATGTTTTGCCTATGGGTCGGAGGTACTCTGGATGCATTTCCCATGTGATTAATGATGACCCCATGAACTGTTGTTGTCCCTTGGAGGCTGTGGGGTAGGTGATGGTGGTAGTTTGGTTGGTGACTCATTGAAATGATCCTGAGGACAGTATGGCCAGAGCTATGCTGGTCTGCATGAGAAGGGAAAGTGAGTGGCTTCTGCGTGCAGCAATGATGAGATTGCTGTGCAGCACGTCACATAAGTGCAGTGGTATATCTGGGTCCAGGCATTGGCACTGTATACGTGTCTGCTGCAAAATCCAAGTGAAGTTGTGGTGAGCTCTATAAGTTCGGTAGGGGACACATGTTGGGCTGCCTTTGTCCTCGGGCTCTGGCTCAAGGTGTGTCACTTCTGCTCCATTCACTTCTTTGGTGCTGCTGACAGAGAAGGTACCGCAGCATGAATATCTTTCTGTTTCATTCGTTTATATTTCTTCTCTCCGGGCCGCCTCCTCCCTGTCCAGCAACTGCTCTCCCTCCCTAGCTTGGTCCTAGACCTCCCTCTGCCTCCGCAGGATACCCTCTCTGCCTCCCTGGCCTGGCTATCTGTGGTTCCGCTTCCCCCACTTTAGCTGTCTACCCCAGCTGTCCCTGACCTCTAATCTGTGTCTCCCTAGATGCCCAACTAATTAACCTTCTGCTCTGCTAACCCACTTCCCATCCCTGACATATACACCTATCACTATCTAGTCTACTGTCTTCCGGAATCACTCTCTTGCTCACTGGCTCACACTCGATAGCTCTCTCACACTCACCCTACACTTAAATGTGGCCTTTTTGTGTAGACTGTGGGGCCCTAAACTTACTAGTGCCCTGTATTCTGGCCCCTGTGCTGGGGTTGGGGGTGATGGGCATCTGGTGTTAGGCATGGCCTTAGTACAACTACGGGATCTGGCCCTGGAGGGGGAAAAAACATGCTCTGAGGCTGAGGTATGAGATAGGTGTCTGGACACCTGGCGTGAAGCTGCCGTGTGCTCGCCCACAGGTGGAAACCAAAGTGCCTAGGGCATTTTACTGGTGAAAACTTAGGCACTTAGGGAACTTTAACCATGACATTTGGGTGCCCAATGAGTTTAGGCACCTTTAAGGGTTGGCGGGATATTTCAGGCAATGCTGTGGAGTCAACAGTGCAACTTGGGTCCATAAAACATGGATTTAGGTGCCCAAAACCTTTTGAGCATTCAGGCCTAAATTCTAATCACTTGAAGGCAACACAGGTGTCACTGTGAGCATGATATCTGTATACTCGTGATGACACACGAGATGGAAGGAACCCAGCTTCAATGTCAGGTCTCGGGTTGAGTTTTCATACTGAACAGTTTGAGAAAAAGCATTATTTAACTTGTAAACTGAGTGCATAAGATCTGGAAATCACTGAAAGATAATAAACATAAAGTCTCACAATTCCACTGTTGAAGTAAGTCTTTAGACTACACTTAGGGCATATCTAGGCAGTTAGTGCACTGCAAGCTGGAATGTAATGCTACAATGTACTAGCATGATGCAAACTAACTTTGCATGTAGATCCTGCTACTGCTCACCAAATGTCACCTAGTTTTCACTGACCTACACCTGTTTCAAGGTAGTGAAGATCAAAACACACTAGAGAACTTTTCATGCATGGTAGCAGGGCCTACACGGACACTTAGTATGCGGCATGCTAGTATGATTTACACTCTAATTTGCAGCATGCTAACTATTAATCTAGACAAGCCTGTAGGGCTACACTTTAAGAGAACCATTTGCTATACATTTTAGCCAGCTACCATAACTGTGGTAGTTCCATGAAACATTCTCCTCCTCCTCTCCCCTGTACACTCTCCCCCTATACCAGACATAATCCCTTTAGAATGTCAGTCCAGTATTGATTCTATAACCTGCCTGCTAGGAAACTTGATGGAATATTTCTTTCCCTCCTCTTTCTTTTTTCTTTTATTCTGTGCAATTTCCAAGCACTCCTATATTAGTTTATTTTTAAATGGCCTTGCCCGATGAATCATTGTCATCACATCACTCTGCCAGGCCAACAGTACAGTACACCATGAAGGCAGATGTAAGCAGAGTCAGAATGAGCTCTACCCTGACATCTGGTGGTGAGCTGTGGAAAAGGACTTCAGGGGCTGATCTCGTTTGCAGGGGTACACCCACCCCGCCTAGCATGATGGGACTGCTTGCCCAAATGGTCACTTTGGCTGCTGTGGAATCCCCAGTCTCTTTGTTATTGGGGCAGGAGTAATAAAGTGTTGTTATCCTGGTTATGTGAATCAAGGACAGTAGAACTGTACTTGGTTTTTTATGATGGAGGGACTTGCCCTCAACTAAGTAGCACTCGCTAGGCAAGCGACATGGGTTCCAAAGCCCAGTGAACTGAGAGAGGTTGGGGACAGGTATGTGCACCTGGTAGTGTGGGTGCTTTCTGAGGGCCCTAAACACCACTTTGACCTTGCCTCTCTCCACTGTGTAATAACAGAGCTAATTTTGACTCCATTAAGAGTTTTGTTACATGCTGCAGAGCTGAAATCACTGATACCTAGGTCTAAGCATTAGATCTACTTTGGACTAGTGCTTCTGAGTGCATCAGCACTGAGGCTTCCCTATTAACAGCTGAAATCACTGAGAATGGAAATCACTAAAGAGCTGAAGTTACTAACAGCTGAACTCACTGAGAGCTGTGTTAAATTGCGGGGGGCTAGCAGGGCGGCTGGCAGACAGGCATGGCTAGCAGGATGGCTGGTGGAGCGGAGCGGCTAGCAGGATGGCTGGTGGAGAGGCGCAGCTGGCAGTGAAGACTGCAGCAGAACCCCCTGGAGAGGCATGGCAATTGGCCGTTGACCCGAGCAGCAGAGCATGTAAGATGCTCCCATACCTCCCCCCACTTCCACCCAGGCTGGGTGGTAAACTCTGCAGGTGAACTTCTGAACTCTAGGGGCTGCTCTGACCAAGGACAGAAACTGTGGGAGGGCTGACTTTTGGGTTGCTGGTCTCAAGAACCACTCTGGGGCGGCACTGACCAAGGAAAGAAACTGTGTGTGTGTGTGGGGGGGGTGACTGGTGAGTTACTAGACTTAAGACCCTGAGGGGAAAAGGACACTGCCAAACTTACTTGGGGGTGAGTCTTTGCTCATGGTTTGTGTTATGAATCCTGCTTGTGGTGTTTCCCCAACATAATGCAGCATTGTTTCCCTCCTATATTAAAAGGCTTTTGCTACACTCAGACTCTGTGCTTGCGAGAGGGGAAGTATTGCCTCCTAGAGGTGCCCAGGGGGTGGTACGTAATTGTCCCAGGTCACTGGGTGGGGGCTCAAGCCAGTTTTGCATTGTGTTATTGAAACAGAACCCCTAGATACTGAACCCGGCCCTTGTTGCTGCCAACTCTGATGGGCAGAAGGGTTACACAAAGATCTTACCACTTTTTTTTTTCAAAAGTGTTTGCTAGTGTGAGGGTTTGGTTTTGTAGGTGGAAAAACAGTAAAAATAAACAGATTGCATACACGACAATGCAGACTCCCCGCTTGCAGGTATTTGGATTTCTGCTACCTACGTTCTAGCATCAGTGCATATTAAAATATTTGTTTCAAAATAATGGAATGTAAGTGCACTAAATTACCTGGCATGACTTGTAGGTGTCAGGGAGTGTATGGAAAGTATCCAGATTTGCCCACACAATGTGCATCTGAGCATTCTAGATCAAAGAGAACTTTACTTTCTATTTGTAATGCCACCTCCATTCAAATTCTATTTCTTTAGAAAGCTTTAGAAACATGTTAACACCTTTCAGCTCATGTTTTATTTTTATTTTCTTTTAATGTATATTTTAATGTGTCAGTTGGTCTGCTCTGGTTCCCTTTTACACATATCATGCTGGAAAGTATCATTTCATCAGAATCTTAGTCCATAAGCATTTTGGAAATCCCTTATCTGAACTGGTTAAGGTTCTATTGACAAAGGTATCTAGGCACATAACTCCCACCTAAATCAATGGAAATTAGGCACCTACATACCTTTGAGGATTTGAGAATAAATGTTATAGGGATGGGTTAGATGGGGAAAAAATGTAATACCTCAGACTGAAGGAGAAAAAACATCTGCAATCCTTAATATACAAAAGTACTGTGACAGACCCAGACCAGTGGGGTACAGGAGTCTGGTAGAGGGCAAATATACTGGTCACTGGATGAGTAGTTTTCTGTTCCCTGAGTGACCAGAGCAGGGGCTGCACTAGAGTAATCAGGAACCTGCTAGAACCAGTTAAGGCAGGCAGGCTAATTAGGACACCTGGAGCCAATTACGAAGAAGCTGCTAGAATCAATTAAGGCAGGCTAATCAGGGCATCTGGGTTTTAAAAGGAGCTCATTTCAGTTTGTGGTGTGAGTGTGAGGAGCTGGGAGCAAGAGGTGCAAGGAGCTGAGAGTGAGAGGGTGAGGGTGTGCTGCTGGAGGACTGAGGAGCACAAGCGTTATCAGACACCAGGAGGAAGGTCCTGTGGTGAGAATAAGAAAGGTGTTTGGAGGAGGCCATGGGGAATAGCCCAGGGAATTGTAGTTGTCATGCGGCTGTTACAGGAGGCACTATAGACAGCTGCAGTCCACAGGGCCCTGGGCTGGAACCTGGAGTAGAGGGCAGGCCCGGGTTCCCTCCAAACCTCCCAATTGACCTGGACTGTAGGTTCTTCCAGAGGGGAAGGTCTCTGGGCTGTTCCCCAACCCACATGGTGAATCTCTGAGGCAAGAAAATCCACCAATAAGCGCAGGACCCACCAAGATAGAGGAGGAACTTTGTCACAGTACAAACTATGGAAGAAAACAGAATCAGAACTCTTTCACATATTTTCTTTTTATCACTTTTTTCTATTCACTCGTAATTGCTTTCTTCAGGCCAACTTCAATGACTCCTCCCCTGGTTGAACATAAAAGGGCCTAACTCCTAAATCTGAGGTCATGAGTTCCCTCATAAACTGTAAAGATTGAAAAAAATTCTACCACCTGTGATCCTCAAAAACAAATTCCCTCAAACCCGGTCACACTGAAACAGACAATCAAAAAGATAGGATTCAGATTTCAAACATGCCTTCTGCA
Source organism: Terrapene triunguis (assembly GCF_002925995.2). NCBI lineage: Eukaryota > Metazoa > Chordata > Testudines > Emydidae > Terrapene > Terrapene triunguis. Next base: position 11,751,797 of record NW_020664531.1, on the reverse strand, counting down.
AGGTCATGTCAGTATTATTGCATCAATTGCTGGTGGAGTGGGGGCTAGCTAAGTACGAGTGATGTGCAGCTAGCATCACCTCCTTTCTTGCCCCAACATATTCCACCCCTGACAGTGTCACTTCACTGCTGATCTCACCAGCTGAATGCTCATGAGGGTGGAATTCTCAAATTTGAGGAACTTGGGCTTCACTAATTCCATGTTTCTTCAACAGTCATTTACACTAGTGCAAAATGGATGTAGAACACTGATTTGGTAGCAACTTACACTCACTTTGGTTTTGAGGAAATCAAGGCCTCAATTCCCCATATGTAGTCATCTACACACATTATTGCATACTGAATACAATGTGACAAAATTGGTGGGTCACATCAAATTTCCACCAATTAAGTCCCCCGGCAGGGAAAGAGAATCAGTGCAGTTCTGTTACACAAGAGCAATGAGACGGTTTTGGGAGGTTGTGCAAGAACCGTGCACTCCCGGCCTGGGGCACAGTTAGCTCTGCAATACCTCCCTATACACTAGCAGGGAGCGTGTAGAGTGGTCACATGAGAGATCTTACAATGGTACAGCTGCATCGGTGTAAGGTCTCTAGTGTAGACATAGCCTTAGTAAAAGAGACTCTTAGGTGGGAGGATGTGAAACTGGTGCCCAAAGCAAACCAAGTGCAGAAATCCCCAACCCCAGTGATACTTGGTCCTGAATATGTACTGAGGACTTTACAAAAACTATTTAATACTTCAGACTGATTCTTTATGTTGTAGTTTTTTCAAAGTGTAAAATACATTAAAAAGTTGGAGAAAATGCTTTTAATATTGAGAAATCTTTGCTCCTTTTTAAAAAAAAAGTCTTGTTGAAACTTAATTGATATTCAATAAACTTGATTCTTCTGCAAAGATTCATTTCTAAAAAGTGGTGTTTTTTCTTCAAAATTGCATTGCAGAAGGACCACCTTTTAAAATAATCAGTTTACAATTAATTTCAAGATGGTGGCATATCTCAAAGTATCTGTGTACCTTAGGCCATGTCTACACTACCACTTATGCCAGCAAAACTTATGTCACTCAGGGATGTGAAAAAACACGCACCTGAGCGACATAAATTTCACCAGCATAAGCGCTAGTGTGCACAGCACTATATTGGTGGGAGAGTTTCTTCCCCCAGCATAGCTATCGCTGTTCATTAGGAGTGGTTTAATTAGGTTGATGGGAGAGTGGTCTCCTGTCAGCATAGAGCAGCAACATGAGAGATCTTACAGTGGCACTGCTGCATCGGGACAGCTCAAACCAAACCAAATCTACCCAACTCAGAGTAAAAACTACTTGCATGAAGAGTAGAATGTTGGGGCCAAGTTGGAAATGGTGTAATTGGGCATGAGAAAGTATAGTCCAACACCTGAGTCAGTTTAACCCAAAAAACACAAATACCAAGTGCAGAGAGTTGGTCCCCTTTCTCTGAATTGCTAGAAGCTGGGGGTAATTACCAAGAAACAGGATACCCCAATCTTTGAGAGCATTTAATCCAACAAATCGAAACAATTCAGAGAGTAGTTATCAATGGTTCACAAGTCAAGCTGGAAGGGCAGCAGGGTCCAGCAGGGATCTGTCCTGGGCCCAATTCTATTCAATATCTTCATCAATGATTTAGATAATGGCATAGAGAGTACACTTATAAAGTTTGTGAACAATACCAAGCTGGGAGGGGTTTGGAGGACAAAATTGGAATTCAAAATGATCTTGACAAACTGGAGAAATGAATGGTCTAAAATAAATAGGATGAAATTCAGTAAGGACAATTGCAAAGTACTACACTTTGGAAGGCATAATCAATTGCACAGATACAAAATGGGAAATGACTGCATAGGAAGGAGTACTGCAGAAAATGATATGGGGGTTATCGTGGATCACAAATTAAATACCTGTCAACAATGTAATGCTGTTGCAAAAAAAGCGAACATTATTCTGGGATATTGTGGTGGGGCGGCTGCCCCCACACTATGAGAAAGAGGGCTGGAACAGGCCAGAGTGGCTGCGCAGGCCAGCAGCCAATCGGCAAAGGCCTGTGGAGAGCCAATCACGGTGGAGGAAGAGGCAGCCAATCAGGGCTGAGCTGGGTCCTATATAAAGGCTGCCTGGCAGAGGAGGGATCAGTCTCTCCCTGACTAAGGAGGGAGAAGGACTGGCTCCTGAGGTAAGGAGCTAGCACCTCGGAGACAGTAGTGCTGGGCAGGCTCAGGGGAACAGGAACAGGCAGCAGCCCCGTTACCTGCCAGGCTGAAGACCCTGCTACAAAGGGCTGAGGAGGTGCACAGGGCCAAAGGGGAAGTGGCCCAGGGAAGAAAGGCGGACAAGAAGGGAACGAAGGAGGGCAGAAAGAGGCTGCCGCTAGAGGGTCCCAGGGTCGGGACCCAGAGTAGCGGGCGGGCCTGGGTCTCTCCTCCTTCCCCCCTTATACTGCACCTGGCCACAGAGGACTGTGGCCAATACAGACTGCAACTTGCCCCTGAGCTAGAGGGGCTAGACTTTGGGGTTGTGGTTGGCCACTGAGGCAGGTGCAAGCCGAAAGACTGCTGTTGATTGGAATGGGGTGAGACTGGAGTAGTGGGCACTGCCAGAGAGCGGGGAGTGATGTGGGTCCCAGGACAACAGAGCAGACAACAGGCGAGACACCACATGCAGAGGGCACTCCGCAGCTGACAAGCGCTAATTCCCATAGCTACCAGCAGGAGGCACCAGCGGTGGTGAGTCTTGACCCCATGACAGATATATTATCAGGAGTGTTATAAATAAGACACGAGAAGTAATTCTTCCTCTCTACTCAGTACTGCTGAGGCCTCAACTGGAGTTCTGTGTCCAGTGCTGGGCACTACACTTTGGCAAAGATGTGGACAAATTGGAGAAAGTCCAGAGGAGAGCAATGAAAATTATTTAAAATTTAGAAAACATGATCTATGAGGAAAGATTGGAAAAAAACTGGTTTTGTTTAGTCTTGAAAGGAGAAGACTGAGGGGGGGACATAACAGTATTCAAGTATATAAAAGATTGTTATAAATAGGAGGGTGATACATTGTTCTCCTTAACCACTGAGGACCGGAGAAAAAGTAATGGGCTTAAATTGCAGCAAGGGAGATTTAGGTTGGACATTAGGAAAAACTTCCTAACTGTAAGGGTACTTAAGCTTTGGAACAAATTATCTAGGGAGGTTGTGGAATCTCCATCATTGGAGCTTTTTAAGAGCAGGTTAGACAAACACGTGTCAGGGCTGGTCTAGATAATACTTAGTCCTGCCATGAGTGCCAGGGACTGGACTAGATGAACTCTCGAGGTCCCTTCCAGTCTTACATTTCTATGATTCAACTCAGAGTCATATATAATGAACTTGCATGCTATTGTTTGTGCTGGGGTACTGGGAGGCTGCCCAGAGAGGCAGGTGATATGGTGTACTCCCCTTCTTCCTATATGCACCTTCCCTGATACAGGGAATTTCTGTCACTTTGCTGCACTCCATGGCACACAGCTGAGGTGAGCAAATATGAGGAGGAGAATCATGTGCTTTCTTGACTGATACATAGAGATGCTTCATGTAGTATAGATTTGCATACCTCTTAGGCTGGAGGTCTGGAAATCTAGAAATGTTTATGCTAATAATGGAATGCACTAATTTGACTGTTTGATGCATATATATTAGCTCATCTTCATGTCTGTCTTTTTTTAATAAATGAAAAAAATGTGTTTTATTTTCTACTCTTATCCCCAGCTCTCATCATAGGATTGATTCCTGATCAGGCTGCAAAAAAACATAATAATTTACTAGACATTTAGTTGCCTTTAGTGAAGCTGAAGTATAAATATGCACTGAATTTATGCACTGAATGGTTGGGTTTATGATTTGAAAATTGTCATTCACAAACAATCTGATGGACTCCACAGACACCATTAAGTGTGGGGGAGGTACCCAGGCCCTGTGATGCGTGAGGGGAAACTTGCTGAAAAAAGTCAACTAATGTTACACATCTCACAGGAGTCCCAGGCAGGAGGAACCCTGAAGTTCCAAGAGGAGAATGTCTTTGTCACTCTCTGGGATGATGTTTCAGACTCCCTAATCCTGCTCCTCAAGAGCTGGGATCAAAGAGGCCCTGCCCTACTCCGCCCTGTTACTATATCCTGCTGCAACTCCTCTCCCTTCAGCCTCAGATCCTGCTCTGAGAGCCCCCCAATGCTAAGCAAGTGTGAGGTGTCCTACCTAAATACACTATCTGACCAGACATGGGAGTGACACATTCTACCCACAAACACATCTAGTCTCTTTGGTGTCAACTAGGTAGGTCTTACTTTTAGAATTACATTTTTTCAAGGATTTGACAAATCTCTCTTTTTAGTCCCAGAGTTCAGTTCTACTCAAGTTTGTTCCCCCTCATCTTTGCTGCTCAAAATTATTTACATCAGAAATAAAGAATCATAAAACTGAAATTAGGGAGTTATTTTTGCCAAAGGAAGGAATCCCACAGCATTTTAAATATCCCACATACATAAATGTTTTGTGTTCCCCATTTGGGGTTTTGTCACACATTTGGACCTTGGCACGTTGAGAAGTATGCCTGAAATGGAGCTACATAGCTGAGGAGATTGAGAGAGAGAGAGAGAGAGTGTGTGTGTGTGTGTCACCCATTTATGAGTCCATGTGAGGGCACTTGAAATGGGGAATCTCCCAACAGAAATGGTAATCTTCACTGCTCTGGATTTAGCTTTCTATTGCAACATGACCTTGTGGTCTACTTATTGATGGATGAGCACAATCAGGCAGAATGCCATAATGCTATTTGGCCAAAAAGTTGAGTCAGGCCTCCCAAAAAGTCATTTTTTAAAATAATACTTTAGGTTCTTTTTATTTGCCTTCTGGCTTTTATGTCTTTTGGGAGCATTTGATTCCTATTTTCAAGTTTTACTCAGGAACCATTTTTTAAAATGAAAACAGAGATTCCATTTGACTCCAGGAGCTGAGGGCTTTAAGAGAACAGGATATATCATGAGACTCACAATAAAATCGCTATTGTTGCAGACACTGACAATGATGTAGGGACAAGATCAATAAAGCACAGAAACGTATCACTGTATTACAGGAGGAGGGTAAAGAGGCAGCTCCCCTTCGGGTGGTGCTGTTGCAGTTATCAAACATTTTTTCTTTTTCCCAGTTAGGAACCAGAGGTACACCCCTGAGTTTCCTTACAGTGTTAGTTCCTGAGACAGGCAATGATACTTCACATCTGGGAAGAGCCCCACCCTTTAGGGTGTTATATTCTGCAGCTGCCCAAGTGCATCACCCCCTTGCTCCTGGATACGCACTTGGGGAGCTAGCCCAAGCCGCCAATTTGGCGAGTATGGCCACACTTCTACTTTTAGTACAATAGCTCAACCAGAGCCAGCGTGTGTCTGTGTACCTGTGCTGGAAAGCTTGTTCCCAGCTGCGATGTAGACATACCCCAGAGGTTGTTGGTTGGTGTGCCAAGAAACAGTCACCCAGCCAGCATAGTAAATCTATTATGCTATTACTCCCAGGGGTTTTTGCCCCCCCCCAAATATAGTTGTTAAGCCTTTGTTGCATTTATTTTCCCTGTTTTGTTTTGTTTTTTTTCATTTTGCTGCTGTGGTTGCTGCTGCAGTAACTTTGATACAAATGTTCTGACAGCTGAGCCTTACATCAGTTGCCATAATTCAACAATCCTGCAATTGAAACAGCTTATCATAATACCAAAATTTCTATACTGCCAATAAACTGGAATGGAGTTTGTGCTATATAAGTCTCCCATTTTACCACCCACAATTATCTATACTGCTGCCACTCACTGTTTAAAATACAGATCACTGATTGCTTTAATTTTACCAGCCTAAATACAATCACTGTTGCACAAAGTACAAAGTACATCATCAAAGAAAACTACCTGCTGTGAAAGGAAAGGCAGGAAATGTGAAGTTAGTCTGCATTTCCACTAGTGGAAAGAAAAGCTGAAATTTGCTAGTATTCACAGGCTAATTCTAATGAAACACTAATGGAGATTACAGATTTATTCTCTGAGCATTTATAAATGCCTCTGAAAAGTTGAAATACTGGCAATGTTTTAAAGGATTAAGAAAACAGACTATTATTTTCAAATTAGAAAGAAACTCAACTAACAATTTTCAAAAATCTTCAGTGTATTGTATTTTACTGTTTTGTATTGCTGCACAGCGCCAGATGCCACAGTGATGAGTGTTTTACTAGGTAGATTGATAGATGATGCACATTGGATGTTCTTGAATAAGTGCTTGTTGGGGGTTTGTTTTGCTGTGGGTGGTGGTGTTTGGGCTGGTTTGTATTTCCCAGATTTACAGGATTTAGGTGGGAAGCCTATGACAGATACAGAGGCAGCAGTGGTAGTGACCCAAGCAGTGGAAGACACAATGAAGATGACTGGATGTGGAAGCTGCAGCATGTATATGATCCTGGAGGGGGTACCTGAAAAGAGTTTTGTCTGCATGAAGTGCCGCCTGATAGAGCTGATGAAAGAAAAGATCCAAGGACTGGAGATGCAGGTGGAAACTCTGGTCAAGTTTAGAAGGCAGTTTGAGCGGATGATGGAGCAAAGACATGATGAGGCTGAAAGGAAAAGCTCAGACTTGCAGATGGAAGTCGAACCAAAGAACTCTGAGGGGAGACTGCTGGGTGAGGAAAGTGGACGGTGGAAGCATGTGACTAAGCGAACCAGGCAGAGGAAAAGACGGGCTAGTGAAGGTGCAACAGAGCTCAGGAACAGGTTTGCGGAGTTGGAAAATGAAGAAGGGGCACAGCAGGTGGTCGTTGAAGGTGAGAGGGCAAGGAAGAAGAGAAGAGCAGCTAGTCCTATAAGGAGAGGGGAAGAGTCAATGGAAATGACACCAAACATGAGCCCCAGGAGGATACGGGATGGGTTGCAGAGGATTGCAAGGGTGAATAGGAATCAAGAGGACTTGCAGCCAGAGGGAACAGGGGATAGACCGGAGAATTGCACCGTCACCAGGAAAAGGCAGGTCTACGTGATTGGGGACTCCTTACTGAGAACAATAGACAGGCCTGTAATCAGCGCTGATCCAGAGAACAGAAGGGTGTGCTGTCTGCCGGGTGCTAAGATACGGGATGTGGACCTGAAGCTGAAGAGGATCCTAACAGGAGTGGGAAAGAATCCGCTGATTGTCCTTCATGTGGGAACGAATGATACGGCTAGATTCTCACTGGAACATATCGAGGGAGACTATGCCAAGCTGGGGAAGACGCTTAAGGAAATTGAGGCTCAGGTGATCTTCAGTGGGATTCTGTCTGTTCCTAGAGAAGGGCAACAAAGGTGTGACAAGATTATGGCGATCAACAGATGGCTGAAGCAGTGGTGCTATAAGAAGGGCTTTGGGATGTATGGCCACTGGGAGGCATTCATGGACAGAGGACTGTTCTCTCGGGATGGACTTCACCTGAGTAGGGAGGGAAATAGATTTCTAGGATGGAGGCTGGCACAACTGATTAAGAGAGCTTTAAACTAGGAATTTGGGGGAGATGGTTGGGAGATGTCCAGGTAATCTCCACGCCGGATTTTAACATTGAGAGGGAAGAAAAAGAAGCAAGGATACTGTCTTGGGTAGGAGAATGGACATACGGAGGAAGGGTACTGTAGATACAATTCTAATAGGTGATACTGGCGGTAGAATATCTGGCCCTAATTGGGTAAAGAATGTGGCCTGGTCTACACTACGACTTTAATTCGGATTTAGCTGCGTTAATCCGAATTAATCCTTAACCCGTCCACACAACGGAGCCAGTTACTTCGAATTAAAGGGCGCTTAAAATCGATTTCTGTACTCCACCCCGACGAGCGGAGTAGCACCAAAATCGATTTTGTAAATTCGAATTAGGGGTAGTGTGGCCGCACACCACCGAATTAATGTGGTTAAAATTAATGGGGTAGTGTGGCCGCACACCACCGAATTAATGTGGTTAAAAACCGAATTAATGTGGTTAGTGTGGCCGCGCACAATCGAATTTATACAATCTGTTTCCCAAATTCGAATTATCTAAATTCGAATTAATCTCGTAGTGTAGACGTACCCTGGGAGTGAAGCCAAACAGCAAGAATTAAGATGTTTGCACACCAATGCGAGGAGGCTAGTAACAAAATGGAGGAACTAGAGTTACTGGTGCAAGAAGTGAAACCAGATATTATAGGGATAACAGAAACATGGTGCAATAGTAGTCATGACTGGAGTACAGGTATTGAAGGGTATGTGCTGTTTAGGAAAGACAGAAATAAAGGCAAAGGTAGTGGAGTAGCATTGTATATCAATGATGAGGTAGACTGTAAAGAAATAAGAAGGGATGGAATGGATAAGACAGAGTCTGTCTGGGCAAAAATCACATTGGGGAAGAAAGCTACTAGAGCCTCCCCTGAGATAGTGCTTGGGGTGTGCTATAGACCGCTGGGATCTGATCTGGATATGGATAGAGACCTTTTTAATGTTTTTAATAAAGTAAATACTAATGGGAATTGTGTGATCATGGGATACTTTAACTTCCCAGATATATACTGGAGGACAAGTGCTAGTAATAATAATAGGGCTCAGATTTTCCTAGATGTGATAGCTGATGGATTCCTTCACCAAGTAGTTGCTGAAGCAACAAGAGGGAATGCCATTTGAGATTTGGTTTTGGTGAGGAGTGAGGACCTCATAGAAGAAATGATTGTGGGGACAACTTTGGTTTGAGTGATCATGAGCTAATTAAGTTTAAATTAAATGGAAGGCTAAACAAAAGTAGATCTCTGACTAGGGTTTTTGATTGCAAAAGGGGTACCTTAAAAAAATTAAGGAAATTAGTTAGGGAAGTGGATTGGACTGAAGAACTTGGGGATCTAAAAGTGGAGGAAGCCTGGAATTACTTCAAGTCAAAGTTGCAGAAACTATCAGAAGCCTGTATCCCAAGAAAGGGGAAAAAATTCATAGGCAGGAGTTTTAGATCAAGCTGGATGACCAAGCATCTCAGAGAGGTGATTAAGAAAAGCAGAAAGCCTACAAGGAATGGAAGATGGGAGTGATCAGCAAGGAAAGCTACCTTATTGAGGTTAGAACATGTAGGGATAAAGTTAGAAAGGCCAAAAGCCATGTAGAGTTGGACCTTGCAAAGGGAATTAAAACCAATAGTAAAAGGTTCTATAGCCATATAAATAAGAAGAAAACAAAGAAAGAAGAAGTGGGACCGCTAAACACTGAGGATGGAGTGGAGGTTAAGGATAATCTAGGCATGGCCCAATATCTAAACAAATACTTTGCCTAAGTCTTTAATGAGGCTAATGAGAAGCTTAGGGATAATGGAAGGATGACAAATGGGAATGAGGATATGGAGGTAGATATTACCACATCTGAGGTAGAAGCCAAACTTGAACAGCTTAATGGGACGAAATCAGGGGGCCCAGATAATCTTCATCCAAGAATATTAAAGGAACTGGCACATGAAATTGCAAGCCCATTAGCAAGAATCTTTAATGAATCTGTAAACTCAAGGGTTGTACCGTATGACTGGAGAATTGCTAACATAGTTCCTATCTTTAAGAAAGGGAAAAAAAGTGATCCGGGCAACTACAGGCCTGTTAGTTTGACATCTGTAGTATGCAAGGTCTAGGAAAAAATTTTGAAGGAAAAAGTAGTCAAGGACATTGAGGTCAATGGTAACTGGGACAAAATACAACATGGTTTTACAAAAGGTAGATCGTGCCAAACCAACCTGATCTCCTTCTTTGAGAAGGTACAGATTTTTTAGACAAAGGAAATGCAGTGGATCTAATTACCTCGATTTCAGTAAGGCATTTGATACGGTTCCACATGGGGAATTATTAGATAAATTGGAATAGATGGGGATCAATATGAAAATTGAAAGGTGGATAAGGAACTCGTTAATGGGGAGAAGACAACGGGTAGTACTGAAAGGTGAACTGTCAGGCTGGAGGGAGGTTACTAGTGGAGTTCCTCAGGGATCGGCTTTGGGACCAATTTTATTTAATCTTTTTATTACTGACCTTGGCACAAAAAGTGGGAATGTGCTAATAAAGTTTGCAGATGACACAAAGCTGGGAGGTATTGCCAATACAGAGAAGGACTGGGATATCATACAGGAAGCTCTGGATGACCTTGTAAACTGGAGTGATAGTAATAGGATGAAATTTAATAGTGAAAAGTGCAAGGTCATTCATTGAGGGATTAATAAGAAGAACTATTGTTATAAGCTGGGGAGGCATCAGTTGGAAGTAACAGAGGAGGAGAAGGACCTCGGAGTATTGGTTGATACCAGGATGACTATGAGCCACCAATGTGATATGGCTGTGAAAAAAGCTAATGCGGTCTTGGGATGCATCAGTAGAGGTATTTCCAGTAGCGATAAGGAGGTGTTAGTACTGTTATACAAGGCACTGGTGAGACCTCATCTGGAATACTGTGTGCAGTTCTGGTCTCCCATGTTTAAGAAGGATGTATTCAAACTGGAACAGGTACAGAGAAGGGCTACTAGGATGATCCGAGGATTGGAAAACCTGTCTTATGAAAGGAGACTCAAAGAGCTTGGCTGGTTTAGCCTAACCAAAAGAAGGCTGAGGGGAGATATGATTGCTCTCTATAAATACATCAGAGGAATAACTACCAGGGAGGGAGAGGAATTATTTAAGCTCTGTACCAATGTGGACACAAGAACAAATGGATATAAACTGGCTATCAGGAAGTTTAGACTTGAAATTAGACGAAGGTTTCTAACCATCAGAGGAGTGAAGTTCTGGAACAGCCTTCCAAGGGGAGTAGTGGAGGCAAAATATATATATGGCTTTAAGACTAAGCTTGATAAGTTTATGGAGGGGATGGTATAATGGGATAGCCTAATTTTGGCAATTAATTCGTCTTTGACTACTAGCGGTAAATATGCCCAATGGCTTGTGATGGGATGTTAGATGGGGTGGGATCTGAGTTACTGCAGAGAATTCTTTCCTGGGTGTCAGGCTGGTGAGTCTTGTCCACATGATCAGGGTTTAGCTGATCACCATATTTGGAGTCGGGAAGGAATTTACCTCCAGGGTAAATTGGCAGAAACCCTGGGGGTTTTTCGCCTTCCTCTGCAACGTGGGGCACGGGTCACTTGCTGGAAGATTCTCTGCACCTTGAAGTCTTTAAACCATGATTTGAGGAATTCAATGGCTCAGACACAGGTTTGATACAGGAGTGAGTGGGTGAGATTCTGTGGCCTGCATTGTGCAGGAGGTCAGACTAGATGATCATAATGGTCCCTTCTGACCTTAAAGTCTATGAATCTATGAATCCCATGGAGAGTAGCTGGACCACCAATCCACCCCACACCTTACCCCTTGCAAAGTATGGATAAAACTGTATTGAAGCTGTACTTTTCTGGTTTCAGAAAATTAATGAACACACGCTGTGACGTTGTGCAGTCTATATGGTTTTATAAAAACATAATAAGAAGTGAATATAATGTAACTGAAATATGCTTCATGCAAAAGGTCTCTGGTAAGGTATCATTACAAAGCTTATAATCTACTGAGTGTGTTCATCCTATTTGTATAAATGTACCACTTTTGTATCTAAAACTAGAAATATGAAATAAAACTCTGAGGGCCTATTGTAATTATGCAAAGTGTGGGCCATTAATAGTGGTTTGGAATCTTGATGACTCCCATTAACCAGGACCATTGTCTGCAGATGGCTGTGTTTACCTGTCAGTCTTCCTGTATATGTGTGTGCTAGCAAGTGGGTAATGAAGTCTTGCAGTGAAATGTGATCATGTCACCTGACCTGGAATCCATCTTTAACCTGGGTGCTTTTCCAGTGAGGGGTGTGTGGAAACCCAGAGGGACAAAGGGTTCCCGCCTTATGCAAAAGATATATAAAGGGGTGGAAGAGAACAGAGGGAGGGAGGAGCCATCATGAAGAATCCCCTAGCTATCACCTGAGCTGGAACAAGAGCTGTACCAGGGGAAAGAATTGTGCCCAGGCCTAGAAGGTGTCCAGTCTGAGAAAAACTTACTGAAGCATCTCTGAGGGTGAGATTATCTGTATTCAGTTTGATTAGACATAGATTTGCGCATTTTATTTTATTTTGCTTGGTGACTTACTTTGTTCTGTCTGTTACTACTTGGAACCACTTAAATCCTACTTTCTGTATTTAATAAAATCACTTTTTATTCATTAACTCAGAGTATGTATTAATACCTGGGGGAGCAAACAACTGTGCATATCTCTCTATCAGTGTTATAGAGGGCGAATAATTTATGAGTTTGCCCTGCATAAGCTTTATGCAGGATAAAACGGATTTATTTGGGTTTAGACCCCATTGGGAGTTGGGCATCTGAGTGCTAAAGACAAGCACACTTCTGTGAACTGTTTTCAGGTAAACTTGCAGCTTTGGGGCAACTGATTCAGACCCTGGGTCTGTGTTGGAGCAGACGGGAGTGTCTGGCTCAGCAAGACAGGGTTCTGGAGTCCTAAGCTTGCAGGGAAAACAGAAGCAGGGGTAGTCTTTGCACATCGGGTGGCAGCTCCCAAGGGGGTTTCTGTGATCCAACCCGTCACACACGCCCAATGTGAAGCATATAGAAGAATGTTATTTTGATATTGTTCAAATTTCAAAGAAAGGTAATTCTGAACTATGAAACATATTGGAATTTTGCAAGCCAAGGGGGCTAAAATAAGATTTGGATTGGAACCAGTATGTAATTATTGGCTCTCTATCATATGTTCACAGTGAGCTCACAGTATTAGGTCCAATGTAAACAGATCCAGTCATGCTCCATTGACAACGATGTATCAGGATTGAGGTCCGAGTGAATGAGGAATCTTCCAACAGTTTCACAGTTAAGTTATTATTAATATCATTGACATCCTTCTTCCTGCCATTGATCTCAGCCTTAAGAAAGCTATGACTTTTCTCTTTACTTCTCCAGATTCTGTATTCTGAAAGCCAGGAATGGAAAGCAGATTAGTTCAACAAGGACTGCTAAAGTTAGCTAAAAGGAAAAAAAATGTTCACTAGTCCTTCAGATTTCTTCAGCAATAGTTCTGGTGGCATTACTGGATGTCTTAGGAGAAAGAATAAAAGTCTTTAATGTCTTCCCCCTCCGCCCCCGCTGTATAACCTAACAGCAATTTTTCAATCTCAAAATAATTTTTTTCTGTCTTCAACGACGCAGCCAAGAGCTGGCATTTTGTCATTTCAGGCTGTCATGTTGTTACATGGTGTGATGATGTGATGCATTGAAATGTCAGTTTCACCTAAAAATTGAAAGCTATGCCATACATCCATTTTCAGCTAATAAGCCTGCTATTAGTTCATATTGCAGCTTTCCAAGGAAATGTGAAGAGATGTACCCATCTAAACAGTAGGGAAGTTCATATTATTTAGGCATTTGTAAATCACGTTTACTTTCATTGGGATCAAAATTGCTAGGAAACCATCCCACCCCTCTTGGATTAAAATTAATTTGAAATTTAAATTTTAGTGCTGGGGAAATCATTTTTTCTTCAAAATCACCTGCTGTCTTAATCTATTACTATATATATATATATATATATATATATATATATATATATTGGTCTGGGTTCAAAATAAATATAGGCTTTCCCTGAATTGCCTTGTGTGTCACAGGCCAGCATTGCAAGCCGTCTTCAGAAATTTCCATTGTTCCATGATACTAATTCTCCTAAAGTAAATAAAACAATGCTGAAGTTGATGATGTTTGATTACATGCCATGTCTATCCGATTCTTTGTGCGTACCACTGTCTAAATTTGTTGGTTTGAAAACTCTCACATCTATTTTGCAATAGTTTTTTTATTTTTTTTTCTGTAAAATGTGGGGTACATACAGCATACCTGATGGTGTGGTATAAATGTTTTATTGGCACTTGTTTCAGACAAACTGAATAATTCACCCATGACTTCATGAATTGGGAATACTGTGAAGATGCCAAATTCATTGCGATAAAATCTTCATGCCACCCTACCCTTGTGTACCATCTTGACAGTGTGTATGTGTGGATTTATATATATGGTTTGCAATATATTATAATAGACACATACTGGATACTTGCTATATTAGATACTGGATAATTTGTCACTCTTCTGGAAATAATTCCCTGACCCACATTTCTCTAGTCACTATTAGAGGTGAGTAGATACCACAAAACATTGTCAGTAAATATTATTTTGACTTTGACTGTGCTTTTTCCCCCTTTTGTATACAAAGGAGGAAGAAAATGGTGGGACTTGGGGAGGCCATGATTAGGGGACAGGGTGAAGAATCTTTTCCTATGCAAACCTTCACATCCCATTTCTTTACTCCAATGTAGGGACTGTCAGTGCCTAAGAGGCTGGTTCATCCTTTTTATTCCTCCAGTAGCCTAATTATCATGGGTGAAATCTATGGGATATTTGCCATTTACCCAATATTTCACCCATATTTCTTCAGCATACTAGCCAACAGTTTTAAACCTCACCCAGGAAGGCCAGAAAATAACATTACAGCGAATAGAGTTCTTAAGACAATGATTGTAAAAAGGATGGGAAATGGTCCCATCCTTTTTCCAATCATTCTCTCAAGAATTGATCCATTTATGCCATTTTCCAGTCTTATGAATGAACTATAAGAATATTAATCTGCACTAAGGTCTATAAAGGCTGTACTGCTCTTATCTTCAAATACTCTTTATTGGTTGTGCTGGTTATGAGAACTGGTATAAGCAATGAAACCTCCAATGATCTCTAAAAGTCTTTTTTCCACAGGATAACGTGGCATTAAAACATTTTCTTGTGAAAAAGGTTGCTAATGAAAACATAGAAAGATTCAGCAAATCGCTATCCTTGTGAAAATGGAATTTAAAAAACCCAACACCTGCTTTTGATTTTTATAACTCAAATACACAGATCAGTGTTTGTCAAGAGAGAAAAAATATAAAACATAATAGTGAAGGAGCAGAGAGACTGCAGCCAGGCACAGCAGGGGTTAAAGAACACCTGTCGATTCAGCCAATCCCGCCCCATTATACCTGCAGCCAATGACAGGCCTGCAGGGGGGAGAAAAGAAGGGAGCCTGGCTCCGTCAGGGGCTGACTGGTGAAGATGCGGGAGCTCTCTGTGTGCCTGCCTGAAGGCACAGACCAGCAACGCAGCCACTGGAGGCAAGTAAGTCTTCCTCTCCCAAAGGGAACCTTCAGACAAGCCCCAACTGCAGGAAAACTGGACTAGCTGGGCCATGCCCCAAACTAAAAGGACTTGCATAGGCAGCAGCCCAGGAAAACAACTCTCCTCACGACTGGGAGAAAGGTCCATCTCCCCTGTTTAGGGGTGAGCAACACAGGACCCTGGGCCAGGACCTGAGGGAGAAGGAGAGGTCAGGTCCCCCTTCAGCCCTCCTCCCCAACCAATGATCTAGCCACTAGGCTGCCCGGCCACTGAAGACCCTATCACAATAAGGTTACTCAAATAGGTTATTTGGGTCACAAAGAGGAACATTCTACAAGCTTTAAATTTCTTGTTACAGTGTTAGGCCAGTGTCCTTCAAACTGCTCTATGCAGTCAGACCCTTAGACATGTGAGGAGCCCCACTGAAGTCAATGGGACTTTGCACTGGGTCCACCCATGCAGAGTGGCTTGTAGAGCTGCGATCTTGGAGAGAGACATTTCTTTAGGGTCTGTTACCCCATTGCTGTACATCTGTCCTTTCTTGCCCAAGCTACTGGGAATTATGTCTGTTAACAGAGAAGAGGTTATAATGCAGGGGTCGGCAACGTTTGGCACGCAGCTCGCCAGGGTAAGCACCCTGGTGGGCTGGGCCAGTTTATTTACCTGCTGA
Source organism: Terrapene triunguis (assembly GCF_002925995.2). Taxonomy (NCBI): domain Eukaryota; kingdom Metazoa; phylum Chordata; order Testudines; family Emydidae; genus Terrapene; species Terrapene triunguis. The sequence continues at coordinate 11,735,901 of NW_020664531.1, read as the reverse complement.
CGCGGCAGGTTCAGCCGATCGTGGCCCCCACTGGCCGCGGTTCGCTGTCCCGGGCCAATGGGGGCGGCGGGAAGCCACGGCCAGCACATGCCTTGCCCGCGCCGCTTCTCGCCACCCCCATTGGCCCGGGACGGCGAACTGTGGCCACTGGGGGCTGCGATCGGCCGAACCTGCTGTGTCAGCAGGTAAATAAACTGGCCCGGCCCGCCAGGGTGCTTACTCTGGCGAGCCGCGTGCCAAACATTGCCGACCCCTGTTATAATGATTAGAGCTGAGCTAGAACACCTTACAAATATCCATAAATGTTCATCTCTATACTAAACTGAATTTGCTTTATCTCTGTTAGAGCCCCTTCTGTGTTCATTCTCCACAAATGTTTTGAATGAGTTTTCTGGAAGGAATCTTCAAAAAAATTAGTGAATTTAAGCAAATATGACCCACATATTCAAAATTATTCATGATTTCCTTCATGTAGCTTTTTCTTGTCTGAATAGCTGGGAAATAATTCATAATGGGCCTAATTCCCATGCCCTTATTTGTGGTGAGTAATACATTACTCCATGAGAAATGCCATTGAACTTATGGACTAAGGTTCTATCCAGTAGGAGTAACAGAATCTGGTCCTATGACATTTCATATTCAATAGAGCTGGCCAGAAAAGGGCATTTCCATTTCGTGGGAAATTTTAGTTTGTGTTTCTTTTTGCACCAAAATGAATTGTCAACATTGCAGAATTACTGACAAAATATAGCAATCCGTTTTGATGACCAGCTATCTATTGGGTGACCACCATCAGCCAGCCCACCTTCCAGCTGGATGACTAGGCACCTGGGGAGCTGGCAATCAGGAAAGCAAGCCAAGCATCCAGGAAACCAGGGAGCTGGCCAGCAGGTAAGCAACAAAGCCAGGTAGCTGGGGAACCACACATCCAGTAAAGTGGCTAGGCAGCTGAGGAGCCATGGACAGCCATAAGCTGGACTGGTGGGCAGCCAATTAGCTGGCCAGTCAGCTGGCCAATGTCCCTACCTGTATTCCTGCCAGTGTACCTGCCTATTGTCTGGCTGGCTGGTGGGTAGGCAGGAAGGCTGACCAGTTGCACATGAGCCAGCCAGCCTCCTTGTGTACCTGCCTGATTCCCATCAACCTTTTTGACAGAATCAACATGTTCCAAAAAACATTTCAATTCTATCGAATCTGCATTTTCTGATGGAAAACTATTCCATCAGAAAATTTTCAACCAGCTGTAATATTCAGTCTTTAAAACTCATGCTGTATAAGTTAGTGACATCAGACAAGTGGAGTTATCTCTGTTTTCTGAGTGGATATTATGTAACTAATCAGTGCCAAGCGTTTTAAAATCAAGAAACAGGCCCACAAAACCCATGAGATTGTCCTAAAATTAATGAGATTTAAAACCCCACCCCCATCACCACCACCACTTTTTGGGTTTGTTTACTTGGAGTTTGGTTTTGGAGGCTTTAGAGGGCATATTTTCAAGTTTTTCTCCACAACCATGAGAGAGAGAAACTTGCTATATTTTAAATGAAAGCTGATATTCTCTTGAAATCATGAGTGCAGGAGCTGGAATTTTCAGAAGATGTCAGTTATCACAAAGCTTGTGATAAAATCGTGAGAGTTGGCAACACTAAACTAACACCGTGTGAATTTCAATATTCTAGTCAAATACATTATTGGAAAACATATTTGGCAAATATTTATATATTTGAGCTCATAATTCATTTTTCTGCAAGCATTACTGCTAGTAAAGTTTGTATATTTACAGAATGAGAACTCAGAAGGGTCATGGAAACAGCGATATAGAACGTACTTTGTATTTGACCAAATATTTGCAGATTTTTCTCCATTATGTGGTCAGCTCAGCTGTCTGAAAATATTTACAGTTTACCTAAATTCACCCAGCAGCATAATAAATCATAAAAGTTAACATACTTGAAGTGAAATCATATAACATCAACCTGCAAAACTTTTTGATAGTATTGGATAAGCTCTATCCAATATCTTGCTAAGAACGCTAGATTGAAACTCAGCTTCCTGCCTTTAGACTGCAACCAGAGCACAGGATACATGACCTTAGAGGCACCGGATATTTTCAGAAACAAGGTGGGTGAGGTCTTTTATTGGACCAACTTCTGTTGGTGAGAGAGACAAGTTTTTAAAGTTACACAGAGCTCTGTCTCAGGTCACTGCATACAGCACTGGATATTTTCAGCAAAGCAGATAGAGAATCCTTTACTGTGAAAAAAAACCAAATCTGCAACGGAGCTAAGACAGGTTAGACTCATCATCAGTCTGCCTCCCACTCCATAGCTGATGCTTATGGCTTAAGAATAATTGGTTAGACTTAATAACAACTTATTTATCTTTGTCACTGTTGCAGACGGTAATGAAAACGTTCTTTATGCTATAGTCAATGCAAACAAGCACTGGCTTGCTAGCCACCTTTCTCAACATTTCATGAGTTGCTGGTTTTCTGTAAACCATAATGATCTGTGAGGATGGTGTGGTGGGAAGAGACTGTCAGCATTTGTTACTAAAACATTCTAAGATTTGCTGCTGGGGAGGCTGAGGTTATGAGTCTTTAGGCAGAGTGGGATGGGTTTATGCTGCTGCTGTTGTAATTGTCTTATCACTGGTGAACTATTTTTGTGCCATATTATGCTGCTGTGTGAATTTATGTAATTTGCACATTGAACTGTGGTTAGGAGGCCAATATCCTGTATGTGGTGTTCTTTTATCTTTTCTTTATCTCAAATAAAATAAATTTTAAAAAAGATATACTAAGTAACCAGCAGAATGGTTCAATGGGCTGAGCGCTATAATCTACCAGGGTACGTTTACACTGGAATAAAAAACCCACGGCACGGCTGACTCTGGCATTTGGGCTGCAGGACTAAACATTGATGTGTAGATGTTCAGGGTCAGACTGGGGCTTGGGCTCTGGGACCCTCCCCCCTCATGGGGTCCCAGACATTTGGACTGCACCCCAAGCCCAAATGTCTACACAGCAAATTTGCAGTCCCGCAGCCTGAGCCAGCTGACTTAGGCCAGCTGGGGATATTTAATTGTTGTGTAGATATACCCTTAGAGGTCTGGCACCCAAGTTAGTCAAACAGCTGCCTACAGCAGACAAGTTAAAACAGGTTCTATACCCTGACATGAGTGAGGACAGTTTGTCATGGTGATTTGTGGAAGTTGGGTTATTTGCCTCTATATTGTGGGACGGTTTGGGGAATATTTATGCTCGTATTTAATTGTGGTAACACACGCAGAAGTTTGACTGTTGGGCTCTTCATCTCTGAATTCACTTCAGCTGTGTGCAACATTTGATAATCTGTAATAACATAATGATAACATTCCAGATCTTTAATTACTAGAGGACATAATGTAGGTCCAGTGGAGCACCTAGAGCCAGATTCTGAGAGTTGCTGAGTACCAGCAATTTCTATTTGACTGCAGTGGGAACTGGAGTGTTGAACACCTCCTGAGATCAGGTCATTAGAGTGAAGTTGCACATCCTAAATCCCACTTAAACTCTAAAGCCTATGCACGACTTAAGTTTCACTACAGCCCACTTAAGCAACACATAGGTCTTGGGATTTAAGTGGAATTACACAGTTCATAGGCCTGTTCTGCCTTGCTGCACAAGGGTACATTTCACCATTAATTATTTTTCTTATGAGTGAAAAAAGATTATTGCAATGTGTCAAATATTTCATCTCATACAAGTACCACATATGCTGTTCAATATCTGTGCCTGAAGGAAATTATGCTGCTAACATACTAGGTCCAGTATCAATGTCCTGCAAATGAGGACATTGATACATAGAAAATGTATTTGTGTGCATTTATATGTCTACACCTATATAGATATTTATATAAAATGAAAACAAGAAATATTATTTACAGCACAGTTTGTACCAAAAAGTCAAAAATTCTATGTCTGCATCAGTGGATGGCAAAGGTTTGGGACAGATTTTGTTTCCTGAGCCAGCTCACCTATTCCTCCTTCATTCATGTATCTCTATACATTTGCATGTGTATATTCATCCAGGTTTCATTGTTTTCAATTAAAAAAAAAAGAACCTGGATTACCCTTTCAACCTTAATTCCTCAGTCTGCTCCATATTCTGGTCTCACCAATTTAGTCTTCAACAGTCCTTTTCACTCCCATTACATTTTCCCAGCTTGATAATGAGAGGCCTGTGAAGGGGGATCTTTCTGCTTGCTCTGATCCCCATTGAAGGCAGTGGGACTAAATACAGGTGCAGGGGCCTATCTGCATGGAACTCATCGCAACATTCAGGGCTAAACCTTGACCACTCCAACAGGTACCCACCAAACCCAGTTTCCAACATCTTTCCAAATCCCATTGCATATTGTCAGCTAGTCTAGTTGCCAGCCTCCCCTGTCTCTCCACTCCTACTGAGGCTTTTACTCAACACTTTTCCAGTCTTCAGCTAGGCCCTCAGTGATAACTGTGGCAACCCCTCCCCCCCATTATTTTAAATAGATTGACTCTCTGACTGGAATTTAAGAAACAAACCTACTGATGATCCAAAAGAGAGACTACAGCTCAGGTTCTCCTAGCTGGGTTGGGTCTTCAGACCTAAAAGGAGTCAAAACATTTTTGTCCCTAAAGCAGGTAGCTATGATGATTAATACACATAGATCAGATCTGTTGAGTAAAAAGATGATACCTTTACATAGTTACTATACTTGCATCATTTGTCTATCCTAATGTTGCCCTACCCCCATCCCTTTGAAGGTCAAAAGTAACTAGCAAGTCTGGTAACTTCTCTGTTGACATCTCTCCCTCTGCCCTCCACCCTCCACTATTACTGGTCATGTCACACTTCTGCTTCATAGGGCATACTGTGCTTCTAAAGCCCTACGGCACGTGAGTTGAGTCATCTCAGTTTCAAGCACTGCAGGGCTTCCAAGTAGAGCCATGCTTGTGGGATTTCCTAAGGGTCAGGGCTTAGAGTGCTGGGAAGGTTGAAGTGAACTTGTGCTTGGGGCACAGAAGAAAGTTTTCCAGACTTAACCACATATGTATTAACGCTTGTGTAAAAATTCTGCCTAACTTCCTTGTTTGCTCCTGGTTTCCTACATTTGAAAGGTAAGACTTTTATTTTTCATTCCTTCCCATTGTGAGCAATAGCATGATAGAGATTCATCTAAACCCACAGTCTGATAGAGAGAGAGATCCATCAACTTTAGCACTCTGCAAATATCACACAATATACGCTTAAATTTCTTAATATATCTGACCTACTGACCTACATCTCTCTCTGATGGCTACTGTCCACCTGTTTTTGTTTTTTTTTCAACAGGGCTAAATCAGTCCCCTCACTCAAAGTGCCTTCTGCTGATTACTTCATCTTATCTGGCGACACCATTACAATTCCATTATGACATGAGATTGTGGCAAAATTACACTACAGGTCTATGGGAGTGCCTCATTGATGCCATATTAAGAGGCTAAAGCCCCTTTTATTCCCCCTTTACTTTTTATTGCATTTTAATATTTTAACATGAGTGACCAGTTGAGAATACAAATATATGACTGAATTTTTCATGTGAGTAATGTTGCACAATCATATAAGTAGTCGCACTGCCATGAGTGTGACTACCCACATAAACATGAACTCTCCAGTGTGAGCAAGGGTTACACAGTCTAGTGCATAATGTGCAGACCTTCACTTTTTTATGATGCACAGAGTCCAAAGCACACTAGCTGACCTACCTTATTCAGTGACAAGAATTACCTTGACCTACATTAAATAGTATACCCCAGTGAAGCCTATACATCCTGAGCTGTCACTTATAAAACTAAAAATAATTGGCACTTCATATAGCTTAATGGAAATGAACAAATCCATTTGCCTTTGATTGAATGTGGAAAGGGAAACAATGCAGCATTGTGTTACATCCATACAGAGTCCTCCTCATATAACCTTGATGAATTCACTTGATTAATCTATATAAAAACAAAGGGGAAAATAAGGATAATGAAAACAGAGATAAGCCCATCAAGATAAACATTGTCACAAACAGAATATCATGAACCACAGATTATATTTAAAGTCAGAGAATCACTAATAGTTTGGAGACACTCTAATTTATACTGAAAGCATCCTGCATCTATAATGCTACAAAGATTTTAGCTTATCAACCACTCCAGCATATAAAATATACTAATGAACTGCAACAGGGAAAAGCTTAGTACAAATAAGGCCTGAGTTTGCTCTCATGCTATTGTAAATCAGGAGTAATACCACTAAAGTCGGTAGTGACCTCTTGATTATTTACTATTTATGTTATGTTAAGACCCAGTGTCCTACACACTGTCCAATCATATAGTGACACACGGTCCCATTACTAATATATAATGTAGCAGAGTCAGAAAAATATCTTCTGTGATGTACATTTTTGTTTCCAACTTAGTAGGCTCATCAGGGGCTTCCCTCCACAACCACGAGTCTCAGAATGGTCTTGACAGTGTACCCCCAGGTCTCGGTCTAAGATTTAGGAAGCTAATTAGAGCCCATCCTGTAGCTTAAATGGGCTTATTAGGTCCCTCTACATCATTCCCTAACAACCTTAGTAGGTTCTGAGGATGCTATTGAGTCAAAATAGACTCATCAG
>NW_020664531.1:11708319-11729222 GCF_002925995.2 Terrapene triunguis | reverse complement strand
GAGGTGGCAGAATTTTATTCCCCACCTAGGACTTTGTCCCTTGGAATCACTCGGGACATTGGGGTTTCTCCTTTTTGTTTTCCCTTTTCCTCTGTCCCTCCCTCCCGCCTTTCTCTTCCTCTCTTGCAGCTTATGTCCTTTTCCCCTGCGCTCCTCCCATCACCAGGAGCTGTGTATGTGGGTGTGGAGGGGGCGGTGGGGGTTTGCTCTCCAACTCTCCTTGTGGGAGGCCCTCACACAAAGAGCTGGAATAGTGCTCTAAGAGTGGTTCCCTCCGGAGGTGACCAAGGCCATCTATAGGAGTTCGGACATCTGGTGAGAACTCTCAGCTTCCTGCCTCTCAGAGTCTCAATGCTGATTGGGTGAGCATGTGGCTATTGTGAGGGGGGAGACTCAGGTCCTTGTTACTCTGTTTTAAGACCAAGGAAATAAGTCATAACCAAACATGTATTTGATTGCTCTTGCTGCTTCTCTTCATTCATTGTCTTTGAGCAATTCATGATTCTCTCTCTAATGGTCTAGTTCTTTTAAAATACTTACTGAATAATTAGGTTTTAATAAAGCCATATGCAAACCCATGCTTCCAGGACCAAAAGTGTCAGGCCGCACCCTACACAATGGGGGACAGTCCACTGGAAATCAGTGACCCTGAAAAGGATTTAGGGGCCATAGCGGAGAAGCTGCTCAACTTGATCTGTCAATGTGAAGCTGTGGTAAAAAAGGTTAAAGCCCACTGAATAAGCATCCTAAGGATCATTGGAAAAATGGGGGCTGAGGAGCCTACTAAGATTAACTAAAGGTTTTCCACTTCTACTTCCCAAAAAGGTTATGTCTACACTGCAATTAGACACCGCGGCTGGCCCATGCCAGTTAACTCAGGCTCTTGGGGTTTGGGCTAAGGGACTGTAAAATTGCAATGTAGATGTTCAAGTTCTGGATCCTAGAGCCTGGGCTCCAGACTGAGCCCCACAAGCCCAAGCCAGCTGGCACAGGCCCACCATGGGTTTTTAGTTGCAGCGCAGAAATACCCAAAAGGTCCACAGAAAATGGTGGCGAGTGATTCCCAAACCTCCACCTAATTCCTTTGCTCTCTCTAGCCCCTTTCCTGCTCCTTCACTGCTCTGCAGCACTCCTAAGGTCTGCTGGAGCAGAGATTCCTTCCTGTGGATCTGAAGAGATGTCATTGGGGGTGCATACACTTAGAAGTTTGATGGGAACACTGATATTGGGAGGGATTCAGAAGAGCATGGGGCATGCCTCCCACTGTGCAGGAGAAGAAATTCCCTCCCTCTAGTTACATTCTCCTTTTTCCCTCTTGTGACTCTGGAAATGCCAATTAGACCAAATTAGCAAGCTCCAAGAGTAGCCAATTCTGTTGTTTCTATTACCCTGATAATTGTCTTATTAGAGTCTAATCACCTAATATTTGGTCCTGTGCACTAGATTTTGATTAGATGAATCCAGTAAACTAAGTTTTAGCTCTCTCCTTCCTTCTGCACTTTGCTTTGTTTAGCTACAAAGAGGCAAAAAGTTGAAGTCTTTCTGGAATTTGGTGAACACTTCTGTTCTTATGGTGCCAAGAGACAGAATCCCCTTGTCTCACCTACTTGAAATACTGTTGAAAAATTGTACCTCAGACCCTGACCTAACCTTCCAGCTTTGTATATTCCTTATTTTCTAGATGAAACAAAATCAGGTGTATGATGGAAATTCAGTTGCAATCAGTTCCCACGGCTCCAAAATAATTTAAATATTAATGCTAACATATTGAGGACATATCACAACAAGATAAATGTATTGCACATATTGTAGGAACTGTGTTGCAGACAAACAAGCACTAGATAAATACAGACATTGTAAAAAATGAGCAAACAGTGTTAAATAACATGCTTTTCACAGTGCTTGTTCCAGAGTATATCAAAGTGACAATAACAACCGGCAGAACCAAATGGCTCAAACTTTTCCTTAACAGTTAAAAGACTGGAATTACCACCCGTTGGGACAAGTTGGATTTTTAGAGAGAAGATTATTGAGAGGATAGGTGTGTTTGTTGTGGTGAGTAGAAATGGCAATTTTTTTAAAAAGTGACAAATTATTTGATGAAAAAATATTAACATTTGTAATGTAATGGTTATGATAAATGTTATTTCACGTCTTTAGTGATGAATCAAGTCTGTAATCAGTATCCCTCTAGAATAATTTGGTTGTTATTCAGTGCAATTGATCTTTGGTTATAAACCCTACCATTAACTAGCACAAACATCATCCAGAACAAAATTTTTGCCAATAATTGCTGGTCAGCTTAATATTAAAATCCAATGACAAGAGAAAGGAAGGGGGGAATGATAAATAGGAGAATCATGATTAAATGCTATAAATATAGGCTCGAAAAGCCTTTCATTAGGGACAAATTCTGTCCTTGGTTGTACAAGAATGAGTCCATTTAATTAAATAGTTACTTTGCATTTAAACTAGTATAAGATGATCTGCAGGGTTTTTTAGCTGTCGCTACTGCCTTCACTTGAGTCTGTTTGTTCATGGTCTGGAGTGACTTTTTCCATCTGGCAGGACATAGTGTGTGGATCATAAAAAAACAGAAATTGGTTTTTAATCAAACTTGAAACTTTACTGAATAAAAAACACTCTTCTGGATTCAGCTGGGCAAATAAGATTTTTAAAAGACAGGACACCTACGTAGGCCAAACTCAATTTAAAACAACGAAGATGGAAATGGAAAGAGCAGAATAGACTATTGAGTCCCCTATGGACATCTTCATGTAAAGCTTAAATTCCTGTATATGATATTCAGTCATTGTGATAATGGGCACCCTAGAGAGACAAATGGAAAAAGATGCATGCTAGAAGTAAAATTTGTTTCTATAGCTAAATTTGGAGTAACTACGATAATAAGCTGTCGTTTGGTGAGGCTAGTCAGGGAAGATCTCTGGAGTATATAAGAAACTAAAACAAACAAAACAAAACCAACAAACAAAATAAAAAAAAATGAAAAAGATTAGGCCTTTCTTAACACTGAAGTAAGACTTTTGCAGAATCAATCAGGCCTCATCCCTTACAGTAATTTACAACCTAGCTGTAAGAAATCTTTTGTGCAAATCTTACATTTCACTATGAATTATTAAAGACAAATAGATGCATACTATACACTCAGCCTTCCAAGTCTTTGAAAGTAGCATTTAGTGTGTTGCAAAAAAACCCAAATGCTTGACACATCATAATTTCAGAGACAAAGGATTACAGCTTTTTTCTTTCCCCCATTCAACTACAGCTTTTTAGAAATGAAACATTATGTGTTAAGATGAAATCTAAAGTAAAATATCAATGCATGATGAGGAATAAAAGGGGCAGTCCCAGGAGGATACTTAGGAGTAAATTAAAATCAGCACATCCTGTCGTTTTAACCAAAATGGTTACTTTACTGAGATCTGTGAAAATTACAATGGAAAGTACCTTTTTCAGACCTTTACCTTTACGTTTCCCAGACCTGAAGAAGAGCTCTATGTTGCTTGAAAGCTTGTAGCTCTCACCAACAGAAGTTGGTCCAATAAAAGATATTACCTCACCCATTTTGTCTATTTAATGGGAAATAACATGTCTCCAAAGTATGTAATCAGTCATTCAGAATGTGCTGTTAATTATAGCAGCACCTGTTACACTGTAGTTATTGTTATGTCAGCATTTCAAGTGAACATGATCTCTTTAAACTACATGTTTTGTGTGGCTGAAGCTCAGCTCAATCTCAAAGTTTTTTTTTTTAAATAAATTAATTAGTTCAGCTGTTTTTGAGAGTTTCATAAGATAGTACAAACAAAATGTTTTTTTTTTCAAATTCACAGATTTTAAAGCTAGAAGGGAACATTTTGATAATTTAGTCTGACCTCCAGCATAACATAGGCCATAGAATTTCACCCAGTAGTTCTTGAATCAGGCCCATAACTTCTTGTTGTGCTATGGCATATCTTTTAGACTTGATGTAAAGACTTCAAGTGACAGAGAGTCCACTGCATCCCTAAGTAAATGGTTTAATCATGGCCAGATTTAGGGGCAGGCGACTGCCTGGGATGCCAGACATGGGAGCTGCTGGACTCGGGTTGCAGTTTTTGTTATAAGCAACAAAAGGGGAAAATAGAATGCTTGAAGTAACATGTTTCTGGTGTTCCGTATGTGGATTCATTTTTCACTAACCTCCTAAAACAGTGGTGGGCAACCTGCGGGCCGCGTGCGGGAATGTCCCCACCACTTCCCGCAGCTCCCATTGGCTGGGAACGGAGAACCATGGCCACTGGGAGCTGCAAGCAGCCATGCAAATGTAAACAAAAGGTATGTAAATGTAAACAAAAAGTGGTGGGCCGTAGGGACTTGCTGGCCACCGCTTCCCGCAGCTCCCATTGGCCGGGAATAGAGAACCGCGGCCACTGGGAGCTGTGGAGCGTCATGTCTGCGGACAGTCAACGTCAGCAAAATGTCTCACGGCCCACAATCAGACTACCCTGATGGGCCGCAGGTCGCCCAACACTGATGTAGGTACTTATAGATGTGATTAAGTCACCTCTTAACCTTCTCTTGGATAAACAAAAGAGTCTGAATATGTTTCTCGCTATTCGACAGACGTCACCTCACTCTTGTAGTTCTTCTTTGACTCCTTTCCAATTTGTCAAGATCCTTTTAAAGGTGGGAACACCGGAACTTGCTACAATATTTCAGTAATGGTCCAAGGACTGTATTTGTTCTGTATACCATCACATGGCATAATTCAGCTGGTTATATTGATTATCTGCCATCAGCCCTGAGTCTCTTCTCTGAACCACTGCTTTCCAACATACAGTCCTGTAAATGTGACCTACATTCTTCAGGCTATATGTACAAAGGAATTTATGTGTTGTGATTCTGAGCATCACAATGCCTAATTTGTAGGTGCCTAGAAGATCACTTGGACTCACAAAACATGAGTTAGGTGGTCAGGGTTCCTATACAATTACTGGAGGGAGATAGGTGCCTTAGAATAGGATTCACAAAAGCCAGCACATTGGGTAGCTCCCTGCCTAAGCTAGCCAAAGGGAGATGCCAGAGACAAAAATGTGTGCCAAAACCCTGCACCTCTAAGGGAGTTTAGTGCCTCCATCCTGGCTGGTGGGTAGTGCCTCCCTTTGTTTGGGATTCTCAGCTGTGAAACCTCTCCTGGAGACAGACACATAAGTCATTTCTTGAAATGAGCCAGGGTTGGAGGGGATGAAAGAAGGAGGTGGTTAGAGCACAAACCTAGAATGTCACCCCTCTGTCCAATAAGGCAAAGGGTTTTGAATAGGGGTCTGCCACCTTTCAGCTGAGAGCCCCAACCACTGGGCTACAGAGTCATTCTCACTCTTTCTGGTCTAATTAATATTTAATTAAAGTGATACAACTTCACTAGGAGATATTGAGAGAGACCCACATCAGACTATTCTATATCCCAGTGGTTAGAGCACTCAGCTGAGAGGTGACAGATCCCTGTTCAAATCCAGTCTGGCATCAGGCAGTATGGGGACTTGAACCAGAGGTCTCCCACATCACAAGTGAGTACTCTAATCACTGGGCTAAAAGTTATGAAGGAGTTCCTCCTCTTTCCCTTCCCCCCTCATTTGTTTTGTGTGGAGGTAGGTGTGCTCAGACCACACTGGATTGGGCTCTGCTGGCAAGTTAGGTGGAGGAACACCGCTCTTCCCCCAGTTCATGACTCTCACTGCGGGCTAGGCATCTGGAGTAGAGTGAGGCAGCAGTGCACATGCTCAGTGGTTCAAACATTGGTGCCCAGGTAACTACTGCAAAAAATTTAGGAACTCGGTGAATTTAGGCAACTACAAAGTTCGGCAGCAGCTGAACAGAGGTTTTATGAATCCCAGTGGGGCCTAATTCTGGTATTTAGGCACCTAAAATGGCAGTTAGGTACCTAAGTCCCTTTTTTGAATCTAGCTCTCTGTTCCTAGATATATGATGTCTGGATTAAAACACATCTTGTTCAAATTAGTCCAGCATACCAAGACATTCAGGCCAGTCTTTTATAACTGAACAGTATCATTATTTAGCGTTCCATCAATGTTTGTGTCATCTGCAAACTTTACCAGCAATGATTTTGTGTTTTATACCAAGTCATTTATAAAGATATTGAATAACACTGGGATGCCCAATAGATGAGTTCTCATTTACAATTACGTTTTTACATTTGTCAGTTGGCCATTTTTAAAATCTATTTAGTATAAGCTACATTGATTTTGTAATTCCCTAATTTTGAATCAGAAGTCTATGGACATTGGAACAGTTACCTTTATGAACCAAATTTATAACCTCATAAAAATGATGATCAATTTTGCTTGACAAGATCTTTGTTTTATAAAATCACATGAGTGGCATTACTTATGATACCATCCTTTAAACCTATCCGGATTGTAACCTATATCAGCCTTTTATGGTTTTCCTTGCCATTGATGTCAAGCTAATCAGCCTATAGTTACCCAAGTCTTCCTGTTTACCCTTTTTTTTGGGGGGGGGAGGATTATTGACACATTAGGTTTTTTTCCAGTTTTTCTCGAACTTCCCCAGTATTTCAAGATCTGTTAACAAACAAACAAAAAATATGCTTCAGAGATCTTTTTGGTCAATTCTTTACAAAACTCATGGATGCAAGTTATCAGATTTAAAAATATTCAATTTTAGTAGGTGCTGTTTCAATCCTGTCTAGTTGCTGTTGGAATAGAAAGTATTTCATTATCTCTTTAAAATGTGTCTATATCATCCAGTTTCTTCTGAAATCAAGAGCAGAAATATTTACTATGCTCTTCTGCTTCACTAATGACATTTTTACCTTCTCTGTCTGGTAATTATCCTATACCATTGCTAGGATAAAAATGCATTTTGCCATCTTATAACATGGAAATGTATTTGCATTTTAAAATGAAAATTTGCAGCCCTTTAATCCACAGTTCTGACTATTCATTAGATCTCACAAAGCAAGTTATGAAATGTTGAGGATAATTGAATTTCCCAACCAGATTTTATCTTAAATCTTAAATAGTATAAATTGTGATAACATAATGAAAAGTATTAAACAAGTGATATTACATTCCTATGAAGTCAAATATATCTTAAGACCTTAGATAATTTTTTTTAGGTATCACAGTAAGGGTATGTCTACACTACGAAATTAGGTCGATTTAATAGAAGTCGATTATTTAGTAATCGATTTGATACAGTTGATTGTGTGTGTCCCCACTAAGCGCATTAAGTCGGTGGTGTGCATCCACAGTACCGAGGCTAACGTCGACTTTCGGAGCGTTGCACTGGGGTAGCTATCCCACAGTTCCCGCAGTCTCTGCCCCCATTGGAATTCTGGGTTGAGCTCCCAATGCCTGATGGGGCAAAAACATTGTCGCAGGTAGTTCTGGGTACATGTTGTCAGGCCCCCTTCCCTCCCTCTGTGAAAGCAACGGCAAAAAATCATTTCTCGCCTTTTTTCCTGGGTTATTCGTGCAGACGACATACCACGGCAAGCATGGAGCCCGCTCAGCTCACTGTTACCGTATGTTTCCTGGGTGCTGCTGGCAGACGCGGTACTGCAGTGCTACACAGCAGCATCCCCTTGCCTTGCCTTGCGGATGGCAGACAGTGCAATACGACTGCTAGCCGTCGTCATCGTCCCGTGGGTGCTCCTGGCCAACCTCAGTTAGGTTGGCCAGGGGTGCCTGGGCAGACATGGGTGCTCCTGGCCGGCCTCAGTGAGGTCGGTCGGGGGCGCCTGGACAAAAATGGGAATGACTCCAGGTCATTCTCTTCTTTAAGTTTTGTCTAACGGAGATTCAGTCCTGCCTAGAATATCATGCCAGCTGGAGGCTTCTGCCTCAGGCTGCTCTCCCAGTCAGCAGCACCACGCGGTCGCACCTACCCCAGCCTACCCCTTGCTCCCATAGCTCATGAAGTCTGGACAGTAGTAAGGAGCAGTTCAATTATAGGCTGAGCAAGTGCAGAATGGTGGTAGAATGTGAATTTGGATGTTTAAAAGCTCGCTGGCGCAGTTTACTGACTCGGTTAGACCTCAGCGAAACCAGTATTCCCATCGTTATTACTGCTTGCCGTGTGCTCCACAATGTCTGTGAGAGTAAGGGGGAGATGTTTATGTCGGGGTGGGAGGTTGAGGCAAATCACCTGGCCGCTGATTACGTGCAGCCAGACACCAGTAGAAGAGCACAGTAGGGCGTGCTGTGCATCAGAGAGATTTTGAAAACCAGTTTCATGACTGGCCAGGCTACGGTGTAAAAGTTCTGTTTGTTTCTCCTTGATGAAAACCCGCCCCCTTGGTTCACTCTACTTCCCCGTAAGCCAACCGCCTTCCCCTCTCCCCTTTGAGCTCCGCTTGCAGAGGCAATAAAGTCATTGTTGTTTCAAATTCATGCATTCTTTATTAATTCATCACACAAATGGGGGAATAACTGCCAAGGTAGCACGGGAGGGGTGGGGGAGGAGGGAAGCACAGGGGTGGGGTAGTTGTAGGGGCACCCCCTAGAATGGCATCCAGCTCATCATAGAAGCGGCATGTCTGGGGCTCTGACCCGGAGCAGCCGTTTGCCTCTCTGGTTCTTTGGTAGGCTTCACGCGGCACTGCTGCAGGTCCCTGTTATGACATCTGTCCTTCATGCCCTTGGAGATTTTTTCAAATATTCCGGCATTTCTTCTTTTGGAATGGAGTTCTGATAGCACGGATTCGTCTCCCCATACAGTGATCAGATCCAGTACCTCCCGTTCGGTCCATGCTGGAGCTCTTTTGCGATTCTGGGACTCCATGGTCACCTCTGCTGATGAGCTCTGCATGGTCACCTGTGCTGATCAGCTCGCCACGCTGGCCAAACAGAAAATGAAATTCAAAAGTTCCCGGGGCTTTTCCTGTCTACCTGGCCAGTGCGTCTGAGTTGAAAGTGCTGTCCAGAGCAGTCACAATGGAGCACTCTGGGATAGCTCCTGGAGGCCAATACCGTCAATTGCATCCACACTACCCCAAATTTGACCCAGCAGGGTTGATTATAGCGCTAATTCCCTTGTCAGGGAGGAGAACAGAAATCAATTTTAAGAGCCCTTTAAGTCAACAAAAATGGCTTCGTCGTGTGGACAGGTGCAGGGTTAAATCGATAAGCAAAGTATCATATATATCTAGTTTGAAATTACTATTTAAAATAGAGAGGCTCTGTCAAAGACACTCTGAGAAACTGAAAAAAACAACAAGAAGTCCTTGTGACACCTTAGAGACTAACAAATGTATTTGGGCATAAGCTTCCGTGGGCTAAAACCCACTTAGCCCATGAAAGCTTATGCCTAATACATTTGTTAGGCTCTAAGTGCCACAAGGACTCCTCATTGTTTTTGCTGATACAGACTAACACGGCTACCACTCTGAAATCTGAGAAACTGAGTTTTGCCACTGACTTCAGTGGGGAAAGGAGTGGGCTCTGAATGGTAAGTTCAGATGTTACTGCTTGATTCTCTCTGTGTGACATTCTCCAGTTTTCCACTCTTTATATATATGGTGTATATGCTTTAGTTATAAAGCTGCTTTATTTGTGGATTGGGGTAAGCCATAAGCCAGTGAAGGTAGTAGCATATTTCAGTGCCTTCTAATATTTGACTTGCATGTATTGTACTATTAGTGGGTATTTCCTTGTAGTGGGTATTACAGGTGGAACTGGAAAATCATTTCATTTCATAAAGCTGTTAGTATATGAGGAATTAATCAAAATATATTTTGTCTGAGAACAATAGTCTCATTTAGCCACAGTTGCCAGGCAGGGGTATGTGAGATACCACAGTATTTCCTCAATTTAGGACAGGATAGAAGATAACTGTATCTTTGATACCTCTTTCCCTCCCTACCCACCAGACTTCTCCCTCCCTTAACGCCAAGGAGGAGCCCATCACCCGCATCCTTTCTTATTATAAAATAAAATATATTTTATTGTCAACCCTCAGCTCCGAGGTCCTGGTCAGGTGTGACCTCAGTGCTTCCAAATTCCAGGGCTGGCTCTGTCTCCTTTCTCAGCACTGTCTCGGGATGTGTGACCCATTCAGTCTCTCCCTGGCCATTAGGCAGGCTTGGAATGGTAAGCAAGGCTTCAACTTATTCTCGGTTCGGACATCAAGGTAATACACGCATCACCTCCGAGAACTTGACTGACATATTTTGTTGTTGTGCTGGGTGGAATCCATGTTCTACTTCAGGCTTTATCAGTCATGAAATTACAAGATGGGCACTTTGGGGGCTCTAGGTGTATGGGGTGTACTTCCCTCTCAACAGGCAATTAATCTTGTGCAGCTATGAATTCCTTCCAACCACTTTAAGGAGTTGTCTTAACATTTCTCTCCCATGTTATTGCTTTAGTATTTCTATTTTTCCTTGCACAGTGTGGATTGTGTGAGTTTTGCCTGAGTAAAGACCCTGTATTCACAAGGCAATGCAAGTAGTACCAAAAGTTATATCCTGTCTGATCTGAAATCAGTAAAGATAAGCTGTATTGGAAATAAAATGGAGTTACTGAATCATAGAACCATTTATGGTGCTAAATAATATTAAGTGCAGTGTAGGGCCTATCCCCCTTCTAGTTCTCTGAAGAATTTGGGACACAGTAAAAGATTATTTCTGTTTCCTTAACAACAAAAACAGGAAAGATAAAACACAGCCAGTGTAAACAGAAAGATAAACACTGAGAGATTGATCTGAAGTAATTCAGAATGGCTTTGAAAGTAAAATCAAACATCTATCCCCTGAAATGGAACATTAGACCTGGATAAACTATTGAATAAACTACTGAATTCTACCTTATCTGATTTATCTGTAACCACCCAAACAAATAAATAACAGACAAGTTCAGCAGCTGATACAGGTGCTAATTATTTATGAGCTAATTAAGGAGGTTCAGAAAAATAAGAAATGCTTCAACCACATACTTTTGTTGATTCTATTTTCCACATCTTTTGCAAGCTCTCTTCCAACCCAAAGAAGACCTCATCCCATCCCAAACTTTACTCTACCTATGCAGGTTCCCTACAATCCCAGAAAGTTTCCAATCTGCCTTACTCCCACTGCATTTCCCATTACACTGAGTGCTTTATTCTGACCCAAATGAGACTTGAGCCTATCCACAATCCTCTTTTCTATTGTTTGCTCTTAGTCCACCCACCAATATGTTATGTGAATTTGAATACGCGTTTAAACTCTGGATATGTAACTAAACAAGACCATTCCAGGCTTAGCCATCTCTAACATCAATAAGGAAACTGCTGATTATGTTGCTAAGCAACCAAAATCAAGCTCTGAAACTCTCAATCCAATAGTAATAGATTTAAAGGAGGGCATGACTGAAAGCAAAAGATATGGACAAATTTATGGACAAATTCTATCTATGTATCTGTGGTTTTTCATAGATTCCCTAGAATTGAAGGCTGGAGGAGATCATTCAAACATCTAGTTTGATCTGTGTATAAAAGACCATTACATTTCACCCTGTTGCCCTTGTATTGAGCCCAATAACATGTGTTTGACTAAAACATAACTTGTGTTTTGGCTAAAACACATTGTTATCCTTTTAGACCTAAGCAGCTAGTCAAAGGTCAGGGCGTTCCAGGAACTCCGGGTGTTCCAGAGGGGAGTATAAATTAATGATACAGTCTGGTATCTTTGGTGAAATCATGTTTATTTACAAGGAATGTACAAAGTCCTGTTTCTGAACACAGTCAGAATCACATAGCAAGGGGCATTTCCTTTGTTTGCTGTTCCAAGCCCTCCTTTCCAGCCAACACTCTGGACCCTAAAAGCTTTTTCTCTTATCTTTATCTCAGAGCTACATTAGTGCCATTCCAGGCTGTGTCTGCTTGTCTTTCTCTTCACTCTCTCCCCGTGTCTCTCTCTCACACACATCTGGCCAAACAATACCTCACGGAACCCTCCATCTTCATGGTGCTAATTTCTGGGCAGACTCTATTGTCCTTGTTTTAGGTGGAGCCCCTTAAATGTCTTTTACAGGTATCTTAAAGGAAGGGCATGTTCACACTATGACAGATATGGCAATCTACTGCCACATCCCTGGGAAGACTTTATTGAATTAGGTGTAAGTATCTTTGTGGTCCATTTTATTAAATTAATGGTTTATGTATTATTGTGGGCTGGAATTTTACTGAACCTCACAAGGGGGTGAACTGACATATGTGAGGAATTGAAGTTCAAAAAATTATATTGAATAACATGCCAGACAAGAATGGACTTTTGGGACAATAATGTTTCCTGGGGAATAGATTAATGCAAATTTCCTACATCCAGTTATTCAAACATGCCTTGAGGAGAGGGTCTTTGCTGATTTTACCTGTTGGCTGGAGATCAAAAGTCCAACCTGTATAAAGAAACAAATGAAGTGTCCAACAGATTGTTCTGATTTTGAGACAGTTGTGAACTTGTAACCATGGGGAAAATCCAGTTGTGGGTTTTGAAGGAATGACACCTACCAGAACCTGAGGTTAGCATGGGATGACGTATGGTAAGTTTTTTTAGCATGCATGCAAGTTCTTTTAGTGTTTTTTAATGTGTTTTCTCTTTAATGCTTTCACCTTAAGAATAAATGTGCTTGTTTAGAAAGACCTCTCTGGTAACTTGTAACTGAAGACAATTATATTGTTCATAGCCTCTGGAGAGAAAGCAAAGCACAGATGCTGGCCTATTTAGGGAGTCTGGCTTGCTGGGAATATCACAGTGTAGACAGGGAGCTGTGTAGCCTTGAAATACCCTGGTCAGGAGGGAGTGAGGTACAGGTCTCTGTCCAAGAGTGGTGACAGCTGGTAGCTGGAAACCTTTAAATGGGTGCTCTTGGTGGACAACAGAGGGAGAATACCAGTGCAGTTACCCTGAACTGTCATATATTTGATGGCAGCATATATGGGATCTAGGACAGCATGAATTCTCATAAGCACCAACAGTAGTTAAGTACATTAGAAGGGAAAAGCACAGAGAAATGTTCAGTCTTTTGGAGAAAGGAACAGTGAAATGAGAGACAAGGGAAAATGAATTAGGAAGAGCTGAAGTAAGATCAGCTGCTTGAATTTCACAGAAAAATTTAGCTCAACACTGGGGAGTGGATAAAAATACAGGTAGTCAACTTGCTGTATTCTGACAACCAGAAGAGAAATAATGGTCCAAGTTCACAGGAAAGATCCAGCCCACTGGCTGAGAGTCCAGCAGGCCAGGGAAATCTTGGAGTCAGCTCTCTGGAGAGAAAAAGGGAACATCTGTGCTCTGTAGAGACCAAATGTATCACTGCAACAGGGATTGATAGATCTACTGGTAGGCCAAGAGAGGATGCAGCTAAAGAGGGACTGGCTGCATCTGGAACCCCAGCTGCTTGAAGACCAGGAGTGCCAGCATCAGTACAAGAGAGAAGGAGAACCAGCAACAGCATGAGGAGAGAAAGAGGAGAAGTCGTGTTAACAGAGAGAAAGCAAAGCGCAGATGCTGGCCTGTTTAGGCAGTCTGGTTTTCTGGGAATATCACAGTGTAAGACATGGACCTGTGCAGCCTTAAACCTCCCTGTCTGGTGGAAGAGAGACATGAGTCTCTGCCCCAAAGAGGTTATGTCTGGGAGTCTAAAACCTTTAGAGTGTGTGCCCTCAAGGGAACATGGAAGGGGAATGCAAGTGCAGTTACCCTGAAACTGTGACACATACCTATTAGTTTCAAGAAGGCTTTAACCCAACACCGAAGAACAACATCTAACCCAGCCCATAACAACATATTCCAGAAAGGCATCCAGTCTTGATATGAAGACATCAAGAGATAGAGAATCCATCACTTCCATAGTTTGTTCCAGTGGTTAATTGTCATCACTGTGGTTTGTTTGTTTGTTTGTTTTAAACAAAGTCAATTTTCTAATTTTAATTTGTCTGGCTTAAACTTCCAGGGTATGTCTACACTACGAAATTAGGTCAAATTTATAGAAGTTGATTTTTAGGAAGCGATTTTATACAGTTGAGTGTGTGTGTCCCCAATAAGCTCATTAAGTCGGCAGAGTGCATCCACTGTACTGAGGCTAGCGTCGACTTTCGGAGCGTTGCACTGTGGTAGCTATCCCACAGTTCCCGCAGTCTCCACCACCCATTGGAATTCTGGGTTGAGCTCCCAATGCCTGATGGGGCAAAAACATTGTCACGGGTGGTTTTGGGTACATGTCGTCAGTCACCCCTCCCTCCGTGAAAGCAACGGCAGACAATCATTTTGCGCCTTTTTTTCCGTGCGGGCGCCATACTGCTTTCAGCAGATGGTGTAGTAGGACTGCTAACCATCGTCATCGAAAGACCGCTTCCATTGCCACTCTGCTCTCCTGCTCTTGTCTTGATCGATAGTGAATTTCTCCATGTTGGGTGTCATGGGCTCCCGCTTCACCTGCAACTCTGCTCTCCTGCTCTCATGAATCCACTTCACAGGTCCTCTCATTGTTCTCTATAAATATTTATTCTTGTGGCATCTGTCGTCAGCCACCACTTCCGCTGCAAATCTGCTCTCCTGCTCTCCTGCAGACGCCATACCACGGCAAGCATGGAGCCCGCTCAGATCACCGCGGCAGTTATGAGCATTGTAAACACCTCATGCATTATCCTGCAGTATGTTCAGACCCAGAACCTGCAAAAGCAGACGAGGAGGCAACGTCAGTGTGGTGATGAGAGTGATGAGGACATGGACACAGGCTTCTCTCAAAGTACAGGCCCTGGCAATTTGGACATCCTGGTGGCAGTGGGGCAGGCTTATGCTGTGGAACGCCGATTCTGGGCCCGGGAAACTAGCACAGACTGGTGGGACCGCATAGTGTTGCAGGTCTGGGATGATTCCCAGTGGCTGCAAAACTTTTGCATGCATAAGGGCACTTTCATGGAACGTTGTGACTTGCTTTCCCCTGCCCTGAAGTGCAAGAATACCAAGCTGAGAGCAGCCCTCACAGTTCACAAGTGAGTGGCGATAGCCCTCTGAAGCTTGCAATGCCAGACAGCTACCGGTCAGTCGGGAATCAATTTGAACTGGGCAAATCTACTGTGGGGGCTGCTGTGATCCAAGTAGCAAACGCAATCACTGAGCTGCTGCTATCAAGGGTAGTGACTCTGGGAAATATGCAGGTCATAGTGGATGGCTTTGCTGCAATGGGATTCCCTAACTGTGGTGGGGCGATAGACGGAACGCATATCCCTATCTTGGGACCGGACCACCTTGGCAGCCAGTACATAAACCACAAGGGGTACTTTTCAATGGTGCTGCAAGCACTGGTGGATCACAAGGGACGTTTCACCGACATCAACGTGGGATGGCTGGGAAAAGTACATGACGCTTGCATCTTCAGGAACTCTGGTCTGTTTGAACAGCTGCAGGAAGGGACTTACTTCCCAGACCAGAAGATAACCGTTGAAGATGTAATGCCTATAGTTATCCTTGGGGACCCAGTCAACCCCTTAATGCCATGGCTTATGAAGCCATATACAGGCAACCTGGACAGTAGTAAGGAGCAGTTCAACTATAGGCTGAGCAAGTGCAGAATGGTGGTAGAATGTGCATTTGGACGTTTAAAAGCACACTGGCTCAGTTTACTGACTTGGTTAGACCTCAGCAAACCAATATTCCCATTGTTATTGCTGCTTGCTGTGTGCTCCACAATATCTGTGAGAGTAAGGGGGAGACATTTATGGCAGGGTGGGAGGTTGAGGCA
Source organism: Terrapene triunguis (assembly GCF_002925995.2). Classification (NCBI taxonomy): domain Eukaryota; kingdom Metazoa; phylum Chordata; order Testudines; family Emydidae; genus Terrapene; species Terrapene triunguis. The sequence continues at coordinate 11,713,455 of NW_020664531.1, read as the reverse complement.
AATTGCCTAGCTGCTGATTACGTGCAGCCAGACACCAGGGTGGCTAGAAGAGCACAGCAGGGCATGCTGCACATCAGAGAAGCTTTGAAAACCAGTTTCATGACTGGCCAGGCTACGGTGTGAGAGTTCTGATTGTTTCTCCTTGATGATAACCCGCCCCCTTGGTTCACTCTACTTCCCTGTAAGCCAACCAACCTCCCCACTTTGATCACCACTTGCAGAGGCAATTAAGTCGTTGTTTCAAAATCATGCATTCTTTATTAGTTCATCACACAAATAGGGGGATAATTGCCAAAGTAGCCCGGGAGGGGTGGGGAAGGAGGGAAGCACTGGGTGGGGTGGTAGAGGAGCAGAGGAGGCCACACTGCACTTCAAAACTTATTGAAAGCAGTCCTCTGGGGTGGAGTGGTTGGGTGCCCGGAGCTGCTCCTCCCCCCACCCCGTGTTCTTGGGCGTCTGGGTGAGGAGGCTATGGAACTTGGGGAGGAGGACGGGCAGTTACACGAGCTGCAGCGGCAGTATGTGCTCCTGCTGCCTTTCCTGCAGCTCAACCACATGCCGGAGCATATCAGTTTGAAACTCCAGTAGCCTCAGCATTGCATCCTGCCGCCTCTCATCACGCTGCCACCACCTCTCCTCTTGCTCCCGCCACCTTTCCTCTTGCTCGTCCCTCCTGTCCTTGTGTTCATTTTCTGCTTTCCTGGATTGCCTTCTTATCTGCACTAGCCTCTGGGATGGAGATGTTGGGGGAGCGTTGAAACATTTGCAGCTGTGGGAGAAAGAAAAGGGAGAGTATTCTTTAAAAAGACACATTTTAGAGAACAATGGGTGGACTCTTTCACAGTGAACCGAGCTGTTAACATTACATAGCACATGTGTTTTGGTACAAGGTCGCATTTTGCCTCTTATATTGAGGGCCTGCTGGTTTTCTGAGGGGCTGCAGTTTTCGAGTTAACGTGCAGCACAAGCCCAACTAACCCCCCCCAACCCAATTCTCTGGGATGATCGCTTCACCCCTCCCCCCACCGTGTGGCTAACAGCGAGGATTATTTCTTTTCAGTCACAGGCACACCGCCCAGCAGGAACAGCCACCTCTGAATTTCCCCTTAATAAAATTTCCCTGTTTCAACCAGATGACCATGAATGATATCACTCTCCTGAGGATAACACAGAGATAAAGAATGGATGTTACTTGACTGCATTCCAGTAGCTGTACTGGTCGTGAATGCATCCCAAGTCTTCAGGGCAAATTAATCATTAAACACCCTTGCTTTTAAACCATGTATTATATTTACAAAGGTACACTTACCAGAGGTGCCTTCTCTGCCTTCAAGGTCCGGGACCCCGCCTTGGGAGGGTTGGGAGAGTATTGGCTCCAGGGTGATAAACAGTTCCTGGATGTCGGGGAAAACGGTTTCTCCGCTTGCCTGCTGTGTGCTACCCTCCTCCATCTCGTCATCCCCAAAATCCTCATCCCTGTTGAGTGAGACTTCCCCCTTGCAGGAGTCCACGAACAGGGGTGGGGTAATGGTGGGGGCACCCCCTAGAATGGCATGCAGATCATCATAGAAGCAGCATGTCTGGGGGTCTGACCCGGAGCGGCCGTTTGCCTCTCTGTTTTTTTGATAGGCTTGCCTGAGCTCCTTAAGTTTCACGCAGCACTGCTGCGGGTCCCTGTTATAGCCTCTGTCCTTCATGCCCTTGGAGATTTTTTCAAATATTTTGGCATTTCGTCTTTTGGAACGGAGTTCTGATAGCATGGATTCGTCTCCCCATACAGCGATCAGATCCAGTACCTCCTGTACGGTCCATGCTGGAGGTCTTTTGCGATTCTGGGACTCCATGGTCACCTCTGCTGATGAGCTCTGCATGGTCACCTGTGCTGATCAGCTCACCACGCTGGCCAAACAGAAAATGAAATTCAAAAGTTCCCGGGGCTTTTCCTGTCTACCTGGGCAGTGCATCTGAGTTGAAAGTGCTGTCCAGAGCAGTCACAATGGAGCACTCTAGGATAGCTCCTGGAGGCCAATACCGTCGAATTGCGTCCACACTACCCCAAATTCGACCCGGCGATGTTGATTTCAGCGCTAATCCCCTCGTCAGGGAGGAGTACAGAAATCGATTTTAAGAGCCCTTTAAGTCGACAAAAATGGCTTCACCGTGTGGATGGGTGCAGGGTTAAATCGATCTAATGCTGCTAAATTCGACCTAAACATGTAGTGTAGACCAGGGCCCAGTCACTGCTTTTAGTTATGCATTTCTCTGCTAACTTAAAGAGCCCTTTAGTACCTGGTATCTTCTCCTATGAAGGTACACTGTAATCAAGTCATCTCTCAGTCCTTATTGATAAACTGAACAGTTTGAGCTCTTTAAGTGTCTTAGGGTGACCAGATAGCAAGTGTGAAAAATCGGGACAGGGGGTGGGGGATAATTGGCGACTATATAAGAAAAAGCCCCAAATATCAGGACCATCCCTATAAAATCGGGACATCCGGTCACCCTAAAGTCTTTCACTAGAAAACATTTTCTCCAGCCCGCAAATAATTTTGTGTTGCTTTTTTCAGTAGCCTCTCCAATTTCTTAATATACTTTTAAAAATATGGATGACAGAACTGTATGCAGTATTCCATTATCAGTCTCACCAATGCTGTGTATAGAAGTAAAATCTCCTTCCAGACCCTACTCCTACTTACTACTCCCCAGTTTATACATCCAAAGATTACACTACCCCATTTTTGGGACAACATCACACTGGTGTTCATGTTGAGTTGCTTGTCCAATATGACCCATAAATCTTTATCAGAGTCACTGCTTTCTAGGAAACACGCCCTCAATCTGTAGGTATGGCCTGTGTTCCTTGTTTCTAGATGTATAACTTTGCCTTTGGCTGTATTCAACTGCATTTTGATTACATAGGCTAAAGTTACCAAGTGATCCAGATCCCTCTGTATGACCGCCCTGTCCTCATTTATTTACCATTCCTTCAATCTCTGTCATCTGCAAATTGTAAGTGTGATTTTATATTTACTTCCACATCTTTGACAAAAATGTTGAATACCATCAGACTTAGCACTGATCCCTGCAAAACCCCACTAGAAACACCCCCGTGTGATGATTGCCATTGACAACTATTTTTTGAGATCTGTTTGTTAGTTAGCTCTTATTCCATCTAATGTGGTGCTTTATTCATATTGCATAGTGCTAATTTTTAAATTAGAATGTCATGCAGTACTAAGTCAAATGCCTTACAAAAACCTAAGGATATCCCATCTATTCAGTTACCTTTAATAACAAATCCTGTAATCTCATCTAAGAATAAAATCAAGTTTGACATAATCTATTTTCTATTCTCCATGAAACCATGTTGGCTGGTGTTAATTATAATCCTATTCTTTATTTTTTTTTTTAATTGAATCTCATTTCAGCTTTTCAATTATTTTTACTGGTATTGATGTCAAACTCGAAAGCTTATAGTTACCTGGTCATCCTACTTGCTCTTTTTGAAAATTGGAATGACATTTAGCACTCTTCTAGTTGTCTGAAATTTTCCTGGCATTCCAAGATGTATTAAAAATTAATGTCAACGGGCCAGAAACTGTATGGCTGAGTAGATAGAGCATTGGACAGGGACTCCAGTGACCTGCGTTACAGTGTCAGAATGGCTGAGTGGTCTAAGGCGCAAGATTCTGTCTTGCTCTCAAGTGGGTGTTCTGGTCTCTGGATTGAGGTGTAGGTTCAAATCTTTAATAGGCAGAAGGTTTAAAACACACAAAAGGAAGTATTTTTTCACACAATACAGAGTCAACCTGTGGAACTCCTTGTCAGAGGATGTTGTGAAGGCCAAGACTATAACATGGTTCAAAAAACAACTAGATAAATTCATGGAGGATAGGCCCATCAATGACTATTAGCCAGGATGGGCAGGGATGGTGTCCCTAGCGTCTGTTTGCCAGAAGCTGGGAATGGACGATAGGGAATGGGCAACAGAGAATGGGCAACAGGAAATGGATCACTTGATGATTACCTGTCCTGTTCATTCCCTCCAGGGCACCTGGCATTGGCCACTGTCAGAAGACAGGATATTGAGCTAGATGGACTTTTGGTCTGACCCAGTATGGCCATTCTTATGTTATGTAGAAATCGCCTCAGCCAGCCCTTTCTGGACTATTGGGGGTAATATATGGGGAACCCATTTAGGACAATTGGGTGCAATATCACTCATCTGAGGCTGCTGATTTAAACAATGTTTATCTCTAGTAGATTTTGTTTAACATCCTCTTTGGTTACCAATGGACTGGAAAATACTTCATTTCCTCATGTGATACAAATATATCAACTTTCTTATTTACAAATACAGAATAGAATATTTATTAAAACTACGAGGACTCCGGTGGCACCTTACAGACTAACATTTATTTGGGCATAAGCTTTTGTCAGTAAAAAACCCACTTCTTCAGATGCATGGAGTGAAAATTACAGATACAGGCATAAATATATATTGGCACATAAAGAGAAGGGAGTTCATGAGCCAATATATATCTTCATGTGCCAATATATATTGATGCCTGTATCTGTATTTTTCACTCCATGCATCTGAAGAAGTGGGTTTTTTTACCCATGAAATCTTATGCCCAAATAAATCTGTTAATCTTTAAGGTGCCACCAGACTCTTTTCTTTCTTTCTTTCTTTCTTTTTGGACACAGACTAACACGGCTACAGAATATTTATTGAACACTTATGTCTTTTTTTAATTATGAACAATTTTACTATAAATTGTGAAGATTCCACCCCCATATACTTTAAAATCTCCTTTTTATTGTCCTAAGCCCTGCCAGACATGTTTTTCCCCTAATGTCTTTAGCTTTCCTTATCACTTTTCTACACTTCGTAACAATAAGCACTCATCACCATAGTACCTAAGTACTTTCCAGGCATTAGGTCTGCATGCTGAAGCACCTAGTAAATAGCAAGAATCTTTTGCTCGTTTCCTTTCTCTGATAGAAGAAGCTCTGCTTTGGATATTCATGTTTTCTCTCTTCTGCTGATGTAAATCCAGAACAACTCTGCTGAAGTTAAAGATCAGAATTTAGTGTTCTTTATCATTTGCTGGGAAACTAGGAAGAGAAATGCTAATA
>NW_020664531.1:11575874-11703319 GCF_002925995.2 Terrapene triunguis | reverse complement strand
GTAGCAACTTCAGCAAGCTCAGAGACTGGAGGTGGCACTGATAACAAAGAATCAATGGTTGTCTCTAAAGGAGACACATCTGAAGGCTCCTCTGGAGTAAGGTTGCTCAGAGATTAATGTTTTCTCAGCAGGTCGATGTGGCTACACCAAACTTGTCCATTTGTGGTCTGGACCTTATATGAGATGGGACCAGTGACCTCAATGATTGTTGAAGGAATGCACATTGGTCCAGCTCTGTAGCTTTTAGTGAATATGCGTTCTTGTGGTATGAAGAAACACAGGGTAGATAATGACAGGGAGGACTCCCAAAATGGATCCTGTTTGTGTTGCAATTCCTCAGAGATGTCAGGGTTGAGACGGTCAAGGCATGTCCTAAAATGTCATCCCATGAGTATCTTGGCTGAGCTAATTCCAGTAGTCTGGTATGGAGTGACGTTGAGTGATGAGGAACCTGGCAAGTCTTGTCAGACAGTCTCCCTAAATGATCCTCGTTTTGGCAACTTTGTCTGCACCATCTATTCGGCCTGACTGTTCACTTGGGGATATCATGACACAATAGTGACAGCTCCAATGAGATTGTTTCTGGCAAAGTCTTTGACTCATCAGATGTAAAAGCAGTTCTGTTATCGGACACAATAGTATCTGGGAATCCATGAGTCATGAACGGTTGACATAGAATAGTGATCATTGCAGTAGACGTTTGTGATGAGATTAATATCACTTTAAACCATTTTGAGAAATAGTCTACTCGATCTTTCCCTTTAAGGGCACCACGACATCAATATGGATTCTTAACTATGCTTTCTCAGTCACTTCCCAGGAGATGTTGGGGCTTTGGGTGGATTTTGTTGAGTAACTAGGCATGTGCTATGCTCATTTACGATTTTTCCTATGTCAACATCAATTCCAGGCCACCAGACATAACTTTGGGCTAATGTTTTCATGCGCCCAATTCCTGGATGTGTTATCTGTAATGTAGCTAAGATGACTCAGCCATCTCTTTCTGGAATAATGACATGATGTCCCTATAAGAGGCATCCTTTATGGGTGGAAAGCTTAAGTTTAAAAATGGTTTGAACTCCACGGACCATTTCTCAGCTAGCCATCCTCTCCACACCCAGCTGAGAACATGTTCCCATCTCAGATTCTTGGCAGTTACTTTTGCAACCTTGTTGGCTTTAAGAGGCTGGTCAGGGAGGGATTCCAACATCAAAACTTCAGCTGAAGAAGGCACAGCACAATCCTGTATCTATAACAGCATTTGGCTCAGTGTCTCAGCAATCAGTTTTCCTGGCTTGTAGACAAGTGTGTAGTCATAAGCACTTAGCATGACACTCATTGCTATATTCCTAGTAACATGACTGCAAGTGTCAGCTTGTTATTGGAGAGAATTCATAGAACTGGCTTGTGGTCAGTCCAAATCTCAAATGCATGATTGTAGAGGTAACTGTGGAATTTCTTGACTGCGGCAATGATAGTGAGCACTTCTTTATCAATTTGTGCATAGGTTTTTTTTTTCTTGGTGGATGTTAAAGTTCTTGAATAGCAGGTGATAGGTGCCTGAGTTCCACCTGGAAAGAGAATGGCTGAGTATGGTGCTGACACTGTAGGGCAGTGCATCACAGGTAATGATCAATGGCCTCTGTTCATCGTAGTGGACAAGGATGCAGTCAGATGTCAGTAACTTCTTGACCTTCTTGAAGACATCTGCATGTTTGTGAGCCCACTTTCATGGAACTCCTTATCAAGAAAGAAATGAAGAGTTTCAGTGACTGTTACCTTTCTTGGAAGAAAAACTGTAGTAGAAGTTGAGCAACTGAAGAAATGCTTGAAGTTCCTGTTTGGATTTTGGCTCAGAGGCATCATGGATTACCCCCTTGTTTTCTGTTAGGTGCATACCAGTGTACTGACGTGATAGCCTAAGAGGGTGATATTTATAGCTCCAATTTCACATTGTTCTTTCTTGACTCGAATGACTGACCTCTCAAATCAGTGCAAGACTTCTTGAAGTCACTTGGCAAGTTCATCCTCAGTTGATCTAATTATCATGATGTTGTCAAAATATGGTACAGCACATGGAATTCTGGAAAGTAGAGTTTACATGAAGCATTGGAAAATTCCAGGTGCAATGGAAATTCCAAACTGGAGCACTTAATTTGAAATGCTCTTTGATGAGACAGAATCATCTGGACATCTGTAGCATTGTTGTCAACTATCAGTCGTTGATATGCTTATGCAAGGTCAAGTTTTGCAAAGACTCCTCCTCCAGCAAGAACAGGGTAGTTGGTTAACAAAAGGCACTGAGTTAGGGTGCTGTTTGAGTGCCCAGTTCAAAGTGCACTTATAATCTCCACAGATTCATACATTTCTGTTCAGCTTGAGTATGGGTACTGTCGGCATAGCCCTTTTCATATGTGTAACAGGATAAAAGATTCCCTGTGCAAGGAGGTGCTCTAGCTCTGCATCAATCTTTGAATGTAGGGCAGATGGTATGTCCTGAACTTCATATGGATTGGCATGACTGCCGAATCCAGATGGAATGACACTGGTGGTCCCTTGTAAGCTCCCAGTCTTCAGAAAACATTTGAGGGAGTTTGTTGATGATCTTTCTTAATTGCTATTTTTGAGGCCATGGATGCCATGCATGCTGATTCTCAGTGGTATAAACCTCTTCATGCCTACAAGGTTTTCACAATGACCTTTTTTTGACAATGAGAGACAATCTTTCACAGAAAAAGCCATAGCAAACATTCACATCAGAGCTTCTGATGAGGTCAACATTTTGTCCATTGTAGTCCCAAAGGCTGCATGATGGATGTGGAAATTTGGGAGGACAATGTGGAAAAAACAACAACAATGTGTCTTCATTCATGATTGAAACTGAAGAAACAGAGTCAACTTCCATTTCTCACTCAGTGCCATTGATGGACACTGTCACAAATGTTTCAGAAACTCGAGATTCCTTGTTGTGGATGCTCTGAATGGAATGAAGATTCTTGACACCATTGTTGAATGAAGTGTTGAGGTTGTTTGATGCTTGAGAATGAGAATACTTCTCATTTTTCTTTTGCTTCACATTGTTGATCTTTGATAGTCAGCCTCATTCAAGATGACCTTTCTTCTTGCAGAAACAGCACTTGATGTCTTTGAATCTGCAAGCAGAGTGTTGATATTGTCCTCCTCAGCCTAAGCAGATGTTCAGACAATTAATCTTGTCCAATGACATTAATGTGATTTTAGTTCCTATTCTTCCACTGAGTTTGTAGAAAGATGATAATCTTTCTGATCCTGATGGACAGTGTTCACATTGGTTGCCACAACAGGAATTTCCTTATTTTTGGTGGCCAAAGACTTTTCCTGTGCAATGGAAAATGTTAAATTCAGCTCAGCAACGAGACAGCACTGAAGTTCTTCATCCTGAACTCCACAGACAAAGCAATCTCACAGCATGTCATTGAGAAAATTACCAAAGTTACAATGTGTGGCGATGTGACACATCTCAGCAATCTAGGTGGTGAAGCCCTCATGAGCTCATTGGTTTCATTTATGAGATTGAAATAGTTGAACACTGACAGATGACATAGGTGACAAATGTGCCTTCAACAAAGTTATGATTTCATTGTATGCCTTGGTCTGGGGCAAAGCAGGTGCAATGAGTGATCGTATAATGTTGAATATCCTGGTCTTGCAGATGATCAGAGACCAGCCCATTTATGTTTGGAGTTGAATATATTTGCTTCAAAATAATAAGTATGTTTTTTATAAATAAGAATCCTGTGATTCAGGTTGACTTGCATCAAAGTTCTCCATATGTACCAACATGGCCATTTCAAGTTGCAGGTGCACCACGTTGGTTCAGATTCCAAGATGGCAGCCTTCTAAATAAAATGTTTGCTGGTCATTCTTGAGATTATGATTTTCTACTGGGTGTGGTTCCAGAATCCTGCTGCTTGTCTTTAATTTTCAACAGGATCACATTCTTGTCACCAGAAAAATTATTTGTGTAGTGAAGGACACTACAGTCAGCGGCAACAATGAACTCTCTTATTTTGGTTTTGTCAGGAACAGGAGAAATACAGACAAACTGCCCACTAGGCTGGAGGATGCTGAATTGGACTCAAAGTGAATCCTTTCCTTTCTAGACAACAACTCCTGGGTACTAACAGCAGTGCCCTGGTGAGCTCATTCACCAACATAAAGTACAGCACCCTTTACGCGTACATAACACAGGTCAATCACAGAGCTTTCTTCAACCTAGAGAATTTTTTTTAAATAGATAATACAGTAAACTAACCAATCCATTGTCTTAGAACATTTTCAGGGGATTCTGAAAATATGTATGAAAAGCAAAATGACCACATCTTTCCTATAACGATTCATGCTGGAAGTTCATGTTGTATGGAATGCATTTCACCTCACCTAGTAGTTACAATAAGACAGTTTACCTAGTAGATACAATAAGATCTCAGACTTATCCTATAACTTCAATGTCATGACAAATTTACCTTTCTTAACATACCCATTCCTCAGACAGGTGCCTGCAGTTCTATCATGTAGCGGGCCTTATTCTAGATTACACATGTTTGACACCACTGTAACTCCATTGACCTCAATAGAGCTACTTCTGAATTACACCAATGTAAGTGAGAGGAGAATAAGGTCTACTATTTTTATGTATTTATTAAGTATTTCATTCGCTTCAAAAATAAATAATAATAAAAAAAAACGTACAGAACGGGAACATATGGGCCTGGAAATTCTCTTGTAATGCTGTCAGCAGACCCTCCCATTCCTAAAACCCTGATCCTACAAAGTCTTACTCGTATGCTCAAAGGCACTGAGTTCAGTGAGATTACTGATGAACGCAATGTTTCGCATGATCCTTTGCAAGATCTGAACCTTAAACCTGTTCAGAGTGCCGAACTCAGTGGAGAATGGGAGTTGAGCTTTGTATTTTCAGTTTATTCCAAAAGTTGATGTAGAAAAATAGAGTGATCTTTTCTTCTCCAGATTAATAATTTTACAATGAGCTAGTCCATTATTTCTGTCACTGAATTCCTTTGTACTGTGCACTTTCATCATTACCATGTTGTTTACCAATAAATCAAGGAAAGAGCTCATTTTGGTAATATAAGCAGCTTTACAAACTCATTTTGGAATAACTGTTTGCAAAATAAATAAATACATTTAAAAAAAAAGTGTATTCCAAGTGCTGTTTGTTGGGATTAGTCATGGAATGTTTGGGAGCTTTTTGTAGTAATAAAAAATAGAATGACACTCACAGGAGAGGGCTTGCAAGGTGATCATGTAAGACAATTGTACACAGGGAAATATTGAAAGAAGTTTGGGGTGGAGGGAAGGAAGACCACAATATGCAATTCTCCTAAGCAATAATAAATTGCCTATATAGAATTAATGATCTCCAGACATTTCTTTTAAAAGACTTGAAAAGAACTAATTAATGGAGCACATTTCAAGCTAAGCAAATTGCAATGATAAATGGCATTACTGGAAGCTATAAATGCAATTTGTAACTGGAGGAAAGGAGCAAAACATCACTCAGAACATTAAGGAACGCAATTAAGCAAAACATTTGGAAGCACTTAATTACATCTGCAGAGGATAGTTAAGTGAGATCTGGTGTCTTGCATTAGTAGCAATATCAAACCTTCAGTAAATTGCTTAAGCATAAAGAAAGTAGACTATTTGCTGTCAATATAACATTTGATTTGGAACATAGGCAAAATATTCCTGTATTGATAAATTGTGCAGACCTCTGAAAAAGATAAACAGATTCTTAGTAATTATAAAGTTTAAATCATAGGAAGAAAAGAGGACAAGAAAACACATACGTTTTCTTGTTCAACTAAATGTCGTTAGGAATAATGAACACATGCCTAACCAGAACCAGTAGAAGGAATATGGAGTGGATTCTCTCTCAGTTACGGCTTCAACCTGCAAAGTGCTAAGAACTCCGTCCCTAATCTAGCTAAGCACTTAAACACATGGGTAGTCCCACTGACTTCACAATCACTTGTAAATACTCCCCTCCCTCCATGAGATTGTCTGCAGAAACTAAACCTGGGCACCCAAGAGGCAGTATACAACTCATAAACCTTGCTCTATAAATGGTCTCACCACTAGAGGTGGACAAAGATCCACACTATGGCAGTGGGAGTTAACTCTTTTCTGGTTTGGAGGCAGAGTGAACCTAGCAGGATCCAGCCCTTAAGAAGGTATAAACCAGCAATTACTCTATTGAAATCAGTGGGTTTATGCTAGGGCAAAACTGGTATGAAAGGAGATCAGGCCCTATGTTTCTGAGAACTAATGGAGTGATGAATGGTATATTTCTGTTTCTGGATAGTATTTTTATTAAAGATTGGCCTTTAATGGTGGTTGATCATTATAATTCTTTGTCCTATTTTATCAGCGGTGGGGGAGTGAATTTATTAGCACATTGTATCATCTCATAAATTCTCTTTCAATTTATTTTTGTTGTATAGGGATATTTTTCAGTTACACAAGCTTATGTACAAATATGGGTTTTAGTTGGTCTGTTGTTATATGTACAGGTCATGATGGCCTCCTTCCACAGGAAAACTTGGTGAAGGGGACAAAAAGGGAGGAAAATTCCAGGAAGTTCACCTTGTAGCATTTTCATCCCAATTGTTCCAGTGAGAAGCTGAGATTCCATTCCCCACTCTATAGTGCATAACACACTGTTTGGCCAGCCCCAGACCCCACAGAAGATCAAGCACATCTGCACAATGTGGGAAGCAAGTCTATTGAGTAGATGCCTAGGCGATCACTTGTCTTTTCACTGTTTCCAGTTTCTCTGCCTATATTTTGTACCCCTTCTTTTTTTGCTACCAAGTTATGACTCTTAAACTCCCTGTTAGGAATGGAGTTTAGCTGCTTCTTGATGTGAATGTCATTCTAGGAAAAAGTTAGCCAGGAAATCCTGTCCATAGGATTCATTGACAGTAGTTTTTTACAGAGACATTTTGTGACATCTATCACCAGCCTTAAAAATTAGAATCCTAATTCTAGTTCTAGTTCTGAATATCTCTGACTGATAGTATTGTTAAAAGAGAGAGAGAGAGAGAGCGAGAGAGAAAATTTCTCTCCCCCCCCCCCCTTCAGATTGTAATGATTGTGAAAGGTACTGGTTTGACATGAAACATCCTTTGTGTAACCAGGCTCAGAAGCAACACAAGCCCCTTTGCAGCAGCTTGACAGTATGACTCAGTTCCTTTCTGGAGGGACCACATACTAGGAGCAGTATTGACAAACCAAAGTGTTCAAACCTCATGAGTCACCCCCTCCAAACCTCAACCCCCAAAATTCTGAGATTGGCTTTAATATCATAAACTTGTTTAATACACATATTCTGCCTACTCGAAAACATGGGTGCCAAATTTTGAATCTCAGATATTATCACTGATTTATAGAAGCCCTTTGCGCACTTTTGATATTAAGTATTTTTGAATCATAAGTGGACTCTCAAATAATGGTAATTTGTGAAGCTCCCCCCCCACACACAAAAAAAGCCAAAATTCACCTAAAATTGTTTAGTGAATACCATACAAGCAGTTCAGTAGCCAAGCAGTTCATAGCATACTATCTAATCCTTGCTTCTCAAACTCCAAAGATTTACTTAGTTGTTGTTTTAACATCTTCTATTAAGTGTCTAATGATTTTGCTTTTATCTGATATAGTGACCATTTTGAAAATATCATTGTTCCCAATACTGGTCTTAAGAGAATCAGCTGATCAACAGGGATAAAGCTGGTAATGTATTTTGCTTGCTCAGCGTAATATATTAATATTTCTATTATATTTTATTCTTCTTCATGGGAATGGATGTGACCTGTGCTCACACTGCATTTTATATTATGCTGCAATTGTAAACGTATCTTTTGCAGATTGGTAGAGAGGGAGACTTGTAACATACTCACTAGTGAGTTACACCTGAATTGGGGTATCGTCCCCCAGCTATACACAGGGCTCATGGGACCCTTTTGTACCACTCCAGTGCTTTTATGTGGCCTAAAGGGGCCAGAGCAGAGGTGAGGCTCTCACCTTTTAATGACATCTAGTCAAACCCAATTTCTGATACACAATTCTGCCCTATGGGAGATCCACATTAGAACCCTATGTTTGCAACCCCAGATTTCAGCAGTGCTTGTGAGGTGATGCTTTTAATTCCAAGAGGATGAAGGGAGGGAGGCAATGTTTTATAGTGTCTACCCCTACTGGCCAGATTAGAAGAGAAGAGCTGTTTGAAGAGGACCTGGTTCCTTACATCGCACTGGGAGTTCAAGTTGAGTTTTTTATCCACTCTGACCTCTAATTCCTTTTCTCAGTCACTGCTTTCCAAATTAGTCCAATCCTAAATGAATGACCTTCATTCTTTCTTAGATATTTCCTAGCTCAGAAATGTTGACCTAACATAGGCCTAGTACAGGAAATGCTCTTGCAGGAGTGTGGTTGCTCTGAGGGAGCAGTTATTGGTTGGAGAGGGATATATTTACAGAGAAGCAGAAGATGGTTTACAAAGTTAAACTATGAAACAACCCCATTATCCAGACCCTGAGGTATGTCAATACTCCAGTGTAAGCCCAGGATTAGTAGAACTTGAGTTAGAAGATCCTGGGTTTGTTAACCTAGGGCTTGAGCATCTACCCCCATTTGTAACCCCAGGTTGGGGATTGTTGAACCCTGAAGCCCCAGTGTCTACACTGCATTATGCGGATCTGAGTCCAACCACCCATATCCCAGACTTCCTAGTGCCATCCCAAACTGTGGTTGCTCTAGCCCTTTGTTCGTGGTGCAGTGTGGGAAAACTTGACTGTCCACCAAACTTGACTGTTCAGGGGAGAAAGAAAGTCAGCCTGTGGGATTGTAGGATACTTTTGGCAGACTCCCAGAGCACAAGTCCAGTGGAGCTATGTCTACATTGCAGAGCAATAGGACTTGGACCCTGGATCCCAGCTTGACTCAGGTTTGATTAAGTTTGAGCCTGGGTTTGAACCCTAGGCTTACATAGCAGTATAGACATGCCCTTGGATGCTAAAACTGAAATGTGTTCTATTGTGGGAGACCAACCACAGGAGGAAACCAAATAGCAGTTGTAGGGCATTTGGAAATTCTCCCTAAAAAAAAAATGGATGGGACTGTCTGTCTCCTTTGTTTCCAGTTACTTTAGATGTGAGCTTGGAGTCTGGAGAAAGAAACTAGAGACGAAGGTCCAGCCCAGCTGCCTCTACTATGAGCATAAGTGGAGGAAAAGAAGGACAGGAGCCCATGAAAGTATTGGAGCTGCTATCCAGCTGTGGAAGAGGAAAGTGCAGGGAAGGAAGCCACTCTGCAGTATATCCAGAGAAGCAGGAGGCAAGAGGAAGTGCCCCAAGGGTCGGTCCTGGGGCCGGTTTTGTTTAATATCTTTATTAATGATCTGGAGGATGGTGTGGACTGCACTCTCAGCAAGTTTGCCGATGACACTAAACTAGGAGGCATGGTAGATACACTAGAGGGTAGGGATCGGATACAGAGGGACCTAGACAAATTAGAGGATTGGGCCAAAAAAAACCTGATGAGGTTCAACAAGGACAAGTGCAGAGTCCTGCACTTAGGACGGAAGAATCCCATGCACTGCTACAGACTAGGGACCGAATGGCTGGGTAGCAGTTCTGCAGAAAAGGACCTAGGGGTCACAGTGGACGAGAAGCTGGATATGAGTCAACAGTCTGCTCTTGTTGCCAAGAAGGCTAACGGCATTTTAGGCTGTATAAGTAGGGGCATTGCCAGCAGATCGAGGGACATGATCGTTCCCCTTTATTCGACATTGGTGAGGCCTCATCTGGAGTACTGTGTCCAGTTTTGGGCCCCACACTACAAGAAGGATGTGGAAAAATTGGAAAGAGTCCAGCGGAGGGCAACAAAAATGATTAGGGGTCTGGAGCGCATGACTTATGAGGAGAGGCTGAGGGAACTGGGATTGTTTAGTCTCCAGAAGAGAAGAATGAGGGGGGATTTGATAGCAGCCTTCAACTACCTGAAGGGGCGTTCCAAAGAGGATGGAACTCAGCTGTTCTCAATGGTGGCAGATGACAGAACAAGGAGCAATGGTCTCAAGTTGCAGTGGGGGAGGTCTAGGTTGGATATTAGGAAACACTATTTCACTAGGAGGGTGGTGAAGCGCTGAAATGCGTTACCTAGGGAGGTGGTGGAGTCTCCTTCCTTGGAGGTTTTTAAGGCCCGGCTTGACAAAGCCCTGGCTGGGATGATTTAGTTGGGAATTGGTCCTGCTTTGAGCAGGGGGTTGGACTAGATGACCTCCTGAGGTCCCTTCCAACCCTGATATTCTATGATTCTATGATTCTATGAACCAGTGGGATGCATCTTCAGAAGTTTATATACTTTGCATAAACTTTAGATAAGCTTCCAAACATTTAGCGACTCTTTCAAATATGATCTGAACTTTGAACCTTTGTGGGTTTATCTGCTTTTATGTAAAGTGCCCCTATGTCAAATATAAAATAGCTGCTGAATCCGATATCACTGTGCAATGACTGTTGTTAAATGTTGACTTTTTAAGAGTGGCCACTGTAAGATAAATATCAAGAAGCAGACAAAGTGAATAATGTTGACTAAGACCATCACATTATTTAAAGTAACTTTCCTCAATGAACAATGCTTTAAAAATATTTATTTTATAATTATTCTATATATTTACATTTAGTACATAATTATTTTTGCAGATACATAAAAAAGACATAGTGGAAAATATAAACAAATCATACATGTGAATTTGATCAGTGAAGACCAAACCACATTTCAGACATTTATTTCTTCTGAAACCCTGAATAACAGAATATCTAATGGAAGTGTTGAAGGCAACTCTTTTTGTCTAAATCCTTTAGTTTATTTGTGCAACATTTTAGACCTCAGTTATGTTCAATATGTAAAGGACATCATAGATTTAACTTCTGGTGCTATTTAATTTCTGAATATATAATAAAAGGCCTCCATATATCTAAATATTTATCTTGTTATTATGCCTGTCTTGATTTTCTGCAATCTGATGCATATCAGATACATTAGCAAGTCTATCCCACATCTTGGGTACCGTTTTAATTTATGAATTTATTCAGATTTCTAAAATATTTTTGAAAAGTTGCTGTCTAAAATTCTAAGCATCTTTCACATAAACTGCAAAAACAGATAATCTGGGGTTTACCCTGGGACTATAACAGTAGGTTAGGTTCAAAATGCTACTGCATAACTATATTTATAGCAGTTTTATGGGATTTTATAGTGATTAAGACACTTGATTGGATATTGTTGTGCATGCATTTCATAGATCCTACAAAGTGATGAATGCCCATCAGATGCAATTTACAATTACTGTGTATTTTCTTCTGTTTGAGTCATATAGGGCTCTGTAGACTTATTTGGAACGATAGAAAAATGACATCAGATTTGTGTTTTATTTCAAGTTTTTTGACACAAGCAGACAGGATCCAGGTTGACAATTTGTTTTAATTACTTACTAAGCTAATTATGTAGTATTGATACCCTGTGTTTACTTTCATGGTTTTAAGGACTTTGAATTGTTTTCATTGAGAAGTTTAGGTAGCCTGAAGTTTCTCTGAAAGTTGTCAAAAGTACCAGCTGTCGTGAGCATTCATTCATTCTCCTCTCCCACCATTTTAACAGCCACATTTATAGAACTGGGGTTTAGCTCTCTGGTTCGTCAAATTGGTATTATAATTCACAGACAATCAACAAATTAGTGCTTCGGGATTCACATTTAAAATCATGGGAAACTCTCATAACTATAATGGGATGAAGGTTTTATCTGTTTTAGCAATTATATTTTGTAATGCTGAACTAACAATAATTATTCTCTCAAAAGAGTTCATTTACTTTGGAAGGAATTGCAGATATTAAGTTGTGTTCTAGTTAGGGATAAACAGACGAAATAGTCTTGAAAATTTATCCTGTCATCTCCATCCTGATTTTGGTCCATGCTGATGTTTTGATTGCTGTAATTCTCCTTTGTTTGCCCCACTATCGTCTGTTACCTCTACATCCTACTACTCCACTCAGTTCAAAATGCTTCTGTCTAGACAATCTTCCTTTACCACCATTTTGATCATGGTCTCGCCTCCTGATACTTCTTCACTGGCTCCCACTCACCTGACATGCATAGATGTCTATAATTCTGCATCTCCGTTCTTATATGCTCCTACAGCCTCTCCTATTTCCTACTCTCTGCTCATGCTTGTCACCTCCCTACTTCCTTTGTCTTTTTTATCCACTCATACTTCACTGCCGTCTCTGTAATGGAGTGTGCTGAGCCTAATAACTCCTTGGGTAGTGGCACCCACCCTTAAAGCAGTGGTTCTCAAACTTATTTGATCACCCCACCCCTTCTTTGTGTCTGTAGTAGTTTGACCCCCCTCTGGGCTCCCAGACAAGAGCTGCCACTCTCCCGCTGCCCGGCTCTTGAAGGCAGAGCGGAGAGCAGCAGCTGCTGGCTGGGTGCCCAGCTCTGAAGGCAGTGCTGCTGCCAGCAGCAGCACAGAAGTAAGGATGGCAATACCATACCATGTGACCCTTATTTCTTCATTGCTGCTGGCAGTGGCGCTGCCTTCAGAGCTGGGTGCCCAGCCAAAAGTGGCCGTTCTTCGGCTGCCCAGCTCTGAATGTGTGCAGTGCATTTCCCCCCCCCCCCAAAGCTTCTCATGCCCCCGCCCCCGAATACATTCAATGCCATCCTAGAGGGGCATGCCTCTCCCCCCCAGTTTCAGAAACTCTGCTTTAAAGGGCCCAGCATGCTCCACCACAACCCTATCCTTCTCATTAATGTACTGCAACCTTTGTCCGTCTTCATTTTTGAGAAGCCACTGAAGCCTCCTTCTTGAAGCATTTGTGCACTAGTAGCCATTCACCACTCTGTGTATGGCATATTTAGACTTATTTGTTCTGCCTTCCTCCTCCTGTTATACTATAAAAACCCTTTGGGGAAGGAATCTGCTATCGATGTGCCACTTTCCTAGCATTGTAGGCACTGTGTTGATTTGCAGTGTTCTACACATGCATTGATATCATTATTTAAATGTGATTTTTATCTTTATAGGATTAAGTAAGTCAAGTGTTGTACACAAGAGCTAAAGTATAAAAACACACGTTTCAAGCTACAATGTGCCTCATCGTTAATAAAAGGAAATACTCTGAATAATGGTTAGCTTGTTCAGATAAGAGACTTACAAATTGGAATATTTATTTACACTTCCATTAAAACAAAATTCAGTGCACAGAATAATGTGTTGATCTGAAACCTATGATCTGGTAAGGAAATGTAAACACAAATTATATCCTATAAAAATGGTATTTAGTGTTTTTGAAATGTCAGACTGACAACAGTTCATTAGAAGATGCTGCAAGTCTAATTTAAAATTTGGGGTCTCCTTCCCTTGTTTTTGCACATGTTATCTTTCCCTTCCTCTTACCCCATTTATAGCACATTTTGTACCATTAAGGAATTGATCCCTTTCTCTGTGTCATATCCGACGCCTGTTGAAATCAATGGAAAAGGTTGCATGACCATGAGTGGTGCAGGATCAGGTCCTTTGATGGTGGGCTTGTTCTGAGAGCTGTCAAATTTCTTTCTATGATCACTTCCAGGGTTCAGTCTGAGCATTTGAACTACTTGCATTTTTTTGAATTATGAGTATTTTGGTTTTTACTGTATGATGCTTTGAGGCCTTATAACAGGCACCTTCTAAATTAATAATAAAGCATTAATGACTACTCAGTGGAACATCTTAGTTAGTGGCAGAACAAGGGATTGTCTTGTACGTACTGACATATCAAATGGAAACAAATAACTTGTATTTAAAAAAAAGAAAAGGCAGCAAATTCAGTAGTATTGAGCTAATGGAAAGAGTTAATATGATTGATTGTTAAATGGCTGAAAGGTTTGCTCTGAAAATATGAATAATGACAAATTATAAGGACTTCTTTTGTAGTGCATCTTGTTATTTCAGTGATTCATGCTGAAAAAATTGTTCACAGGCACCTAACAAAGCTGCTGCTTGCTTCAAGCATTGAGTTGGTTTACATTTATTCCACATACTTGAGCTTGAGATAGAAAACATGTCACTGGTCTTTATAACTTGGAAAATCTGTTTTATTTTTTTTACTGGGTAAATATTGCCTTGTTTCACAGAGTACATCAATCAAGCATATCATCCGTTTTTATAACAAAGACTACACCCACTTTCCTGTTGGCATTTTAGGTTGAAGTTCATTAACATTTTTATAGGTACAGTAATTAACATTTTATTAACTGAATTTCCTCATCCCTTATTTTGGCTTCACTTCATTACAGAAGATGTACATGGTAAGGTTACAAAATTTTGGGACAGAGAGAAACCATGAAATTGTCATCTTCAATTTAAGGTCAAATCAAAGTTCAAAAGCTTTACTGAACTGCTAGATTAGCACTGAGCTCAATTTAAGGGGGGGGGGGGGGGGGGAAACTGAAGGAAACCCACGATGCCAGAAAAATGTGAGACACTCATTATAGGACATAATTAATAAATGTTTATTTTATAAACAATACACCTACAAAGTGAAAGAGGAACTAAGGGCAGAATTTTTAATTTCAAGTCTGAGTGTCAGGAAATAAAAAGCTAATACTCTATCCTCCCCTTTATATTAAACAAAAAGAGAGACAGTAAACAGTGGAAACTGATGCTAACAATAGAGGCGTTAAGAAATGTTTTTTCCATCTCTGGAAAATTTCATCTTTTCATCAAAAAAAGAAAAAAATGTTATCCCCAGAACTACTGAAAACTGAAACATTTTTTGCAGAAAGAAAACAATTCCGTTTTCAGCCTTTTTTTTTTTTTTTTTTTTTTTTTTATCATTTTCCAATGAAAAAATGGAAAAAAATTAAAGAAAAGAAAATTTTTCCAAAAAAAAAAAATAATTTAGTCAAAAATTAAACTTTCTTATACAAAAAATCAATACTAAATTTCCCACCAGACAAGTAATATTTCATAGCATGAAGCTGTTGGACATATGAATGTCAGTGCCTTCACCCATACCAATGGGAACATCACTTGGGGACTGCATGTCATGGACCAAATCCCTCCCCCAAAAGCAACAAGATTTCCAGCAGTAGCAGCATAATGCTTAAGGCATCCCTCTAGATACAGCTTCTTGTATTATACAGCAGAAGTATTTAAAACATTGTTTATTTTATTTGGACCCAATTCTGCAGCGCTTATTGATGCGGAGACATACCTGCTACTATGTAAGTAGTCCCACTAATTTCAAAGGAACCATATGTGTAGTAACATGCTATTATTTTGTATTAGTGATATTATATTGTAATAGTGGCTAGAGAGCCTGACCAAGATCAGGGTTCCTAATGGAGGAGAAATAAATTAGAAATGTATATTGAAGGGTTACCATCCTATGTGATGATCTTTTTGACTACAGGTAATATCATATTATTAAAGATACTGGTTTGCAAATGTCCCCTGGGTGATGGCTGTTCTCCTTTAAGGCCTTCCCCATTACAACTATTAGTTTCTAAATCCATCTCTTCCAAACCCCTGGGCCTTGGTTGTTTTTGCAGTGAGTAATACAGTGCCTAGATGCTGTACATCCTCTGCGAGATATCTGTCCTCACCTGATTTAAGACGGGAATGGTCTACATGGAGTATACTCTTCTTTTCTTTAACCCTTTTCAAGCAAATTGTTTTCTTTATTTTACTGATAAGGTAAAAAAATGCAAAATAAAATTGCAATTATGTTATCATTATCCATTTAAGACTTGAAAGTTGTAACCTTTGTATTTACTTTCTTTTGCAATGTTACATCTTGCTGGAGTGCTGAAGGTTTGTTTTGCTACATTTGAGTAATGCAACTAGCATGTCTATTATAATCTGTTTTATCTACCCCCTGATAGAGCCTGAACTAGCAGGGACCCAATATCTATAGATAGGTGCAGAAACTATGGCAGTAATGGAACACAATACATCTGCCTAATCTTCTAGAGAGGTCATATAAAATGAAGCATTATGGCTGCTAAACTGCATAGGTTTGAGGCACTTTCAAAGCTGCAATATATGTCTCCTTTAAAGTGCCCTCACCGAGTGAAGCTTTCTTTCTCATAAGCTCCAGCAGGGTCAGACAGGAAATAAATGGAAATTAACAGTTGATGAAAGGGGGCTATGATATATTATTGAACTCAGTTTCCTTGTGGAAATGCTGCAGAATGAAAATCAATATCCCCTACAATCTTACTTTATAGATGACACCTATAACTTAACTTTATGCGGAAAATGTGCAAAAACTTAAGCTATAGGTGTCACCACTGATAGTACTGGGGTAAAATATTCCCTTACAAGCATTGACAAGCAATTGGAAATTTGGAGAACTGAGCTATTTCATCTTGTTTATCCAAGTTGCAAAATCATCTCAAAATGTATCTTCTGAATAGGACATGTTGGACAGATAATATGATGTCAGGAGTAAATCAGTGCCAATAATAAAGAACAGTGTACACTTAAGAAGGAAAACTAAACCTTTAGTAAAACAAAGAGAAAATATCATCAGTTACAAATAAAAAAATAAGAAGGGGAGGGGGGAAAAAACAACCAACAGTGGTCTAATGCATTCCCTAGAGGTTTTGTTATTGTTTACAATAACAATCTTCCATTTTCTTTTGACCTTACTTTCCATCAGGAGACTATACATGGAACTCTAATAGTTTCCCTACATCTTCTCTTGGTGAAAAAGGGACATGAAAGCTGTGTATATCCAGTTATCAGAAAACATCACTTTAAAGGCATTCAGTACTTTCAACCAGCAGCTATTTAAAGGTACACATTATAATTATGTGTTTCTTTTGTTTTACACTTTTATCAGCTTTACTAGACTTAGGAGCATTAGGTTACAATAAAAGAACAAACAAAAACAAGTTACTGATCATTAATATCCTTACAAAATCCCTTTGGGATAATAACAGTTCTTCCCGGAAAGTAAAAGGCAAGTACTGTATGTTCTCTGAATGGCCTTTGCTGTGGCACCCATTCATAATATGTCAGGTCTTTTTCAAGGTAGTTTCTCCACAAAAGCTAATTCACTGATTTCCAATAAGGTAAGTGTGAATTTTATTATGGGTTCAGAGATTTGGCTGAGCACATTATCATTGCAATCTTTTTTCCACTTGCAATTTCAAATCTAATAGTGCTAGGCATAGTAGTTATTATTATCATTATTATTTGTGTTCAAGTAGCCCCATTTTAGATCAGGGCTCCATTGTGCTAGCCACTGTACTAATACATGGTAAGTGACAGTTCCAGTCCTGGAGATCATTCAGTCCAAATAGACAAGACAGACATAAGGTCAGAGAACAGAAGTATATCCCTAATTTACAGATGGGGAACAGAGGCACAGAGGGATTAAGTAATTTGTCCAACGTCCCACAGGAAGACTATGGAGGTCGGAATTTAGCCTCAGTCTCCTGAGATCCAGGCCATTGCCTTAACCACCATTATTCCTCTCATAAAATAGTTTAATGATAACCTCATCATTATTCTTAGTGATACCCACATAGTTGCTGATAACTGTTATATTGAAGATAGGGTGACCAGATGTCCTGATTTTATAGGGACAGTCCTGATTTTGGATTTTTTTTCTTATATAAGCACCTATCACCCCCCACCTCCATCTCGATTTTTTACACTTGCTATCTGATCACTCTAACTGCAGAAGTTGTAAAGCTTTCATTAGTGACATCCACACTTTGCTCATGAAAAGGAAGGGGCCAATGGAAGATAATTCTCCATTACCAAGCTTACGTTATGTATGACCTGAGTAGATCAAGAGAATTCTCATCACCATTTATACATTGCACTGTTGAACTGTGATCTCACATTTTGCATCTTTCCTCTAGAGCAGAAGAGAAGCACAACCGAACACAAGATCATAGTGCAGTGTCAAAGGCCCACATGACAATGCTGACTAAAGTAGCCAAACTGTCATCCATCAAGGGACAAAGAAGGATCTAGAACAGCTGGTCATGAGGGGAATATAAAGAGTTGACAAATTAAAAGTTGTCTCTTTAGAAATGAGTTCTAGTGTAATTATCCCATTAGGACTCTGGAATTGAAACAAAAAGAGAACTGATGGGAAGAAACAGCTTTTACAATCATTTGCTTTCTTATGTAAGAAAACAACTTGTATTGTCACCAGTTCTGTTTACCTTTAATTAAGGGGGGGGGAGGTAAAATATTCTTAAAACAAGTTTGTGTTTACTTCCTGTAATCGAGACTGAGTGCAGAGAATGACAGGTTGTGTGTGTTTGTGTGTGTGTGTGTTTTCACAGGCTGGATTTGGAGAGAGCAAGTGGTGTAGCTGAATGTGTCTTTGCATAGAGATAGCAGTGTAGTAGTCAGGAGTCAGCAATCTTTTTTGTTCTTTTTCAACATATTCACTCTCTTTGGCATCAATCCTGTATTCCTTGCACACCAAAAGCACTCACTGAAATCAGTGGAGATTTAGGGGCTACATGGAATGCCAGTCCATGCCCCCTAACTTCCTATCTGTTTACTTTACTAACCAAACCAAGTTTCTACAAGTGTCAACATTGTAGATGCATGACAACTCTGGAAGAGTGAGATAAATTCTTTCTTTCCATATTCACAATCAACAAAATCATCATCAACACTAAATTCCAATAGCAGAATCCTTATTGTTGGTAATGATGTGAGAGCCAGCTTGATTTTCTACAAAAAAAAAAAAAAAAAAAAAAAAAAGCACTTAGATAAAATAAGACAAAATTAGAAGGATGATTTTTTTATATATATAGGTGCTTATCAGTGTATTATCTAGGCACCTTCCAAGCTTTTTATTGTATTTCTTCCCATGTGGTAAAACTGTAAACTGAGTAAGTTTCTTCCAGAAGTTATTGATAAAGATTAAATACAAAACTACATTATCTCATTATTACAGATCTATTTCTCCAACTACAACCAAGCTTTATTGTTCCTCTAATCAGAGTATATTCAGTATATGGCATGTGAAACACTGTATATTTAATATATAGTTGGATATTATATTTGCAGCTATGGGTAATACCAGAAACACTTATCCTTAGTTCATTAAGTCTAAAGACATTTTAATGGTCCTTTAAAGTTATGCCTATAATGGTTGTAACAACATTCCTGGAATTTATACCTTTTAGCTGTAGAATGAATCTGCCTCATCTAGCTCTGTGTATAGTTCTCGCTCTTCATTTGCTAGAGGTTTCATTTTTTAGTTAAATTTCCTAATCAAGTTTGTTTGCTGTAGATTGTCAGTTATGTCACATCATACACAGAAAACTGCAGACTAGGTCACATGGTTTGTGTGTGGAGGGGTGGGTTTGGGGCTGTGGGATAGAAGAGAATATTACATATGCTAAAACTAGGACATGTATAAAGAAACTTCTCTTCAGAGACTAGTGAAAGGACTGATGAAAATCAGCTGCTTAACATAGGGTGTCTTCTACTAATGTGCTGAAAAAATCAGCTCAGTAAATTGGAGGGTATTTTGGGCTAATTCTTAAGACAGGAGTTTGCCTAATAAGAAATAATAGTTCTATTTCATGTAGGTAAAATAAGTCTCTTTTGGGGGAAACTGTATGTTTTTTTTTCCCTTCAGTATATCCACTAGAATTCCTCACACTTATGGTTTACATGATCATTAAAAAATGATCACTTTACCCATAAACATCTCATCCTATATTCCTTGCACACCAAAAAATCCCATTGAAGGAACAGAGGATTGGGTCCAAAGAAATCAGCTGCTTGTATAGGATTTGTTATGATTTATACTGTTAAATATTTTAATCAATGCTATTTTAGAGTAAAAGTGCAATGTGCAAAACTATGTTCCCTAATTCTAAATGATATTCCAATAAAACATTAAAAAGTAGATATATTTTACTACCATTTATAGGGTAGAATGTATATTTTTTCTTCTCGGGCTGCCTGTATAGAAAGGGTACAACAAAGACATAAGAAAATGTCACCATGAAGTAACAGTATAAAAAAGAGTGGGATTCTTAAATGTGCTCTGTGTTGTCCCAACATTTCAGTTCATGTTGAAGTCAATGGAAATTTTATCGTTGATTTAAATGGGAGCAGAATTAGGTCAATGCTGAGTAATTTTGAAAATCCCACCTCAGCATTTTGCAAAAAGCAGAAGGAACAGAGTGATGGGATAAATGAGACTTTATTATAAACAGCAGAATAAATTAGTGCAATTTTCCATTCTATCTACAACATCAAAATACAGATAATTAAAATGGATAACTGTGGTCTGAATCAGTTAATCAGGCAACACGGTGAAATATTGTCTTTTAATATTAAGCCTTACTTTTAAAAAACATAGTACCTCAAAGCTATCTAGAGCTCCACATCTGTCACTGTTATCCTGTATCTGCCACACAATTCGTTTGTGACCTGAGGCAAGTTATTCAGGGCCACTTTTCTAGAAGCTGGCACAATTTTGCACTGTCAATTATTTGTGCCTGCAAAAGAAGTCATTTGAATGTTATATGTTATATCCTTGATCTCATTTGGACCACAGAAAATGAGATACCGTATGTTGAAATTATAATAAACAGAAGCCACCATTCTTAATGATTTATGACATAAAAGAACTAGGGGAAACATAAAAACTATCAGATAGCCATAAAAGCTCTATAATCCTTAGCAGGAGGCTTCCTCTGATCCTCCTGCAAAACCAAACCCAGAGAACAGGATTTAAATGACCCCAGACCCCCTATCACTTCCTCATATGAGGGATGAGGATTTACATTAGGGATACCCTATTCCTGTAGTGCTAGATATTGAAGCCATACCCTGGCCCTGCAGGTCACTGCAAGGGGCCAATGAGGTAGAAGAAAGGCAATTCCCAGGGCTGCAGTGGCAACTCTGGCTCCTCTGCTACCTTAGTGAACCCATGGAGTACCAAAATTGTAACACTGTCATATAACTGCCGGGCACAAATCCCACCCTGCTGTCTGGCAGTTATGCAAAGTCGAAAAAGTCCTTCCTGGCCCCTTGAAAAACTAAAGCTAAAAGCTGAAGCAAGGTGGGGAATCTAGCTTCAATTAACCAAACTCAAAGGAATGGCAGGTGCAGCAAGAAAAAAACAGGTGCAGAACAGTGACCCATGCCCAGGGGAGATGTATAAGCTGGACCACTAAGGTGTTCTTGGGGCCCATGAATGGACCAGTTAGACTGTAGAGGCAGGGCTAAGAAGACTGAGGCTCCTCCTGTTTCCAGCACAAGGCTGACAGAGGTAGGTCATTGCTCCTATCCCTAAGGGCCAGACTTAGCGTCTTTATTTCCTGCTAGTCTAACCAATCCCCCTCATCCCCAGGGGTGTAAATCTGAGTCTGGATGTGAATGGCCTCTATGTTTATAATCAATCAAACCAAGATCCTGGATGTAAATGCTGCCAATATTTGGGGGTGTTCAGGATCTATATCTGGAGCAGAAATTTGCAATTCAAGTATTCTGAGCTATCAGTAAAATGCAGTACTAAAGGACCAGGTGGGTAGTAGATGGTGGTACTGTCTCTTTAAAATTAGTCATGTGTAATCACTAGGGGCACTCTCACACAATGCAGACACATTTCAGTTCTGCATGTGCAGAGTCTGCAGCAGCCATCTTATCATAATAAAAAGAGTGGTGGTTTAGGCTTTATATCCCTGTTCTTACTCTGGCTCTTGAAGTACACGGGCTGCAGCATATTCACAAAGGAAATACTCTTGGCTGCCTGACCATGCTAGAAAGAATGACAAGGTGGTGCTGTGTATTGCCCTTTGGCTATAAAAAACAAATTGCTTGATGATAAACTTTAATACACCATTTCCATGGATGAGTTTGGAAGAATCAGTTTGTTTGTTGCCTGTCTACCCAAAAGCCTGTCTCTGGTCTTCCTTTTTATTTTTCCTGCAACATTTATGTGCTTATTTGTCGAGCAGTACCTCCCACATACTACTTTCCATTGATAGCAACACATAAAGAGAACCAAAATTGCAGTCCAATTAACCTACTAGGACTATAATAATGTGACTCACTGATGCAAATTCCTGTTCACTGCACTGAAAACCTCTTGACGTTAATTGCTCTATGCACTTTCTGTTGGAAAACAAGTTTTCATTAGTGTTGTGGTTAAAAAATAAATTTGAAGATATTCCAGTCATAGAATTGAAAATTCTAGATTTTAAGAATACCTTTAAAACATTTATATATAAATATAGATATATAGATATAGATAGCTATACACACACATATATATATGATATGGGCTTATACCTGTTCCACAGGTTGGTTATATCTCTGGACATCTCTGTCTAGTGTAAGTAGTAATATTATCTACTGTTGTATCCCAAAGCAGCAGTTTATTTAATTATCTCTCTTTCTAGTAGGTTTTCCCCTAGCATCATGTTTCTTCTACAGCTGGTTCTTTGTGAATCCCTAGGGTTCATGAGATATGTTATTTGAAGTAGTCTGTACACAGTGTGATATGATATTATACACGATTGTAACAATTGCTGTAGAGCACAATTTTGGCAACATGAGTTAAGTGATTCCCTCAGACACAATAGAAATTTAAGTTCTAGTGGTATATCTGAGAAATTAACTCATTGACCATGTGAGTGCCTGTCGTCCATAACTGAGATGTAAATAGCTGTCTGTTACTGTAAATCAGATGTTTCTTTGGTATTTATATGCTATCAAGAGATAATCCCATATTCTGTACAGATTTATGATTAAGAAGAAATCCTCTCTTGATGCCAGCTGTTCTCTTGATCTTGCCAGCTATTACCTACTCTTTAACGTTTTATTTTTTGGTGAAGGTGATTGAGAAAGTTGTGGCAAAAAATAATTCTGCTTGCATGGCCTGGAGATTGGGCTAGTTCCATTGATTGATGACCATCTCATTAGTATGCAGATAACATAGAGCTTTGACCTTTTTTGGCAAATCTGTTCCCTGAATGATGCTGTCTCTGTACTTTGCAGAGATATAGCTATGGATGACAAGTTGACTGATGCTCAATCCACACAAGTGAGAGTTGATGGTAGGTCAGAAGACACATCTAGAGGACGTAGCCAGGATGCAGTCCATTATTGAGTGTGTTTTTTCCACTTTTTGTCAAGGAGCTTCATAAGGTGAAGTGCTTCTGGATTCCTGGTTCAGGTAGCATTTGAAGCAAGTAGCTCCTTTTTCAAAAAGAGATTAATCTGAACAAGATCAGAACCAAGATGGCAGGTCTTTCAATACATCTTAAAGAGAAGCTGCCAACTTCATTCAGTAAGGAAAACATTTCATTTTCTTAGTGCTTCTATTTTTACCATCTGTTTAAAAAAAAGTGGGGAGACTCAGATTAAAATTGGCTTGTGCCATTCCAATCCCATTTATGCAAAAATTACTAGCAATAAAAAAAAAACTTTGTCAGAGGGAGCTCTCAATATTTCTTGTTTACTGCCCTCCATAAGTTTAGATAGTCTCATTATAGACTATGGGAACACAATAAATAGTCTTAATTTACTCTGCATGAACTTTTCCTTTTTTACATATTATTTCCTGTGGGATTAGATCCTGCAGCATAAAAAGGAAGGTATGCCTGTATGTGACCCAAGATAATGATTTTTTTTTTCAGGATACCATGGAGTTCATAATGCATTTCAAGTAAAAATAGAGGGTCAGTTTGATGCCTTAAAATGCTGGCTGAGAGGAGGGTCACCAGGAGGGGTTTCTGGAGGAATTATGGCTGATTCTGAAATGGTGCCGCATGCAGTTACCCATATCCTGACTCTTGTTGTTCCAGAGATAGGGGTAGGTCTGTGGCCCTGTTCTCATCCTATCTCTCCCTCGGAGGAGTGCAGCTGTGACAGCCACTCTAGATTAGACCAGACCTGACACTTCCCACCGCAGTCGTGATTGGGTAGGGACTCAGGGATTCAAAGAACATAGAAACAGCTATACCAGATCACAGCAGCAGTTCACTTGATCTAGTATCCAGTCTCTGACAATGGCCATTACCAGTGGTTTCAGAGGAAGGAGCAAGAAACATAGACACAGTCAAATATGAAATTACCTGCCCAGAGAGGAAATATTTGTCTCATTGACTTCAATGGGGCTAGGATATCATCCAATGCTTTTAAGTGGACCTTACATGCGTAACACAAGTAGTTTCTTAATGCAGGTTTATACTAAACTCATCGCCATCCATCTGAACAATCAAACACCTATGCTTGCATATAGTATACTCCGTGGAAAAAAATGTGTTCAGCAATTTCACAAAGAGTACAGGAAATATATAAAATATTTATATATATTGTAGATTCAAGTTTAGAGAGACTGGACTGGGCTCCTTTATAATTGCTTCAATGGGCTCCTATATAGTTGGATTTGCTTTCAATAATCCTCATCATTCCATTCATTTTATATTATGCTGCACATTAAATATCCCATTTATCCTTTTAGGCTAATAAGAGTTGTTTTGTTTCTGTTTTTAGTTATATTTTTCATCATATTTACTTTTTTATTCCTTTTTGAACAAACTATGGCAGAGTTTGCCATCTGTTATGATTTTGTGTTAGAATTTTGTTTCCCCTTTGCAACCTGCTAATCACTCTGATCTCCCTTTATGGTAGTTTAATCATTTTATTTGTCTGCTTCAAGACTGGGAAAAAAAACAACTCAGTTTGCTTCTCTCTCCCCCACCCCCCACCAGTCACTGTGTGACCTTGGGCCTGTCACTTAATCGCTCCATCCCTCAGTATGGCAACTTGTAAGGTGTGTATCACAATAATAGCTGCCTCTGAAACATTCTGTAAGGTTTAATAAACTGATGTTTATAAACAAAGTGCTGAACGAGAGTCTATATAAAGCGCTTCCCCTGGAAAGGTTAAATGACTTCACTCAGGGCTTGTCTACACTTAAAATGCTATGGCAGCACAGCTAGGTAGGTAATCCTACCAAGCATCAGCGTAGGTAATCCACCTCCCCAAGAGATGATAGCTAGGTTGACAGAAGAATTCTTCAATCGACCTAGCGCTGTCTACACTGTCAGGAAACTCTGTGGAGCAGCAGTAGAACTGGGACTGGAATGATGTGCAGAAGTCCACAAAGCCTTTGGCAGACTCTGGAAATTGCTTTTCCTCTCACTCCCATTTAGCAATGTTTGGGGTCCTCCTGAAACCATGAAATATGAGTTAAGATTTGGTCTAACAGGTTAAAACTTCATCCTATTCAAGTTTCTTTGAATTTTGATATTGGTTTAATATTACCAAGATCTGGCATTCCATGATATTTAACCTCCTCGCCCCCAGTTATTAAGACTGTCAATCATGTGTTCCATGGCATTACACTTAATAATCCACATTCTGTGTGTCTGTTTTCCTTCGATTCCTATCCACTGCATTAAAATTAGAGCATGATGTAGGGAAGTGATCAATAGGATAATTGTTTTTAATGTATGCTAAATTCAAAGTGAAGAGGGGCTATTATTAACTTTCTTTTAATTTACTAGGGCACAATAGCTGTTTTTGTTATGATAAGCATTTTATACAAATTTATAAAATTATCATGATTCTGATGTTCCGTTTGATATAATTAATAAGTGTATTTCTCCTAAAATGAATAATTTCCCTGCCCTGCAGAAAGAAGCTTCAAATAGCGTGCTCATTTTGTATGCTTTTGATGACTGTGACAAAAAAGCTGCAAATTAAACTTTTGCATACATCAAAGGCCAAATTCTCACCAACCTTCCTCTCTTTAAGTAGTATCTTATTCCATGGGTAGTTCCATTGAAGTCAAAGGCTTGCTGGAAGACTCCTATTGGCTTTGGATCAGTTCCTGAGATCCTGATCCTCAAAGATATGTAGGCATCAAACCCACTGAAATCTGTGGGAGTTAGGCACCTAACTACCTTTGAGGATCTTAGTCTAAGTGCTTGCCAAGGTGAGTAAGGGTTGTACACTTAAGCCCTAAATCAGTATGATTTTATGTGGAAATTATAGTCGGTGAAGCTACTCCCGATTTACAAAGGTGTAGCTGAGAACAGAATTTAGCAACCCCAAAACAGCTTGTAGGATAAATTTAGAACTATTCTCAGTTCATTGGGAACTTAAAGGTGAGTGACAATGAGAACATCAAATTCATTTTGTTGCTGATGTTGCTATTGACATTTTGAGAACAATGTTGGGTTTTGTTGGTTTCTGATTCATATAATGTCTTCTATCTGAGAATGTCAGAAAACTCAGACATGAGTGAATTAACTCACAACATCCCACTGAAGTAGGTAAGTATTTTTTTATCATCCCCATTTTACAGATGGGGAAGCTGAGAGCAGAGAAAGCTTTGAATAAATGACCCAGTGCCACAGTTAGTGGCAGAACCAGGAATAGAATCCATAGTTCATGATTCACAGTCCTGGACTTTAACTGCTCGACACAGCATCAGGTATGTCATATTCCTCACACTGATTAATAGTGACAATGCAAATGGGCATATCCAACACAACAGTGTGGATGAGTGCCTCTACGGTTACCATCTTCCTAATTCCTCCATATATTGTGTGGAGATATTGGAAAGCATTCCCAGGTGTGCCCAGGAGAAAGAGAGTAAAATATGTTACTATTTTAATTCTTGTTGTGAAAAAATCACAGCTGCCAAAGCTTTTTGAACCTCAAAAAACATTTGAGTTTGGTTTTGAGTTTTGGGCATTTACAATTATGATTATATCAACCCTCTTTGTTATTTGAAGTTGATTGAAGAATGAGGTTAGTAACATGCATATCTATTACTTGTTATAGACACATATGTTATAAATGGTCCCTGCTTTATATCAACCCTTTGATTATGGGGCGCATTTTCTAAAGCCCTGTTTCCTTCTTATATACAATATGTCAATGGACGCAAAATCCTAATGAGTAAATTGCATTCTAGGTAAGAAGCTCTAGGTGGCATGAGTCATTTTATGGGTACATCCATCTGTTCTGTACATTAATTATAACTTCAGCCACAAACATAATTTAGTCATATCACAAGAAAGTTAGCTGGAAGTGATTTATATCCATGTGTCCTGTATGTTCTTTATTCTGCACAGCATGCAGCTGTTACATTTGCTGAATGTTCCAAATTCAAATTGGGGGCAAAACAGTGAATTTCCTGAGGTTATTTATAGTAAACCAAGGATGGCATTTGTGGTTATACAAAGATAGAGAATCGGAACATTTGGAGAGCTGTTTGAAGGACAGGATTGAAGAAAGAATGCATTAATGCTGATTTGAAATCAACCAACAATTATGGGTATGCAGATTTACTTCACAAAGTATGTTACTGTGTTTTATATAAAAATGTTTTATAATCAGTATCTTTATAACATTTTCCATTTGCAATTTGTTTAATTGTAATTTGCCTAATAGTGTAAACATTTAGACAATAACAGTAAGAGTAATGATGCTTTTAGTTAGAGGACCACAACACTTCTTACAAAATGGACCTTTTTCACAATTTGCAGCTTGGGGAACAAAGGCATAAAGAGGTTAAGTAATTTGTCCAATGTTACAAAGTGAGTCAGTGACAGAACTAGTGATGCCCACGCCCCAACCTCATAATCACTAAACTATGATGCCTCCCTTTAAAAAATCCTAGACAATCCACTTTATGAGCCTATAAGATATGTCTGTAGAATTCACTTTTTTTATAATCAAACAATGTACATAACAAACCTTTAAGCGATTAGGGACAGTGCTTAGTGCTTAGCTTCCATGATTGGACATAGATTTTCAAGGGCTTACATTGGATTAAAATGAAGCATAAACCTTATTATGGCCCTCTGCACAGAGGTGATTTTCATCCTCATTGCATAAAATATTTGTTTTTAAATATGTTAATACTCATGCAGTGTTGTTGTAGCTGTGTTGGTTCCAGGATATTAGAGAGACAAGCTGTATAAGGTAATATTTTTATTAGATCAACTTCTGTTGGTGAGAGAGCTCTGTATAAGCTCAAAAATTTGTCTCTCACACCAACAGAAGTTGGTCCACTAAAATATATTATGTCACCCACCTTGTCTCCTTAAAATTCTTTAGAATGAGAAAAATTGCATCTCCAATATCAATGTTTTGTAGGAGATAGTAGCCCAGCAATCTCCTTCATTTTGTTGCCCTTGGCCCCACCCAATTTTTGTATGTGGCTGTACTCTTGATATTTATTCTTCTGTACCACTATATGTTGATGTGGAGGCTACAAACATCATTCCTAAAGGTTTTATGCTCAATATAATAGGTCAAATTCATCCCTAATGTTACTTTACTGAAGTCAGTGGGATTACACCAGAGATGAGTTTGGACCATCATATCTAACTTTATTTTCCCCTCTTATTGTTCCCAAGTGATAACTTCCAATCCATTTTGCCCCCTCGTCTGATTATTGCTTTAGAGGCCGCAACATTTTATGACTCATTATTTACTCTGTTATATAACACATCACCAGTTAGATTCAAATGATCACTGCAAAGAATTTCAAGTATCTCTTTAAGCATATGTTTGGTTATTATGTAACTTCTTGTCTTAAGTTTACATACACATTGTCATCCAAGCATGCAATAAACACAACTCTTATTGTATAAAATTAACCTCTGTGTCAAGAAAACTTTTCTTCTTAGTTGACTCATTGTAGTTGGATAGGCTGAATTGTCTAGTAGATAAGCCCAAAAACATTGAAATAGATTTTTATATAAAATGGAAAAATATACTTGTGACAGGCATGGCAATTTTCTGCAATATCCTTGTAAGACCTTGTTGAAATAAGTTTAAGTATTTTGGAGGTCCGTTGTATTAAATGAATGTTTTATATACTATTGTGGGCTAAGATTGTATGGGACCTCTTAGGAGGGAGGATGTGACAGATGTGAGTACTGAGGTTCATAGAACTATATTGAACCATGTGATAGTTCAAGTTCACAGGGGACATCCTGCCCACTGTCAGAGAGTCCAGTAGATGGGAAAATCTTGGAGCCAACTTCCTGGAGGGAAGCAAGCAAGGAAGAGGCTGATAGTGGCAGCAGCCCTGTCCCATGGGGATCTAATGCACCATTGCAAAAGGAATTGCAGACAGAGTGACAACTAGAACAGGAGGAGCTGCAGCTGTAGAAGAACAGACTGTGTCTGGAAACGCAGCTGCCAGTAGACTGGGAGCGCCAGTATGAGAGAGAAAAGAAGGAGAACCAGCACCAGTGTCTGGATGAGGAGAGATGGCACCAGCAGAGCTGTAGTCTGGTAGGTGAAACCCGACCCACTGTATCTGTCCCAGTGGGTGGCCTAGACAGCAAATTATTTCCTTGCCTTTGGGAGGTTGTTGATATGAATGTGTTTCTAAATGCTTTTGAAACGGGGTGTGAATTAAACAAGATGGGACAGGAGGACATGGTTAGGTGTTTGGCTCCACTAAGGGATAAAACCCTTAGTTATTTTCACCTTTAGGGACAGAGAAAACTATAAAGATTATGGGCAATGTAAACAAGCTTTGTTGCAAAAGTTTAAATTGACCCCGATGTGCATAGGAGAAGGTTTTGGGAGTTCAGAAAAAAAGGAGATGTGACCTACCTACGCTGAGGTTTCAACTTAAGTTAAGGGGTTACATAAGAAAGTGGGGAACTGGTTGGGGGGGGTTACCACATTTAGTGAGGCCTGAGAGATAATGGGCTTAGAACTATTCTATAAATTCTGACACCCTGACCTGAAATTATGGTTAATGGGTAAAGATCCTAGAGACGTAACTATACCTGGGAAATTGGCAGAACATTGTGTACAGAGTTGGTCTGGATTTGATAGAAAACCTAACAGGGAAGAAATGGCATCAGAGGACAGGGATTGGGCCCAAGTGAAGACCCACACCCGGGGGGATGGAAGCTACCTCAAAGAAGCCCCAGGAAGGGTGGGGAAAAGAGGGGTTCCATATGTGGCTAGTGGGATCACTTTGCCCAGGACTGCCTCCTCTGCTCACTGAGGGCCAGTGCAGTGATAGAAAAGCCAGTTGCACTCCAGCCTCACAGAGTTAGCTGTGTGACTGAATCTCCAAAGGGGAGGAGTCACACAGCCAGTCCTCCAATGGCATAGAATGTTCATGCTGAGCCATTCACGCCCCCAAAGCACCACCCACTTGTCATGCTGCACCCTTTTGGATACAGATCCATCCAGTTTTCAGTGGGAGCTGAAGGTAGTAGTTAATGGGGAAACAATCATTGGCTGAAGACATACTGGGACTGCTAAGTCTATAGTTAAGCCCCATGTTGTGAAACCCTGTCAAATGCTCCCAGAGTGTGAAATTTGGGTTAACGTTCCTGGTGTAAGAGACTTCGCTCTACCTACAGCACTGATGTCTATACGGACCCAGGCCCAGGAGGTGCTGGTTGTAGGTCTGTTGTCAGCTATCCCATATTCTTTGCTTTTGGGGAATGATAGTATGGCTTTAAGCAGAAGGGGTGACTCAGACCCACTCCGTTAGCTCAAAACCTGCAAGGGACTGTGTTAGCCAAAATGCCAATGAAGCAGCTAACAGGGAGGATGGAAGGGAATGGGGTGGATTCCCTCTGCTAGTATTTAAAAGGGATCAGGTTACCTTTCCAGTGTATACAGACAAATACCTGAGGAGAGGGAGAGTCAGACAGCCTCGGGCTCCAGTGGAGGGAGGACACCTACTGACTTGAAGGAAAATTTTGAGTCCTGAAGCGTAGGCCAGGGAGATAAGCTCTCTGCTTACCCTTGCCAGGGAACCAGGGGTAGTAGAGAACATGGTGATGGCAGTGACTCCAGCCAAAATAAGTGACACCAAGGAAACTGCAGTGCACTGCCAAATCTGTGACACCCATCCCAAGGTGAGAAATGTCCAAATGAAGTGCCTGACAGTGGCTTGGGAGATGACAGAGGTAACTGGCCAGGAAGAAGGGAGAACATCTTCCTTTAATCTCTGACTGCTTGATAGTCTGTGAAAACATAAAGGACCCTGACCCGGGTGGGAGAGGAAATTCTACTCATCTTGACTCAGTGTGCGGGAAACAAAAAATCAGCCCAGTGGGATTAGGGATCAATACTCTTTCCCCTCCCTCCAGAGAAGCTGAGATTAGGCCACTGGGGTCTGCAGACCCTGTCCTCAGGGGAGGTGGAGCAGAGAAAGGAATTTGGCTATGGGGGAATTTTGAAGAATCGCTCTTGCCCGATCCCTTGGCTGTTAAAAGCAGTGCCTGGCTGAGACCTGCTTCATAGTGAGGCAGCCCTAACATAATTCTTCCTTTGGTCCAAAGAATTGCTTCTTGTTATACTTCTTGGGGGTAGGGGTAACCTCAACCCATCATTGGGCAGCCGATCCCTTTAGGGACAAAGGAACACCACACCCACTCCCTAGAAACTGAACAGGAGGGGAGAGTGGGAGCACCAGATGGTTAAAGAATCATATACATTACAATTGATTTTCAGAGATTGCAGGTCAGGTTCATAGCAGCAATGTAAATTTGCTAGCTTGTAAAAAAAAATGGTTGGGGGTTATTCAGTCCCTTTGTTCAAAGCTTCCTTGTTAGAAATCCAGTCAAGAGATGTGAAGCAGGAAATGAAGATAAAACAATGATGTCACAGCTTCCACATATATATCTTCAGGCCATGTGTATGGAAAGTTACTGGCACAAGATGTTCTTATCTCATGTCCTTATCACATGTTCTTACATGCTTTGCTAACTCACAAGGGCAGCCATGCTGTCTTAGGCATCCACTGGAAAGGCTTACAGGGTGGGATGAGTTTCTCCAATATACCATTGTGAGAGTGGAGTGTCCTTAATGAGCCATCAACACATAGCTCTCTGGCCCAGATGCAAATCTATCTGAGCCTAGTCATTTCCATTAATCCTAATCTCATGTATTGTACTTAGGGCTCAGTTCTAAAATTCAAATTGAAACAGTTTTATGCTGCAGTATACTCAGAAATGTCATTTTATGTCATCACAGTTTTTCAGTGATTCAAGAGGGAAGGAAATCAGTTTAAAGGTGGCCACTGTAAATTGAGATAGTTTTGAAAGGATAGCAGTATTAGGAGAGTGAGTCCAATTTTTTTTTTAAAACTAGGTTCTAAACTTAGGTTCCTAAATCCTTATTTAGGCACCCGAGTAGGTGGATGTATTTCAAAATTGCTGAGCACTCAGCAATTCTGTCTCTTGACTTGAGAGGGAACTGCTGGATGCTCATCGCTATTGAAAATTAACCCAGTTAGGCTCTAATCTTGGCATTAGGCTGCATTTACACTAAGGCTTTTTAGAAATTATCCCATTTTGGTACAGCTCCACAAGAAGTATTAGAGGCATGGTGGTAAAAACAAAAACAAAAAACCCACCAGCATTTGGTCTATGTTAGCTGTCCCACAGTTGCTACCATAGGTGATGCTTAGGAGGGTATGCCTCCTCCCCCAATTCTGTTTGGCCTGCCAGGGGAGAGGGAGAGAGGCTTTGTCCTTCTCCCACTGCGCCTGCCCCGTGGCACTCTTGTCCCTGGCAGCCAGGCCGGGGTGGGGAGTGGAAGGGGTGGGACTAGCCACTTCTCATGCAGGACA
The DNA here is from genome assembly GCF_002925995.2 of Terrapene triunguis. Classification (NCBI taxonomy): domain Eukaryota; kingdom Metazoa; phylum Chordata; order Testudines; family Emydidae; genus Terrapene; species Terrapene triunguis. Next base: position 11,670,622 of record NW_020664531.1, on the reverse strand, counting down.
CTCAGGGTCGCTGCTCTGTGAAGCAGGCAGCTGCCTGCAAAAGCCTGGCTGGGGAGGTGGCAGTGATGGGCTGCCCCCTGCCCAGCCCAGCTGCTGAGGACAGGGGTCCCCTCTGCTCCCAGCACATTTCCGGGTCACTCGGCACCTGTCCCCAGCAGCTGAGCCCCCATACTAGACCAACAGTGAGCACATTTCTTAAAAATCCACAATGCAGACCAGGTCTTGTTTGACACATAGTATACCAACATCATTTTAAAACACACAAAACAAGCAGATGTTGAATAACACCACACAGCAAGTCAGTGGCCTAGTAAGGAACAGAATCTAGTGTTGTTGTTCTACTCCATGAACCCTATAATCATAGAATCATAGAATATCAGGGTTGGAAGGGACCTCAGGAGGTCATCTAGTCCAACCCCCTGCTCAAAGCAGGACCAATTCCCAACTAAATCATCCCAGCCAGGGCTTTGTCAAGCCAGGCCTTAAAAACCTCCAAGGAAGGAGTCTCCACCACCTCCCTAGGTAACGCATTCCAGTGCTTCACCACCCTCCTAGTGAAATAGTGTTTCCTAATATCCAACCTAGACCTCCCCCACTGCAACTTGAGACCATTGCTTCTTGTTCTGTCATCTGCCACCATTGAGAACAGCCAAGTTCCATCCTCTTTGGAACCCCCCTTCAGGTAGTTGAAGGCTGCTATCAAATCCCTCCTCATTCTTCTCTTCTGGAGACTAAACAATCCCAGTTCCCTCAGCCTCTCCTCATAAGTCATGCGCTCCAGACCCCTAATCATTTTTGTTGCCCGCCGCTGGACTCTTTCCAATTTTTCCACATCCTTCTTGTGGTGTGGGGCCCAAAACTGGACACAGTACTCCAGATGAGGCCTCACCAATGTCGAATAAAGGGGAACGATCACGTCCCTCGATCTGCTGGCAATGCCCCTACTTATACAGCCCAAAATGCTGTTAGCCTTCTTGGCAACAAGAGCACACTGTTGACTCATATCCAGCTTCTCGTCCACTGTGACCCCTAGGTCCTTTTCTGCAGAACTGCTACCTAGCCATTCGGTCCCTAGTCTGTAGCTGTGCATGGGATTCTTCCGTCCTAAGTGCAGGACTCTGCACTTGTCCTTGTTGAATCTCATCAGGTTTCTTTTGGCCCAATCCTCTAATTTTTCTAGGTCCCTCTGTATCCGATCCCTACCCTCTAGTGTATCTACCACGCCTCCTAGTTTAGTGTCATCGGCAAACTCGCTGAGAGTGCAGTCCACACCATCCTCCAGATCATTAATAAAGATATTAAACAAAACCGGCCCCAGGACCGACCCTTGGGGCACTCCGCTTGAAACTGGCTGCCAACTAGACATGGAGCCATTGATCACTACCCGTTGAGCCCGACGATCTAGCCAGCTTTCTATCCACCTTACAGTCCATTCATCCAGCCCATACTTCTTTAACTTGGCAGCAAGAATACTGTGGGAGACCGTAACAAAAGCTTTGCTAAAGTCAAGGAATAACATATCCACTGCTTTGCCCTCATCCACAGAGCCAGTTATCTCATCATAGAAGGCAATCAGGTTAGTCAGGCACGACTTCCCCTTGGTGAATCCATGCTGACTGTTCCTGATCACTTTCCTCTCCTCTAAGTGTTTCATAATTGATTCCTTGAGGACCTGCTCCATGATTTTTCCAGGGACTGAGGTGAGGCTGACTGGCCTGTAGTTCCCCAGATGCTCCTTCTTCCCTTTTCTAAAGATGGGCACTACATTAGCCTTTTTCCAGTCATCCGGGACCTCCCCCAATTGCCATGAGTTTTCAAAAATAATGGCTAATGGCTCTGCAATCTCATCCGCCAACTCCTTTAGCACCCTTGGATGCAGCGCATCTGGCCCCATGGACTTGTGCACGTCCAGTTTTTCTAAATAGTCCCGAACCTCTTCTTTCTCCACAGAGGGCTGTTCACCTTCTCCCCATATTGTGCTGCCTAGTGCAGCGGTCTGGGAGCTGACCTTGTTTGTGAAGACAGAGGCAAAAAAATCATTGAGTACATTAGCTTTTTCCATATCCTCAGTCACTAGGTTGCCTCCCTCATTCAGTAAGGTGCCCACACTTTCCTTGAATTTCTTCTTGTTGCTAACATACCTGAAGAAACCCTTCTTGTTACTCTTAACATCTCTTGCTAGCTGCAACTCCAAGTGTGATTTGGCCTTCCTGATTTCACTCCTGCATGCCTGAGCAATATTTTTATACTCCTCCCTGGTCATTTGTCCAATCTTCCACTTCTTGTAAGCTTCTTTTTTGCGTTTAAGATCAGCAAGGATTTCACTGTTTAGCCAAGCTGGTCGCCTGCCATATTTACTATTCTTTCTACACTTCGGGATGGTTTGTTCCTGCAACCGCAATAAGGATTCTTTAAAATACAGCCAGCTCTCCTGGACCCCTTTGCCTTTCATGTTATCCTCCCAGGGTATCCTGCCCATCTGTTACCTGAGGGAGTCAAAGTCTGCTTTTCTGAAGTCCAGGGTCCATATTCTGCTGCTCTCCTTTCTTCCTTGTGTCAGGATCCTGAACTCGACCATCTCATGGTCACTGCCTCCCAGGTTCCCATCCACTTTTGCTTCCCCTACTAATTCTTCCCTGTTTGTGAGCAGCAGGTCAAGAAAAGCTCTGCCCCTAATTGGTTCCTCCAGCACTTGCACCAGGAAATTGTCCCCTACACTTTCCAAAAACTTCCTGGATTGTCTGTATTGCACCGCTGTATTGCTCTCTCAGGGTGATTAAAGTCTCCCATGAGAACCAGGGCCTGCGATCTAGCAACTTCTGCTAGTTGCCAGAAGAAAGCCTCGTCCACCTCATGCCCCTGGTCTGGTGGTCTATAGCAGACTCCGACCACGACATCACCCTTGTTGCTCACACTTCTCAACTTTATCCAGAGACACTCAGGCTTTTCTGCAGTTTCATACCGGAGCTCTGAGCAGTCATACTCCTCTCTTACATACAACACAACTCCCCCACCTTTTCTGCCCTGCCTGCCCTTCCTGAACAGTTTATATCCATCCATGATAGTACTCCAGTCATGTGAGTTATCCCACCAAGTCTCTGTTATTCCAATCGCATCACAGTTCCCTGACTGTGCCAGGACTTCCAGTTCTCCCTGCTTGTTTCCCAGGCTTCTTGCATTTGTGTATAGGCACTTAAGATAACTCATTGATCGTCCCTCTTTCTCAGTATGAGACAGGAGTCCTCCCCTCTTGCGCTCTCCTGCTTGTGCTTCCTCCCAGGATCCCATTTCCCCACTTACCTCAGGGCTTTGGTCTCCTTCCCCCGGTGAACCTAGTTTAAAGCCCTCCTCACTAGGTTAGCCAGCCTGCTGGCAAAGATGCTCTTCCCTCTCTTCGTTAGGTGGAGCCCGTCCCTGCCCAACACTCCTCCTTCTTGGAACACCATCCCATGGTCGAAGAATCCAAAGCCTTCTCTCCGACACCACCTGCGTAGCCATTCGTTGACTTCCATGATTCGACGGTCTCTACCCAGGCCTTTTCCTTGCACAGGGAGGATGGACGAGAACACCACTTGTGCCTCAAACTCCTTTATCCTTCTTCCCAGAGCCACGTAGTCTGCAGTGATCCGCTCAAGGTCATTCTTGGCAGTATCATTGGTGCCCACATGGAGAAGCAGGAAGGGGTAGCGATCCGAGGGCTTGATGAGTTTCGGCAGTCTCTCCGTCACATCGTGTATCCTAGCTCCTGGCAAGCAGCAGACCTCTCGGTTTTCCCGGTCGGGGCGGCAGATAGATGACTCAGTCCCCCTGAGGAGGGAGTCCCTGACCACCACCACCCTCCTCCTCCTCTTGGGAGTGGTGGTCGTGGAACCCACATCCCTAGGACAGTGCATCTTTTGGCTTCCAATCGGTGGAATCTGAATTCATAGATTATGGCTCCTATAAAAAAAGCCAAAGGACAGACAAATTACATTTAATCCATGTAATTTGCCACATTATGTCTTTCTGTTGCACAAGGTACAGATTGCATTTTGTGTAAGTTTCTCTTTTCTTTGAAACCCTAGACACTAGTTACTAGAGAGCAGAAGAAAAGTCCAAACCTAGATAGACCCTTGGCATGAGCTCATATGAGTGGAGCAAAGGATATTGATAGACTAAGTCAATTCAAAGTGATGATATTTCTATAGTTTTTTTCCTGAAAATGTAAGAACATTTAACCAAACTAGAGGGGGTGGTGGGGCAATTATACAAAAAGTGTTGCAGAAATATATTTTCAAATAAAAGTAGCAAAATAAATCCTTTGGTATTTGTGGTGTCATTATTTACTGTTCAGGAGGATTCATACTTATGCAAATATTGAATTATCTCACAAATGTAATGAGGTTTTGTACAAATGAATATTTGATTGAAAAAATCATGTTGGATGTGCATTATTTGCTGGTCATTATTTCTCATTCCTCACTGTCCTATTTCAAAGGTTTCAGTCACTCATTCAGGGAGCAGAATGAAGGCCATATGACCCATTGCATACCATAAAAGACAATCAATAGCAAACAGTCCAAGTGCACATTTTATGAACAAATCACAAGCAGAAATGCATTGGTAATTAAACATTTGGAAAATGTTTATACAACGAATATATTCACAAAAATGTGAAGGAAGAAAAAAAGGGCTAAATTTACACTGCATGTTATTCACAAAGAATAATTTGACTGGCTCTGACCTACACACTGATTTATGGAAGATTTTTGAAGAGATTTGCAATATAAGAGAAAAGAAAAAATCTCTCAGGCAACCGGATTTCCTGCAGACAAAAGGAAAACTAGGATTTCAGGTTAAGTGTTGTACTAATGGCCAGGCTGGTCACAATGCTGTAATTACAGTAATCAAACACTATTTATTTATATCACGTCTCTTTTGCACTAGTCTCATGCATACTCAATATTTACAATTCAATCTGCAGTTTATAGCCTCACATTGGCAGTGACTTATTTGAATATTTAATAAACTACTCCACTTAGCAACTTATATTTATACATCATATGGGAATAATGCAATAGAATTGCTGGCAATTACACCACCTCCTGTGGTACTTCTTTATTCCAGAACAAACCTGACTGTTATTAGTGTAATCAGTTTTATAATTGTATGCAACATTTGAGAACATGCAGATTGTTTTTCCTTAGTACTATATTATGATTAGCGATGGAGTCGAGGCTGGATACACCACTCCATTACACCAGTTTTCCTGGAGTTACAGTGTAAAGGTGGTGTAACGTGGTGGAGAATCAGGCCATCTGATTTGGCTCATGATTATATTTTTGTTCTTAAGCTGCTATTTGAGATGATTTTATTAAGGAAGTTATGACCAAATCTTCCAGTTTAAAAGTGCCTTTAAAACAATTGTGAGGTTTTGGGATTCACCCAGGCCAGGAAGGGATTTGGTCACCGTTTGCCTTGTAACTGAAGGTGTTTTATGCCTGTGCAGCTTTGGTGCAGAGCTGTGACCCGAACAGCCTGCCAGCAGCCGACAAGCCTCACTCTGGCTTTGCCCAATCTAGTTACTCCTTGCAGGCTTCCAGTCCTGAATTTGCATCAAAATTGTACTGTTGCAGCAACCAGTCCCTCTCACTGGACGTTCATAGAGAAAGTGTTAGGTTTACTGCCTAAAACACTCCAACCAGTTAGCTTTCTAGTTTACTCAATTTACAAATCACTGATGATTTATAATGAAAGCAACACAATTTTATTAACGGAAGAGCATGGTTTAAGTGATACCAAGTGAAAGAGGTAAAAGTAGAGATGGTTTCTAGCAAATAAATGTGAAAACAAGCATCTACAAGTCTAAAGCTTAATCTAGTAAGATACAGTCATTGTTCAAGGTGGTTTCTTGCACCTCCAGTGTCCTTTCCAGCTTTTTATTGGTCAGCCTGGCTAGAACCCCTCCCAGAGAACAAATTGCTTAGTTTCTCTGTCTCCTAGGATGAAGGATAAAGATGGAGACTTTCTCTGTTCCTTATATCGGCAAAAGGATGTCTTTGCCTTAGGAAAAATAAGTGACAACCTTTCAATCTTATTTGTTGTTTTTCTTTTTAAAGCTATTTTTGCAAGTAAAAGTGGCAGAAACTTACTTAAAAAAAACCCCAGCAAACAGCTGAGATGAGCGTTGATGTGTCTAAATCCCACAAATCATAACATTTTCTGAAGCTGCAGATTTCTTAGGCTCCTAAAATCAGTTTTACTTCTGAACAGAAAGCACCATATAAATTAATACTATTGTTTAGCAGAGCTAGTTTTAAAATGGAAACATTTATTTGTGAATATTTTTATGAAAAAAACATCCCTTTTTCTGTTGAAAAATTTTGAAATTTGGAATTTCCCCTCCAGCTCTATTGCTAATACTATAAAGAGCAAGAAAGAAATGTTGTTGATTGTTACAAAGTCTCTTTCTATTACAGATCTCGCTCTCCAAGAGTGATGACTTTTAGCATTGGAAATGATCCTTCAGTAAGTTATGAGGAAAGTTTAAAGGGATTTGTGGACTCTCCATAGATTTTCACAAGACATTAGTACTTTCTAAAAGAATCATGAGCACAAAGAGGACCGGGAAGACTTGTAAACGAACTCAGAATAATTCTGTTTGTGAAGGGCAAAAAGAAACACACAAAACAATTCAGGGATTTCTTTTCATCTTTATGAACCAAGGAAGGCCTATAAATCCATTAATGCACAAGTTGAACAGTCTCTGTTGGCTAGAACACTATTATAAGGTAATTTAGCAGGACAAACCTCTTTCTTTAACAGATATAAAAACGTTTTCAGTTTTTTTTCCAATCCAAAGGACAGATGTTTTGAGACATGAACAGAATGTTGAGTTTCATTAGAGACTTACACAATAATGAGGCTGTTTCAATAAAGTAACTCTTAGTCAAATTGACCATGCGTCTCTTCTTTCAGCAATGAGGCATTTGGGGGTTATGGCACTGTTTGTTTCTAAAAAATCATTAAAAGGACATTCTTTCCACTTTGTTGGGAGAAAAAATTTCCTTTTCATGGTTCATTTTCTGTCAGCTTCTGGCTCTCTTCCTTGGTCAGAAGGGATTTGTTGGGAACTCAGTGGAAGCCATTTCTTTGGACCCTAAAACTATGTGAAAGTCAGCAAGGGTTTGCAAGAGGGATGTACAAACTTCTGTTAAGTTTTAGCATGCATGATTTTTCAAGGCTAAACCACAAAAATCAGGTTTGTCTAGATTTGGATTACTGGTCTGGCCTGTCAGATATCTAGGGGTCAGCTATGACATTTGGACAACTTTCCAAACACTAGAAGCATTCAGGGCCAGGCTTACAGTTCAGGCCTTTCTCTTGTTTTTTGTTTGAATGAACTCAGAAGCTCTGAATTTGACTTGGTTCCAGTTTAGCACCATAAGTCACCCCAGGCTCACTCAAACACTAGCCCAGGTTTGCTTGATTTTCAACCCACATTCAAGAACATCAGCAAATGTTTGAACAAACCTGGTCTGAGTTTCAGAATTGCAACACAAAGGTTTTCTTGAATATAATATTTGTGTTATAATATTTGTAGCTTTAGCCATTTGTGAAAGGCACAGAACAAATTACAAGCACAGGCATTGTGTGTATTTTACAGAAGGTTAAAATGTTATGCATTTGGAGTTATGTATACGATAGTTCATGGACAGCTATTCCCCCTCTCTACCAATTTTAAATGCACCCAAATAATTTGCTGTGTTTTGGAAATTCTAGCTTTACGTTGTCATTTGTTAGAGAAAACATCCAGGGTTAAATTCAGAGGTTATGTCCAGCAATGTAAAATGCTTGATACAGGGGTAACTGGGTGAAAAGTAATGGTCTGTGATATATTATAGGAGGTCAGACCAGATGATCCAATGGTCCCTTCTGGCCTTAAACTCTATGAATCAGATCCTTGCAGATGAATTTAAAGACTTCTTGATATTCAGTGAGATATCTTTGGATCTAACCTCACCCACTCACCCATGTCTAAGGGCAGGTCTTCACTACGGGGGGGGTCGATTTAAGATACGCAAATTCAGCTACGCGAATAGCGTAGCTGAATTCGACGTATCGCAGCCGACTTACCCCGCTGTAGGGACGGTGGCAAAATCGACCTCCGCGGCTTCCCGTCGACGGCGCTTACTCCCACCTCCGCTGGTGGAGTAAGAGCGTCGATTCGGGGATCGATTGTCGCGTCCCGACGAGACGCGATAATTCGATCCCCGAGAGGTCGATTTCTACCCGTCGATTCAGGCGGGTAGTGTAGACCTAGCCTAAGAAGTATAAATTGGAGTAACCTGCACACTGGGAAACCAAAAGACATTGTACATTAAAATAGAGTGGGGTATACTATGATTTACACCTTTTTACGTCTTCCTTTAGCTTTTTTTCTTGCTATACTCTTCTCGTCTGTCTTGGTTTAGGAGTGAAACCAGCTTTGGCTCCCTTACACTGAGACTGATTGAGCCAACTTCGGAATTGGTGTGTACGTTACATATTGATAAACTGATGAAAGTTTAAATAAGTGAATAAGTCTAAGGGAGCCCATGGGACTCTAAAGACAGTGTAGAGGGAATTTAAATTAGTGTAATACTGTATACACATTAATGCGTTGGAAGAATGTACAAAGTTACACTAATTTAGGCTCCTTCTAGATTCCTTTAGACTCATTTCTTAATTTGGTCCCCAGTGGGCAAAGTTAATTTAAGAAACAGAAAAGCTCTCCAGGTTCCTGAACAGAAGGAGAACACAATTAACCTCCCTTACTAAATGAGCTTGCTTCTTCTTTTGAGAGTGCATTCCACTCTTACAATGAACCAAGTACGGGGTGCGCACATTGTGAAGTGCTATCCAAATACAGTTCACATAAAACTAGTATACAAAAAACAGCATTAACACTTATATTGGAAAAAGCCCACCATAATGTATAGTGACTATACTAGAGCTGGCATTTTTTATATATACCATGCAGTTACCACAGTCATTTCCTATCCTGATAGTGAAAAGGTAGGAATCTGAAATCCTGCTTTAAGATAACCGTTGGCAAATATTGACTTAATAATGTTGGTTCCTGGACCTGATATAGCAATAATGTATATTTAATTTTTTGTAAAGCTCCCTTTTTGGGTACTGGCTGACTCAGTGGATTGGTAATGGGGTTATAATTTTTCAACTCTTGGTTACTGCTTTCAACCTGGCTCAGAACATTGGTGGCTGAAAATTGTTAGCATCTGATGACAGTTCAGTGATTTATGAGAAATGAGTCTTAGTCCAGATCAAAGCTGGTAAAAATTATTTTTGACAAATCTGGTAAATTCTAAATTGCTTTTAGATTCAAGGCTATTTTGTTTGTGGCTCTAGAATATTCTTGTGAAAGAGTTTTTGTTCACATGACTGCTGGGGAATAGCTGTTTTTCATGTCAATACCTTTGTGTCATTGAAAACTAGGGTACCTGAGTGTGAGTAAGGTAGTTTACCATTTGTGTACAAACACCCACTGTTTTATATAAGGCTTCAGTCATCCAATCAAGGAGCAGAAACAGTACCATGTGGTAACTGACTTGTAACATACCATCTGCAGCAAAAAGTAAATAGTCACAGATGCAGTTGAAACAAACAGTTTGCAACAGCTTCTAAGCTGAAAGGTGTTGCATAAAAGCATTTGTTGAACAATTATGAACAACCAATAAATGCTTGAATGTTTAGATTAGAAAGAAACCTGTTTGGTGAACAGGATCTGAAATTTTTTTTAACTTTCTTTTTAAATGTTTTAACTATATGCTCTGCAGCAGACCTGCCAACTGTTTAGCAGGATTAATTTTAGAATGGTAAATTTAAGAGGATCTTGATGAAATTAGCTTGCTTTGCTAACAAATGTGCTTTTAAACCAGAAAATTTTACATATCCCACAAGAACCTATAAGAAGCAGAAGCCAACAGTACTGGCATATCAACTTTATTAGAGGTTCTAGTTAAAATCTACTTTAGACTCCTGGGCCAAAATTTTCAAAACAAGGCCTCTAAATTTAGGCTTCTAAATCCATATTTTGGTACCTACATAAGTGACCTAAATTTGGAAAGTGTTTGATACCTAGAAGCTCCCATATTACAAATGCAGCAGCAGTTTGTAATTAGTAGGGTTTCCTGCCTGTCACTTCACGTTTCAATGTGTTTCCTCATGAGACACTGGAACAACCCTACTGCTAGATTGCTTTTTAAACTGCTTGTCAGTGTTTGTATTAACACAATTGATATACAGTGCAATTACTATTAAAAATTCATATTTTATGGGTGTCATCATTGCATAACACTATTGTTACAGCAATGTACATGAGTGGCTCTCTTTCGATAATAGTTATTGTGTTGAAAATATATTTCTCCTCCAGCTACATTCTATTTTCCTCAGTATTTATATTCCTAACTGTATTTATGGAAAGAAGATTGTAATACATATACATCAGCTGAATAGATGGAAGGATATTCTAAGGGACTGAGATTCAGGAGACCTGGATTTAGTTCCCTGCTCTGCCTCAGATTTCCTGTGTGATGTTGGGCAAGTCCTGAGGTTTACCTTGTGCAGCAATTCTTCATCTATAAAATGAAGATATTTCCCTATCTCCTAGCAGTGTTGGGCAGATAAACTCCACTAATGGTTGTGAGGTGCTCAGATGCTAGGTGATGAAGGAAATGTATATGGATATTATCTTCCCCTGTCTAAAGTTGTGCTTCAAATAGGACTTAGCTTTAAAAATTTCTGTACCTTTTATTTGTTCATTTTTAGCTTAATGAACAAGTAGATAGTGTTTGTCTGAATTCAAATTAATATAATGTTAATTTGTCAAAACACACTGAAGGCATTTAGAAATAGGTCCTTTCATTTGAAAATATATACACTCCCACTTGAAAGCTGCTTTGAAAGCTGATGAGAAATTGTGCATCAGAGCACGGGTGGAAATATAATTTATTGTATGATAGGTCTAAATAGGTTTATTGTACTGACTGGAATCAATATTCTGATGGCTAAACTTAAATTGTGTAATAGTCTACCCTTCATCTACCCTGAATCAGATTTCTTTGATGGCTGTGTTGGAGTGGGCCCTTGATCTGGACACAAAGCTAGAGGGGAACTTGGACTGTAATTAAGGGAGAAATTTAAACATTTTCAAGAATTAGTTCACTCTGGATAAGTATCCAAGAATGTGTATATTAATTTGAAGGATACCTGAACCTCCTGGATCAGAAAACATGCTGCAAATCTCACAACAGCAAGGTTTTTGTTTTTGTTTGTTACAAGAAACAATTTTTCATTCATTGACAATATTTGCAGCGGGTTCAGTAAAACAAACATTTTGATTACAGACAATTTAAAACTCAGAACATACACACTTTGAAACATTTACATATCTTAAAACAAACAAACAAACAAAAACTACAATCTAGTATACCCTCCACTGCTACTAGCGCAGGACTTGGGTATTCACCTGATCCTGGCCTGGAGAGCTTGGAAGGGGAACTGTCACCTCCACCACATCATTCTCTTCTTCCCTAAACCCTTGGAAATCCTTCCAAAGGATCTCTATATTTTGGCTGTGCTGCTGAGGGGAGGGGGTGAACCAGGGGTTCTGTTAATAGGAAGACTGCTATCTGCAACAGCACGACTCCACTTCCCCAGCCTACAGAGTTTTTGCAGGCATGTTAATGCTAAGTCAACAATCATTTCTCCACAGGTGGGAACCCTTAGGGCTCTTTATAATTTACGTTGCCTTCTTTTGGATTATTTCCAATTCACTGATGCCCAAAATTCAATGTAACACACATAGCCTAATCCCAGCCTCCCTTTTTATGCTCACAATTTGCTTCTGTGAGAGACGCACTATTATTTGTGGGTGAAATTCCACTGTCTTGTGTGAAGTTAGTGCTCATGAAAGCTGGTAGATCTGTATCCCTGGGAGCTGAAGACTGCTCAATCTGTGGGGCAAGTACAGCACAGAAAGGTGCAACGTGAGCTTCCATTTGTGATGCTACATTTTTGTCCACTGGACTGATGCTATATGACTGGCACATAGGCCTTTGAACAGCCATCAGGAGGTAATGACTTTTAATGGCTGCAGACCTGGGACTGGATACAGCCCCATAACCTGATTTAACTCAGGGCCAAGGTAGTGTGGATTTGGAAAACCTAGCAGGAGGTTCTCACAACCTCTGCTCTGTGGGGACCATGACCAGAGTACACAAGGGATGCATTAACTCAGTGCATTCCCTGGGCATCTTCTGGCAATCAGGCTCCTCTGGAGCCCTAGTTGTAATTTAAAACTACCCTGCCCTGATAGAACTCTGCGTAGATAGAACTCTGGCACAAACACCACCTGCCTTCCCTTGGGGGAAATCTCCTTTGAAGTGCAAACAATTGAACCATCTGATAATGTTGTAGACATCCATTGTACAGTCTTGATTAATACCTCAACCTTTTTTTATCTTAGTGCTGTATGCAAAGAGTGACAGAAGCTATGTGTAAAAGTCATTGTTTTTCCAAATACAATATGTTAACATATGGCCAGATTATAACTTTTAGGTTTGTGAGTCCTGTTGATGTTGTATTGAGAAATCTAATGTATTTTAATTCTTATTTCAATGGTTTCTGAAGGGGAATAATGTAACCCTGAATATTACCATAAAAATGCATGATTAAACTCATAACAACGCTTCAGTTGTGATCTTCATAAATCTAGTCAACAGAAGAAGAAATAATAATAGTAAATAAATAAAATGGAATTATAAAGCTCTGTATGTCATAAAATGCATAGAATAGAAAAAGGGGAGCTAATGAGACAACTCCAAGTGTGTTAATATATATAAAGATAGAAAAGAGTCAAGTGGCAGACAGACAAATCTGTCTGTGTCTCATTAAATACTAGAAAAGGGCAATGCCAAAAAAAAGATTCTGCCCACCGAATTTTCAAAAAGCAAACAGGGTGTGTCAAGTGACTCCCACTCAAATCAATTGGGTTCACATAGCTAAAATTCCACACAATCCATTGAGAAACTAGCGGGTGTGGGGGAGGTTACTTTCAGCTGAAATGTTTTGTGTGTAATGCCATTTTCAGCAAATCTCTCTCTCATCTCCATTAGTTCACCAGAAAGGATGGAAATATCTGAGGTTGTGACATTAAAGCTTCAAAAGTACATGTGCTAGATTAATTGGTGGCCGAATTCCATTGCCTTAAGTGAAACTCCATTGACAAAGGCATGAGCAACTAGCAATGACCACATCAGAGAGGAAAGAGCTCATGCCATCAATGAAAGAAAGCACTCTTGACTGCTAATTAAACATGATCCCTAAAAAACATTTAGGGACCCATATACACCAATAGTCTGGGCAAATTAGTCCACAAGTATCATCTCCATTTTAGCAGGACTGAGATTTGTTCTGTTAGCCCAATTCATCCAAGCCCCAAGCTCAACCAGACAAAGCAAGATGAAAGACTCCATACCCTGGATCTGGAGAAAAAGAGATGCACAGTTGAATGTGCTCAGCATATTGAATACATTGCAGCCTAATCTACCTCATTAGCTCATCCATCAGCATTTCATATACAATAAACAGGAACAAGTTTGGACCAACGTGGAGAGAAAATTCCCAAATCAGAGCCCCATCATGAAAACTTCCCTGCTACCAACCTCTTCTCTTCTAAACAGAGGGGGCATTGGCTATAGCCCCTCCATTGATCTTAATTATGTCAGTATTGCTTGGGGCAAGAGGGAGTCAATTTGTGGTCCATGTAAGATTTTTAGGTCAAAACCAACATCAGTGCAGAATATAGTTCTCACTGAGATACTCCACCAAACAAAATAGGAGGCTGCATTGCCCACTTGCCCGAACTTCCAAATTGTCTTAAGGTTTAGCTTTATGTAGAAAGAAAACATGCAGTAGTCTAGTCTCAAACTGACAAAGATACAGATGATGGTGAATCCATATCTTTTAGAAATGGACAGTCTCCTAGCCAAACACATATGGAATGAATCAGTCTGGGTCTCTATTGCTATCTGCTCATCACTGAACAGTTAAGGAGGCAACAAGGCTCCCAAAGTACAAACACATGTCAAAGGATATGCTCCTTCAAATCAAGTGGGAGGTTATAATCTCCTACGTCTCTTCCAGTGGCTTCCCCCAACCTATCAAAATGACCCCAGTCTTATGTAGATTAAGCCTCAATCAGTTGGGTCTTATCCATTCCACAGACACTGGGGGAATTCAGACAAGATAGCGACATAGATCTGATTGTTGCCTACATTTTGAAAGCAATGAAGTCCATGTCTCCTCTCTAGCCATCTTAACCATAGCATATGAACACACTGAACAACAGAGGTGAGATGATGGTATTCTGTGGAACCCTAAAAGAGACTCTCTTCAGGACCCAAAACAATTGCACAATAAAACCTAATAGGATATTTCAGCAAGGAAGTAAAATAATTGTTCAGAAGGATGTTGTCCATCCTTGCTAGTCTACAGGTGAGCCAATAGTACCTTCAGCCAAATTCTCTTGGGCCAGCCATGATGTTCACATCTAGATCCAAACTGCTTCTATTTTCCTGGATATTTGGATAGAGGGTTTTGCTTGGACCAGGCTATAGCCTGAAGTTCAGTCATATGACTGCAGAAAGCAATCACAGGAATTGGCCAGCTATCTCTTGTGAACATACCTTTTCTCCTCTCTGCGATTACCTCTCATTGATATTGACTAGCTAATAAATGCTGTTGAAATTGCAATTGAAATAACATACGCAATTTGAGATATAATTTAACACAGCCCAATCTGAGACAGAAAAATAGAATACTGTTAAGGTCTCTTTAACCACTCTTCAGCCCTTAGAATATTCATGGTAATGAATGACAGAAATACTTTAGGTTGCTATCAGGAAGCTATCACAAAATATCAAGTATCAGGGGGTAGCCTTGTTAATCTGTATCCACCAAAGCAACAAGGATTCCGTGGCACCTTAAAGACTAACAGATTTATTTGGGCATAAGCTTTTGTGGGTAAAAAACCTCACTTCTTCAGATCCATGGAGTGAAAATTATTAAAATATCAAATTATTCTAAATATTCGATTCACTACAAACTTCCTCCTGACCAATATACATTATCATTATCCTATTACAGCTACTTGTTTGAGTTTTCAGTATTGGTTTATGAGTACCTAGATATTTGATGTGAGTGAGAATCATGAAATATATTGTTAGTGAACTGGTCAACATAACGTACTGTGTAAACAACAAAATGACCAGTTTTGACATTACATTGAAATTAAATCTGAGAGCCAGATAAATCTTTAGATAAATAACTTGTGACACCCAAAAAGCTCTCACAACATTCTCCCCATATTTGTATAAATCTGTTGTTTATTATTGCCCAATGCTTGTACATGAAGGAGATATTATGCAGTGCATCTCATTAAAATTTATTGAAGTCTATAGAAGCTGATGAAAAATGAACATATCTATGCTAGAGAGAGATTGACAGATATCCCCATTCTCTGACTACCTCTGTTATTGTTTGGATAATTTAACTAATCTCTCATGATTTCCTGAATGAAGAGAGGAATGCAGGAAATGTACCGAACATGGGATATAAAGTATGTGAACACTTTAGCCCATCAAATATCAAAAGCCTTTGCTGGGGTAACTGTCATTTGTTTTATGAATTACAGTAAGCCTTTAGGTTCCCAGAATACCAAAATGCTGAGCTGAAAAGACAATTTATAAAGTTAGCTTGATAATGCTTATCGGAATCAGATGATCCCCTTGATCTGTTTTTATGAGTAGGGCTGGAACACAGTCAGTGCATAGGAGTTTCAAATAATAAGTGCCAGCATAACTGCTGTTGCTGTGTACATGGATGCCCTGTCTTTAGCAAGAGAAACAAAAGTATTTATTTTGAGGGTGAGATAGTCGAGCCATAGAATGTTATCGACACAATTTCTGCGAAAAGTGCCTCACTGCATGCAAAGTAGGCTTGTTGTAATAATCCAGTGACCAAGAGGAGGCAGAAAATTTTAATCTCAGGATTTCCAGACTACATGCTGCTAAATTAACAGCTCTCATAGCTCAAGTAGTTTAAAAAGGGGATATTTTGGAGCAGGTTAGCTATTAATTTATTAATATATTATATCTTCCACACATAGCCCACAGATAAAAAACAGAGGGGTTTTTTGTTTTGTTGTTTTGGGGAGGGAGTTGTTTTGTTTTGTTTAGCTCAAAGAACATGGTTTCATGGATAAAGGAATTTGTTCCAACAGCTGGATACCAAGCTATAAAATATCAGGTTCATACTATGCAGTGATATTAAGAGGGGCCAGGAACAGGCCCACTGGCTCAACCAATAGAGATATGTAATAATAAATAATCAATATGTAATCATAAATAATCATACTTTTGTTAATAGAGTACCCCACAGATACCCTTATCCATGGTGCTTATTGCAATTTAAACAATTTAAAATCCAAATCCAATACAAATAATGAATCTAGAGACTGATACCATCATTATATCTTATTTGTGGCATTACATTGCAGGACAATCCTATGCAAGAGCTGAAAGGAATAAAAGTGAAAAAAATCTCAACAAAATTGAGTTGTCATATACAGATTTTAAAGCTGCATTTTAAAAAGTACCAAGGGATGAACAGATGTTTACACTAAAGCAGTGTAAGTTCTACACCCTAGGTGCTATCACAACAAAAGTACAATTACCTGCTGACCTAACTTGCACAAGCATAATATGTAAAGCATGGGTGGTGAGCACAGATACTCAAGACATAGCTCAAGGAGGAGGGTCTTGAATATAGTCACGGCCTACACCATCAAGGACTCTAAAACCAACAAAGCCAGCTTCATGAAGAGCCAGTGTACAGTACTTAATATGTGCATAGAACATGGTGCTCTATTCTCTGAGAAGTTGTGGAACTGTTTTCTGCACCAACCGCAAGCATCAGTAGAACCATACCGAGAGCCATACAATACAAATATTTCACCTTTCTGATAATGAGGGCTTGGGATGCTGTTTCAAGAGCATCATGGAATAAATAAAGACACAGACTCAACCAACCACACAGGTGAAAAGAAAAAAAACCCAACCCTACATGGGTTTTTACAGAGAGAACATAATCAGAAATAACGGCAAGAGTCTAATGCACAAGGGGAGAAAGAACCTTCTTGCACTAATTACCCCTAGCACTCAGTGAGACTCCTGTCTTCTTGACTGAAGACAAAGCCTCTATAGATGCACTTAGGGTCAGGAGTGGTCTCGTGCTATGTCTTTTTACACTGTCTAGCAAAATGGGACCACTTCTCTGAAAAGTTTCAAAATATGCAGTTTTGTGAATATGACTTTTGCATGTACTACATTGTACTCATGCACAACCCCCCTCCTCTCCCCCCTCCCCCCGATTTCCAAGGTGCAGGCCAAAACAACAAATCCTGAGGGCCTTTTGATGCTACCACAATATAAATAAATATGCCATAACTACAGTTATAATAATGATGTTGTCCAAGCATTCCTTTATAACTGAAGCCAAGCTAATAGGGTCCACGGGACAAAGAATGAAAAATTGTATATTATCAGCATACTGTGCCTTGTGATTAGAAATGATCTTGCCAAGAGACCTCATGTATATTTATTATGTAGAGTATCCTTGCTCATTGTTAATTTAGACCACAATTCAGCCAGCTACTTAAACATGTGTAGCTATAAGCTTCAATTGGATAACTCACATGCTTAAAGCTATACACCTGCTTAGGTAGCAGCTTGCTGAACTGGTGCCACAGTATGTAAATATAGGGAAAGTCCACTTAATATGGATGTACTGGGCATAGATGATCTATGAATGAAAAGCATCTAATTTGTCCTTCTCATCTGATAGTTGTTCTTTTGTAAATGGTTCATTTTTATATTAAAAGACAGTTTACAGGTGGGTGCCCAGAATGATTGTTAATAAGGTGCACAGGTTGAGATCCACACACAATCAAAGATTGCTACCTAAGTAAGTGTTAGATAAATGATACACTGATTCTTTTGGTACAGTTACTAATGTTATATACAGTTTGGTACATAGACAACTGGGGCAACATTATCATGTTCCAGTATGATCTGGCTCTATGGCACTGGGGTCATGCTGAGCATACTGTATTGAACATTTTCATCATTTGTATTTATTTAAACATATTTTAATTTGGATATGTTCCAGATAAGCAATCAAAAACATGCATAAATTTTAATTAGTTCTTTAAAATAGCACTGTTGATGTGGAGTAATCAATTTTTTATGTGCCGGCAAAAGCACAGAACACAATGACAGATGGTAAGTCAGAATGATTCTTGTAGCTAAATACTCACTGTCATTGTTAACCAAGAGAGTGACAACTTTGGTGTCATTTTGTACAGTAGGTGAGAGTTTTCTTTTAGATAAAACTAGCTGTTCAAAACTGCATGACTGACTATAGTGTGGTACATTTGAACATGAAAATATCTAACTGACATATCAATGTGATATGTCCTATAAATACTCCAATTTCAACAAGACATGACATGAGATTTGAGGCAATGTCACCATGCAATATCTAACTTGCTAATCAGCTCAGCTAGCACATATGTGTGTTCTTATCATTTCATCGTGTCAAGAATAAACCATTAGCAGCCAGTTCAAACTCAGGAGAAATTTTAGTTACCCAATTACGAGAGGGAAGAAAACAATTATTCCTGATAGCTCTGCTTCACATTCTAATCAAAGTAGCCTTATAGAATGGCTTCATTTTTAACATTGTCCTCTTTGTTTGGTAGATTATTTAATCTTATAAATTTGTTTCTATTAGAACCTTTTCAAGCAGTGAAGACCTTTGTTTCAGAAAGTCTGAGGGAAAATTACACTTCAAACTCACAAGCCTTGATATGGCTATAGCATAATGAAACAGTGCACATTTTATTTTGAAGTCTTGTGCAGTACATCTAATCTAACTACAAATATATGTTATTGTTTCATTCTGGATGGCTCAGATGACTGGTAATAGGAAATGGAGCCTGTCACATCTAGGTTACTTGTTCAACACCAGCCCACATTGGAAGACATTGAATGTCATTATCCTCTGATGGCTGATTGATGAAGTGCTTAAAATAAGTTTGGTGCCTTCAGTCTTTTTGCTGGCCAGGTGTCCACATCATTATGTCCCCGGCACTATCTGTAACCATATTGATAGGCTTGGTAACAAGGCCAAGGACTGAATGGGCATTGAGAAAAATCACCCGTCTCATCCCCAGAGGTGGTCCCTCAGGTGGCTCAGAAACAGCAGGCGCTCATATGATATACTGGCACTTCTATTAAGTTGCTATCTTGCGCCATAGAATCTCAGCTTTCCTTTTAAAAAGGTAAATCTCTAGCTGTCATGGTGACAATGAAAATATGAACCAAATGTAACTGAGGCAGAGATAGTATCAGAGGGGTAGCCGTGTTAGTCTGGATCTCTAAAAAGCAACAAAGAGTCCTGTGGCACCTTATAAACTAACAGACGTATTGGAGCATAAGCTTTCGTGGGTGAATACCCACTTCGTCAGACGAAAGCTTATGCTCCAATACGTCTGTTAGTCTATAAGGTGCCACAGGACTCTTTGTTGCTTGATGCAGAGATGAGTCTACAGGGAGCCTGGAACAATAGATAGCTCTGAGAGTATCTCTACACTGCAATCACAGGGTGTGACTGCAGCTTTAATCTAGCTAGTTTGGGTAGCAGGGAAGCCAGGAAAGCCATGGAAGCCTGCACTGAAATCGTACTGCCACTGCTTCACGGCTACTAATACATGAGCTAGCTAGACTGAAGCTAGCTCAGGTATGTCTACACACTCTTTAATCAGACCCTGGTTTTGCAGTGTAGCCATCCTCTGAGAGGTGTGAGCGGCACCATCCATCTTAGGGGGGTGTTAACTGAGATGCTCAGTGATAATTTAAATATCAACATTGTTAACCATTTCATTCCTCATGTAAGTAAGGAGATGGAGGAGCACAGATCTGCACAATTTACTGCTAGTGAAGTCTTATTTTGTTGCCACAGGTGGGTAGAATTTGAGACATATCACTTTTTTTACCTTGTATTCTATAAAGAAGCAAGCTCAAGGTGCTTAAGAGAACCCATGGCTAGAGCTGATTGGACAAATTTTGATGGTACCATATGCTAGCAGTATACATGGTTCTGTCCAAAATTAAAATGCTTTACAAAATTGTGTTGATTTTGAAACCATTTACTTTTGTAAGAAAACTGGGGCAGGGGGAAATCTGACACTGTCATTTTTGGCATGCAGCATTTCCATGGATCATTTTCATTAAACTTTTCATTTAGCAATATGTTTATTTTGTAGGATACTAGATATTTTGTACAATACTGGGGTCCTTGGCCTTGACTCCCCTTCTGCGGGCTCAGGTGGTGACCACAGTACTCAGCTAATTAGTGTTAGTTTTCTGGCATGGGCAAAATACATTAATCATCTGAATATAGTCCTAAGAACTTGTGACACATCCAATGTAACCAGGGCCAGGCCATCTATTTTCATTTAGACAGTCACAGCATTATAGCATTTAAGGCCAAAAGGGATCACCAGATCATCTAGCCTGACCTCCTGTATATCACGGGCTACCAACATCACCCAGAATCTGCACACTAAACCCAACAACACAAATCAAACCAAAGTATTATAGCCCATAGAAGCCTAGATTATTATGTGCCACAAGCAGAGAATGGGAGGGATCGAGGTGCACCAGTTCTCAAGGCCCCGGGAAATGATTAGGTGAGCTATACCCAGATAATCCTGGCAAGCGAGCCACACCCACACTATGCACAAGAAGGTCACTGTTCCATGTGAGTATTGTAATTTTGCTTATTTACCTATATATTAAACATACATTACCAGCAGTCACAAGTCCTTATAGTGCATGGAGTGACTGCCTAACCTTTCCCAAGCTCCAGAAACAATGATATTTCCATGATGCTTTTAATGGTTTTGTAACATGAGACAGCATGGTGGGTTTTTTTTTTTTTTTAAAGTGAGATTATCTGAGGCTCTTTGTTACAGCTCATAGTACAATAGAGATATTGGATGGTGGAGGCAGAGGGTTAACATCAGAAATAGGCAAACTAAATAATAATAGATGGCTGCAAAACAAAATATAATGTGGACTTCCAAAACATTTTCCGGACGATTGTCTGAATGGTTAATAAATTATCCTTTTTTCTTCATTTAGTATGTGTTGAGAGTCATACACAGTACTAGCTTGGACAGAAGTGGAAAGGGAACCAAAAATATATAAAATGGCACCCGGGGCAGTGTATTATTATTCATGCTGTCTTGATAAAATGTTTCAAAATGAACAAATTGGCTCCAACGTATTTTCTCCCTTTTTCCTATTTTGGATTAAGTCACCCATATACTGGTCACCAAAGGCCAGATTTTCAGAAGTGTTAAACACCAATATTGTTAGCTAAATACAGTGGAAGCTGCACTGATGAGTGGGATTGGAGAAAGAGTGTCAGATTTTGGGGGACCATCCTAGTTTGTTGAGGCACCAGGGACTCGGGAATGCAAGCCAGAGCTAAGCTGGTACTAAACCAATGTTGGAGCCTCAGCTTGTGTCATGTGACTGGCCTCTCAGCAAGCTTAATAAAGTTCTATTTCCTGCAAGTCTCTCTGCCTGCCACATCACTTATTGCTAATGAAACTCTCAGCACCTCTGAAAATCAGGCCCTGAGGTATTATAGATGCTGATTGCAGAAAATGAGAGTGCTCCACACTGTCTTCGCAATTCCCAGACTTTAAAATCACATCAAGCTTCAAAGAAAAGCCTGAAAGTAATAACCTGTTTCATGTCAGACTTTTCTTTTGAATGTGTTTTGCAAAACTATCTCAGGATGTCATAATTAAAGACATAGATAATCATAATAAAAAGGGGATGATGCCCCTGGAATAAAAGCTGTTAGGTATATCAGAATATTTCCATTGTATACTATAGTTCTCATTATTAACATTTGCCTGCAGTAACCACATATAAAGCTTTGATATGTTGGTGTAGGATTCATTGAAGACCCTTGTTCCAGTTCTACCACCAAACTGGAGGGAAGGTTTGGCAATTTCCTTGGTTCTCCTGAAGATCACCTCCTCTTTAGACACTGCTAGGAGATGATATCTAACTTTGCGGGTCATAAAAATTACATATGCAGAGCAAACATTTTGCCTTAGGCATTTGCCATAGCGCACCAAAAATCAGCTAGATCTACAAATATATCCATGGAAGGTATGAACAATTGACACCTCTGACCCCATTTTAAAATGCACAAGTTGACAATGGTGCCATACTATCAATACATTTAATATACTGTTCAAAGAGAAAGTATAAATATATCTATTTTTGCACCTGCACATCAGCTTTGCTCTCAAGAGCTAGTCTTCATTCCTTGAGTCTAAATAATAATAATTGTTACTATAATAATTTATTTATTTACATATATAGCTCCATAAATGAGAATGGCTCTTTAAAGATAAAAAGATGGCATGCGTCTGCTCTGCAGAGTTTACAATTGAAAGTATGAAGTAAATAATTTTGTTTAAATGGCAAAATAAAATTAGATTTCCCACATTTCACCCCTCCTTTCTGCAAGAACATATGTGCCTGAAATTTACTAGAGTGTAAAGTGGAACATTTTAATGAAAGCCCCTTTTTAAAATATTGGCAGCACATTACTGTCACAGTGGTTACTGAGAATTCAGTTTTTGCCTTTATTTTACTAGGAAATAATTGTGGAATCAAAATACCAGGTTTATAGATTCATAGATTCTAGGACTGGAAGGGACCTCAAGAGGTCATCGAGTCCAGTCCTTTCCCTCATGGCAGGTCCAAATACTGTCTAGACCATCCCTGATAGACATTTATCTAACCTACTCTTAAATATCTCCAGAGATTCCACAACCTCCCTAGGCAATTTATCCCAGTGTTTAACCACCCTGACAGTTAGGAACTTTTTCCTAATGTCCAACCTAAACCTCCCTTACTGCAGTTTAAGCCCATTGCATCTTGTTCTATCCTTAGGGGCTAAGATGAACAAGTTTTCCCCCTCCTCCTTATGACACCCTTTTAGATACCTGAAAACTGCTATCATGTCCCCTCTCAGTCTTCTCTTTTCCAAACTAAACAAACTTAATTCTTTCAGCCTTCCTTCATAGGTCATGTTCTCTAGACCTTTAATCATTCTCTTTACTCTTCTCTGGACCCTCTCCAATTTCTCCACATCTTTCTTGAAATGCGGTGCCCAGAACTGGACACAATACTCCAGTTGAGGCCTAACCAGCGCAGAGCATAGCGGAAGAATGACTTCTCGTGTCTTGCTCACAACAAACTTGTTAATGCATCCCAGAATCATGTTTGCTTTTTTTGCAACAGCATCACACTGTTGACTCATATTTAGCTTGTGATCCACTATAACCCCTAGATCCCTTTCTGCTGTACTCCTTCCTAGACAGTCTCTTCCCATTCTGTATGTGTGAAACAGATTGTTCCTTCCTAAGTGGAGCACTTGGCATTTGTCTTTATTAAACTTCATCCTGTTTACCTCAGACCATTTCTCCAATTTGTCCAGATCATTTTGAATTATGACCCTACCCTCCAAAGCCGTTGCAATCCCTCCCAGTTTGGTATAATCTGCAAACTTAATAAGCGTACTTTCTATGCCAATATCTAAGTCATTGAGGAAGATATTGAACAGAGCCGGTCCCAAAACAGACCCCTGCAGAACCAACTTGTTATACCTTTCCAGCAGGATTGGGAACCATTTATAACAACTCTCTGAATATGGTTATCCAGCCAGTTATGCACCCACCTTATAGTAGCCCCATCTAAGTTGTATTTGCCTAGTTTATTGATAAGAATATCATGCGACACAATATCAAATGCTTTATTAAAGTCTAGGTATACCATATCCACCGCTTCTTCCTTATCCACAAGACTCGTTATCCTATCAAAGAAAGCTATCAGATTGGTTTGACATGATTTGTTCTTTACAAATCCATGCTGGCTATTCCCTATCACCTTTCCACCTTCCAAGTGGTTACAGATGATTTCCTTAACCACTTGCTCCATTATCTTCCCTGGCACAGAAGTTAAACTAACTGGTCTGTAGTTTCCAGGGTTGTTTTTATTTCCCTTTTTATAGATGGGCACTATATTTGCCCTTTTCCAGTCTTCTGGAATCTATCCTGTCTCCCATGATTTTCCAAAGATAATAGCTAGAGCCTCCTCTATTAGCTCCTTGAGTATCCTAGGATGCATTTAATCAGGCCCTGGTGACTTGCAGGCATCTAACTTTTCTAAGTGATTTTTAACTTGTTCTCTTTTTTATTTTATCTTCTAAACCTACCCCCTTCCCATTAACATTCACTATGTTAGGCATTCCTTCAGACTTCTCTGTGAAGACCGAAACAAAGAAGTCATTAAGCATCTCTGCCATTTCCAAGTTTCCTGTTACTGTTTCTTCCTCCTCACTGAGCAGTGGGCCTACCCTGTCCTTGGTCTTCCTCTTGCTTCTAATGTATTGATAAAAAGTCTTCCTGTTTCCCTTTATTCCTGTGGCTAGTTTGAGCTCATTTTGTGCCTTTGCCTTTCTAATCTTTCCCCTGCATTCCTGTGTTGTTTGGCTATATTCATCCTTTGTAATTTGTCCTAGTTTCCATTTTTTATATGACTCCTTTTTATTTTTTAGATCATGCAAGATCTCGTGGTTAAGCCAAGGTGGTCTTTTGCCACATTTTCTATCTTTCCTACCCAGCGGAATAGCTTGCTTTTGGGCCCTTAATAGTGTCCCTTTGAAAAACTGCCAACTCTCCTCAGTTGTTTTTCCTCTCAGTCTTGATTCCCATGGGACCTTACCTATCAGCTCTCTGAGCTTACCAAAACCCACCTTCCTGAAATCCATTGTCTCTATTTTGCTGTACTCCCCTCTACCCTTCCTTAGAATTGTGAATTCTATGATTTCATGATCACTTTCACCCAAGCTGCCTTCCACTTTCAAATCCTCAACAAGTTCCTCCCCATTTGTTAAAATAAAATCTAGAACAGCTTCCCCCCTAGTAGCTTTTTCAACCTTCTGAAATAAAAAGTTGTCTGCAATGCAGTCCAAGAACTTATTGGATAGTCTGAGCCCCGCTGTGTTATTTTCCCAACATATATCTGGATAGTTGAAGTCCCCCATCCCCACCAAATCTTGGGCTTTGGATAATTTTGTTAGTTGTTTAAAAAATGCCTCATCCACCTCTTCCACCTGGTTAGGTGACCTGTAGTAGACTCCTAGCATGACATCACCCTTGTTTTTTACCCCTTTTAGCCTAACCCAGAGACTCCCAACACTTCCGTCTCCTATGTCCATCTCCACCTCAGTCCAAGTGTGTACACTTTTAATATATAAGGCAACACCTCCTCTCTTTTTCCCCTGTCTATCCTTCCTGAGCAAGCTGTACCCATCCATACCAACATTCCAATCATGTGTATTATCCCACCAAGTTTCGGTGATGCCAATAATGTCATAGTTGTATTTATTTATTAGCACTTCCAGTTCTTCCTGCTTATTCTCGCATTTGTATATAGGCATCTAAGATACTGGTTTGATCTTCTCTCCCAGTTTTGTCCTGACCCTCCTTTCTCTCTGCCATTATAGCCCATGCTCCCTCCTATTTCCAACCCATCTCCCAGGTCTCCATGTTCTCCACTTACCTGTGGGCTTTGCTCACCTGTCCCCGTCAAACCTAGTTTAAAGCCCTCCTCACTAGGTTAGCCAGTCTGTGTCCAAATAGGGTCTTTCCCCTCCTCGAAAGGTGAACACCATCTCTGCCTAGCAGTCCTTCCTGGAATATCATCCCGTGGTTGAGGAAGCCAAAGCCCTCCTGGCGACACCATCTTTGCAGCCAGTCATTCACCTCCACGATGCACCTGTCTCTGCCTGGGCCCCTACCTTTGATAGGGGGGATCAAAGAGAATACCACCTGCGCTCCAAACTCCTTCACCCGTACTCCCAGAGCCCTGTAGTCACTCTTGATCCGCTCAGTGTCACACCTCGCAGTATCATTTGTTCCCACATGGATGAGTAGCATGGGGTAGTAGTCAGAGGGCTGGATAATCCTCAACAATGCCTCTGTAACGTCTCAGATACAGGCCCCAGGCAGGCAGCATACCTCCCAAGATGAATTGTCAGGACGACAGATGGACACCTCAGTCCCTCTCAGAAGAGAGTCTCCGACCACCACTACCCTACGTTTTCTATTCGCAGTGGTGGCAGCAGACCTCCCAGCCTTAGGGGCACAAGGCTTCTTCTCCTCTGCTGTTGGGGGTGATTCCTTCTCTCCTGTATCAAGAAGAGCATAATGGTTTCCTATTACCACGGCGGGAGGGTTTGGAGCAGGGGTGGAGCACTGTGTGCTGCCAGAAGTAACCAGCTGCCAGTGTCCACCCTGAGTCATCTCCTCCTCCACCAGTGGTGTGTCAGCAGTCCTGTGTACTGGGACAGTTACCTCAGCTGTCTCCACATGGAGACTGTCCAGGAATTGCTCATGGATTCGGATGCTCCTCAACCTAGCCACCTCCTCCTGTAGCTCTCCCACCTGCTGCTTGAGAGATTCCACCAGAAGGCACCTTTCACATTGGATGGTCCCTCCAGCCTGGATATCAGTAAGTGGGAATTGCAAGTCACAGTCCCTGCAAAACCACACCAAAATCTGGGTAGAAGCATCCATGCTTAGGTGCTCTGTCTGGCTACAGGCGCAGGTGGAGGAGACAGAAGCAGTGCTGGCACAGGTGTTGCGGGTCTTCCTAACAATCGTAGGCCTCCCTCTGTCAAACTCCCTCTCAAACTCCCCTGGCTGCAGCCCCCTGCCTGCTTCGCTCCCCTGGTCTCTCTGCCTCTGGCTTTTAAAGCCTGCTTGCCTAGGTCAGTCCTACCCCCTCGTGAGTCACACTGGGGAAGGCCAATCAAAGGCAATCAAGGGAATAAGGTCAGGCACTCAGTCTCAATTGCCACAACAGCTGAAACTGAAACTGAAGTCACCTGAAATCAGAATCAAAATTAAAGTTCAAACAGTCAAGCAAACTCACTCACATTAAAAGGTAATAAATAAAGCAGCTTCTGAAGGAATACAATATTTTCCTCTTACTCATCCAAAAATAACAACTGGGTTTGAAGACGAATTCACTTGACTCATACCCTTCCCCCCAGCTTGTTGATGACTTTGGTTTTTACATGTTACGTAATCTGCTACGCCTAAAAAAAAAATCAATAGCTTCATATTTTACCTTTAGCTACACAGTGCTTTCGTCTATATATCTTCCTGTCAGACAGAAGGGTGAGGAAGTGATAAAGAGTGTTGAACTTGGATTAGTATGTTTCACAATGTAGATGTGTTATAAGGAAATGGCAAACAGGGCAGATTGTTCTCTTGCAGAGAACTAGACTGCTTTTAATTTTAAATTTGGCATGATCTTTCAGCTGACCAGTGTGGCGGGAAAGCATTGTCAGTCTGCAAGTTTTTGCGTTGGAAGGGGAAAAAAATGCAGTTAACATAATGGAAGGATGGTTACCAAACTTCATCTAGGCTAGATCTCTGTTGGTAGATAATTGTACAAATAGACTTGAAGGTAATAGCAAAATAATGACTGCAGAATATGAACAACTCACATGAATTTGGATGAATTTCCTGAACCTTCCCTTACTCCTACGTGTGTGTGTGTGTGTGTGAAAGAGTGAAAGAGAGAGAGAGAGAGAGAGAGAGTAAAAACATAGACAAGGTCCATTCCAGAAGAAACACTGACAAAAGAAATATTTCAGATTTCCTAGGACTGCTTAGAGCAATGTTTTGCTGCTTGATTTATATCTGTCTCTGATGACCTAATGGCAGCCTGTGTCCTTGGGTTGTGAGAATTACAAGACCCACAATCCAGTGAATCTATGGGACTGCTGTAACCTCTAGTTTCACAAAATATTAATTGAAAGTTGAACATTATTTAGGCTCAGAGGTCTATAAAATATGTAATGTTAGAGGTCTGTGGAACTTGTAATGATCATCGGAGTACACTGGACCCCAGGGCCTACTAGGAAATAGGTATGTGAGGAGGATAGAGGGACAACTAGACAGGTAAAATATATGGGTCCCTGAATGACTTCCTGAATGTTTTGAATAAAGGAATATTTGGGTTCAGTTTATATCATTCAAACTTGGGATGTTCAGTATAAATCCAAACTGTTTATTATTTTATTCATTTGTATAGAACCTACCAGTGAAGCAGCTAATGTTCTCGTATTACTGGTGAATTTTAAATTTGTCCCCAACAGTACAATACCCCCTCTATTTTGGGACAGTGATCACACAGATAACATTCTGACCAAGGGCAAGTTGGATGCCAAGATGTTTTTTCACACTTTGATCTTCATCATCCATGCTCAATTATTTTGGTAAATACAAATAATCTTTTAGCAAATTAAGTATCTTTTTCACTCATTGAATGCAGACCGTTTTCCATCTGTTTTATCACAGAAACAGAATCCTTCGTCCCAATTTTCAAACTTGAAAGTGGCCAAATCAGTATATAAGCACCTAGGATAAAATTTTCAAACATGGGTAGCTAAAGCTGGATGCCCACTGGAAGATTTGTAGAAGTTAAGCACCTCTAAAAATCAGGTAACTTTTATTTACATGCCCGAATATGGGTTTAGTTGTCTAACTTTAGACAGCTAAATGTGGGGGTGGGGGGGAAAGAGCTGGGTGCTCAATACATATCTGGATGACTAAATGTAGACAATCTAGTATGAAAATTAGGCCCATAGATTAGAACTAACTGAATATAAATCACCAAATACAAAATGTACTAAATTTGGCTAATATTGTTTTTTTTTATCCTCATGAAACATTAGGGTTTTTTAATATATTCAGCATTAAAATATTCAAAATATAATACAAGGGGATCGAATCATAGGACTGGAAGGGAGCTCAAGAGGTCATCTAGTCCAGTCCCTGCACTCATGGCAGGACTAAGTATTATCTAGACCATCCCTGACAGGTGTTTGTCTAACCTGGTCTTAAAAATCTCCAATGATGGAGATTCCACAACCTCCCTAGGCAATTTATTCCAGTGCTTAACCACCCCGACAGTTAGGAAGTTTTTCCTAATGTCCAACCTAAACTCCCTCCCTTACTGCAATTTTAGCCCATTGCTGCTTGTCCTATCCTCAGAGGTTAAGAACAACAATTCTTCTCCCTCCTCCTGTAACAACTTTTTATGTACTTGAATAATTGGCAGCCTGTGGAGTATTTTGGTATATTTCACTTAAGCATTTCCTTGCCACTGCACGGTCCTTGGGCATTGGTGTACCTTAGTCCCTCCTATTCTAGAGCCATGGCACATAAATATTTAGTTTCCTGTGGGCTGTAATACTTTGATATGATTTCAGTAGTTCAGTTTAGTATTTCGGCACGGGGTGATGTTGATGACTTGTGATATACAGGAGGTCAGACTAGGTGATATGGGGATACCTTCTCATTTTAAAACTCTAATCATTAAATGCCCTGTGTTGGTATTCAGTGTTCAGTTTCACTTGAATCACATGGCTTTCACCCCCGCCCCCCCGTCCTCCGATTGGATTAACAAACATTTATAAAGATTACTAGGTTAAATATGTGTAGCTGACATCAAATGTGTATTTAAATAAAGTAATCCAGACTATATGAATAGTGTGACAAATAATCATGAGTTGGAATACAATTACAGTAGTGTTCAGCCCCATCTATTCTCTAGTGGTTTAACAAGAGTTTATCAAAATTACAAACCATAAAATGTTGCCTGTTTAACTGCAGAATTCTGTCTTTCTCTTCCTCCCACCCCACCCAGAGCACTGATGTGATGAAGCATGATAACATCATTGAAATATTTTGTGCTAAAGTGTAGTGTCACAATTTTTCAATGATGACATCTGGAGGGAGTTTATTACTTATTGGCAAACTAAAAATGCTTATCCTCTTCAAGTGCATTGTGAATATGTATGTGGTAACCTTGAGAAAGGGTCTTGCCATCAGGTTTTTACTACTTGTTCTAGTAACTAATAAGCTAAAGAAAAAATAAAATGTTACCGAATTTTAAATTCTAGGAATTACAAAAATAATTATTAATCTAATTTTCTGAGGTCTTCCTGAGATAATGTTGCAAGTCTACAAATACACTTTTATATCAGCTACCATTTCTCCTACTATACATTCAAATACCAAGGAATGGTTCTTTCTGTATGGTTCTTACTGTTGATGCTCAAACCAAGTGGCTGAGAGCAGTTTAACAGCAGACACTTCCTGAAAAATCTAAACAGGTATTTCAGTCACTGCGAACTGGCTTCAATGGCATATTACTTTGCTAATGCTGTTGCAAGATATTGTTTTTCTTACCTAATACATTTCACAGCTATACAGTTCACCGATGCTGCACTTTTGTCTCCTTTTGAAATACGAGGGTTTTTTTATTAAAGGAAAATAATGGCCACCAAGAGGTGTTACTGTGGAGATGTAGCCAAATGCGGTTCCTGCTGCTTTAAAAATATTATTACAAGCATATTGTGGCTTTTCACTATGTGATCAATATGGTGGTTCTCCAGCTGTGCATTTGGTTAATTTGTGAATATGTATACTTGGCCCGTATTTTGATAAACACCTGCAGATATTTGACAGTTTTCTTTCTTGTTATAGTATAATATGATAACAATACTAACAATGATTCTCTCTTATTTAGTAGATTTCATCTAAAAATCTTAAAGTGCTGTACAAACTTTAATGAATGTTGCTTCACAACATTTGTATAGTACAGGCACGTGCTGTTATTTAGAAGCACTCAACACATGTGGAAATGAAGTCACAGACTTGCTCTAGGTCACAGTGAGTAGCAAAGCTACGAACATTATTTAGGAGCCTTGAGTTCTAACCGTTAGTCCAGACTCTCAGATGATGTGTAGCTGCTATACAGGTGTTCGAGGGAGGGATGGGACATAAGTAGCCTCTATGCTGTTTTTTGATGTCACCATACGGAGAACTGTCACAATTACTGTTCAGCTGGCTGCAAAGATTGCTCCTGGTCAGCGTTGCTATGGCCCTGCCTGCAGGCCACAGAGAGGAGTACCCACTTCTCCCCTTTGAAGGGTGGCATAGCAGTCACACTCCTGTGTGCAATGGGAATTGCCAGAGTCATCAGGTGTCCCTGAATTGCAGCTGGGTTGGAATGGCTCTGCATTGCCCCCAGGAAAGGGCTCTACCTTAATAGTATAATTGAGCCCCATTTTGATGCATACAATTCATTGCGGGAAACACTAGGAAAAGTACACTAATGAAGAACAATTTATAAATAGACATTCTGTCAATGAACAATTCAGTGATGCTTGATTATAATGCAATTGATTCCATCAAAGAACCCCTTCTCTCCTCAAACAAATGTATTCTCTTTAAGGGCCTGATACAAAGTGCATTGAAGTTAATGGGAGATTTTCTATTAACTTCAATGGGATTTGGATCAGGCCTTAAATTAATATAAGAACAAGAATGCTTATCACCACAATTCCAACAATATTGTGCACTGAAGTGTGAGTATGAGCAGATGGATGCTTCTCCAGTGTCTTTCTTGGCCCTATCATGTTGTCAAAGGTTGGCAAGGCTAAACTCCCATTATGGAGAAGATGCTAATTAGCTTGTGATAACTGATTGAATGAACTAGCTCTGATCCATGTGCTTGTGTGCAGTACACAGCTTTCTGGACATTCAGATTCCAACTTCCTCTCACTGATCTAAGTCAATATCCCTCTCCCAGGCCATCTCCTTCTTTGAAATCCAAAGACCATTTTCTTCATTCTTCAGTTTTCCCATTCTTCGGAAGAAAGGTAACAATAGTAACACTTTGCATGTATATATATATATGCACAGTGCCTTTCATCCAGAGATGTCAATACACTTCACAATTAACTAACCCTTACAACCTCATTGTGAGGTCCTGTAGGTAACTACAATATTTATTTTACAGATAGCTGTGATGAGGCAGATAGTGATGACATGATTTTTCTAGTCACATGACAAATCCAAGGTAAGGCCAGGACTGGAACCCAAGTGTCCTAATTAGCAGTCACCTGCTCTAACCATCATCCTCAACTCCCTCCCTCCCCAAAAACTTCATATCAGATATTAAATGGCAACATTTTCCCCTTTAAGTTACACAAGCATCTTTCTTCCCAACAGTAACAAGATACTGATTCTGACTTGCACTCCTTATTTTCATGCAAACAGCAGCAAATGATGGGGTGAGAATGTGTCTCATGACACTTGATCAACAGCAGCTGGAACAGCTATCAACAGACAGAGATTGGAAATAAGAAGACTGATTTATTCAGAAGGTTTAATAATTTCCTCAGTTACCTCTGTCTTAATACTCACGCTCTTACTGAGTTGTTATCTGACAGAGATGCAACTAAAATTAGCAAAGAGCTGGAACTAGACAGTAAAAAATGCACTGGTTTCTTTGAGAGAAAAGTTAAATCATTAGAACCTTTTAATGATATAAATGGTATGCCTGGGCTCAAATGCAATGGTGACAATACTAATGAATTCTGATAGCTAGATTTCTGTATGCAAAACAGGAAAACTGTGTTCCAAAAGAGGTCAGAATTCATAACGTGTTGCCAGCAACCATTTGAGTACTACATTCTGCACTGATGGCAGAATTTAGAAAGTAAGGTTTTTGTTTGTTTGTTTGTGTGTGTCTTTGTTTGTTTGTAAGCCATGAAACACCAGGACATTACAAGGCATGTCTGAAGGACCATCTGATTGTTGCAAATTCTTTGACTATAGAATCTATGTTGTATGAGCCACTCAAGTGAGTTAAAAGCACACTGGCTGAGGTCACTTCAGCCATGAATACAAATTCTATACAAACCTTTAGTGCACAGGAAATGCACATTTGTCCTGCGTGCCCTGAAAATGATTCCCACATCCTCTTCTCTCAATCTGTTCTCTTTTCCGGAAGGGTACAGAGCAGAATTTATATATTATAGAAGATGAACTGCTGACATAAAATACCCCAGGGGTTTCACACAGAAAAGCTATTTTTCACATCTTGTGGTAAAATATCATGTAGTATTGTTCTGAGTTGTGTAAGAAGGTCCCTTTTTCCACATAGTGGTGGGCAAATCTCAAAAGGGTTGAACAAGTACCCAAAATGTCATATGCTTTTCTGAAACTTAATCAAATTACCTCACATTTTGTTGAGGGGCTCCCAAATGGTGCAGCTTTCCCCCTCTAGTCCCCACACCAACAAGTTCTGACAACAAGTCACCTGTTCCTCTTATGTGGTGGTAAGTCTTTTTGTGGTCTGATTCTCCATTTGAGTCTCCTTTGAATTCTCGTTGACTGATGCTTCCTCCTTTAACATTAGGAGGTCAACTGATGGCTCATTTGTGTCTACTTTTTGGGGGGGGGGCTCCTCCTTGGACCTCTAGGCTCACTCCCCTGATTAGGCCTTGTCTCTTGTCATGACCAGCAGTACCTCAAGAAGAGCTTTTCTTACTTAATTTCAGCACCTTGATTTCCAGCCCTAGCCAGAAACTGGAACTGTGGGGCAAAAAATGTTAACTGATAACTTCAGAAACTTAGGTTTAGTTCAAATTTGGTTCTGAAAATCAATGAAGCTTCAGGTGTGCTCATATGTTATCCCAAATAGTTCACCCTGCCCTCAGTCAGTCCATTCCAACTCTGTTCTCTTCTCTCCACTTACCTCTACACACACAGTGATTTCAATGGGAACCAAGATAGGCTAACTCAGAGTGCTTTTGAAAATCCCACATATGTATATTTTGGTACTGTGATCGACCCAGGCCAGTTGGGTACAACAAAGTAGTTGAAGGCAGATATACTGGCCACTGGATTAGCAGTTTTCTGTTCCCTGACTGACCAGAGCAAGGGCTGCTCTAGACTAATGAGAACACCTGACTCCAATTAACCTGCAAAGATTCAGGTGAGACCATTAAGGGAATGTGAACACCTGACTCTAGTTAAGGCCCTTTTGATACTATAAAAGGGCTCACTCCAGTCAGGCTGGAGAGATCCAGGGAGCCAGAGGAGAGGAAGTGCAGCTGAAGGGCTGGTTAATGAAGACACCCTCAAACCATTGGTAAGGGAGCCCTAAGGTAAGGGTGAAGAAGGGAGAAGCAGGAAAGCTGTGGGGAAGTGGCCCAGAGAAATGTAGCAACTCTGGCAGTGAAAGGTTGGCTGCCAACAGCTGCTACCATTAGGGTCCCTGGGCCGGAGTAGAGGGCGGGCCGAGGTTCCCCCCAACCCGCCACTACAGAAACACCTCCTGGGAAGGGAAGACAGGCCCCTGTCAGGACACGAGGCTAAACTGTTCTGAAATAAGCTCTAGAGACAACAGAGACTGTGGGAGTTCTCTCACCAACCTCCTTGCTGGCTTATGATGAAAAAGGCTCAGTAGACTGTAACCTTGGCCCTAGAGAGAGAAGGGCTATGTGGAGAGTCGCAGTGAGTCACTGAGGCTAACATAAACCACCTAGAAGCGCGGGACCCACGGGGACAAGGTCAGAGCTCTGCCACAGTACATATAACATTAGTTTTGTGTTAAGGTTGCTAAGGGGCATATCCTGCCACCTTAAACTGTAGAAAAGCAGGAAATAAGTAGTTTTGTCATGAAACAGTCCATCTACACTCCCATTCACCACTTTAACTATCTCCTTCTACCATCACAGTCCACAAATTTCCACCTTCATCCTGATCCATAGCTGGTCACCTCTCCATGCCCTGTTTTCATGGAAACTCATGTAGCTAGGGGCTGGTTAAATTATGTTCTTAATTAAACCTTTCCCAACAGGTTCAGTTCCTTTTGAAGGGTGGATGAGTTTCTGGACTGGGTCCTTTTTTTGCCAAGACTGGTTCTTCCATTCTTTGCTAAAGATCCAAGATGGGATCCACTAGCCAGTTGTGAAGATGCGAGAAAGAAACCTATAATTATACAGCTTTCATTTTCCCTAAAAAGTCTGGTTTCTGCTTGAAAAGAGAGCAGGGAGGGATATATGACATTCTATATACTATTAGGAAAATCTTTTAAATAAATTGTTTAGCTCTTGGAAGAAGAGATATTTTTAACAACTATTGAGGCAGACTGCACAATGTTTCAAATTTATCCAAATGAAGCTTTGATCCAATAATTTGCAACATGTTTTCAGTTAACTTCAGTGTTTATAAATAAGAATTTTTGTCAACTAATTGAAGTTTATGAAAATGCACATTGTTTCCCATTGAATTAGTCTTGTCAACTTGTATTTTTGGCTTTTTCCCAGAAATTTAGTCACTAAAGAAACTTGGTTATTATATCAAGGAGGGTGAGAGTGGGGGTGAAGAATTACACTCAATTTAAAAAGCCATGTAAAATAATATATTATATACATTTATAAAATGGTTGAAGTTTTGTTGCCTTTGGATTTTCCAGTTATTTTTTTATCAGCTACTATAGTAAGTATAATGTGTACAGTTAATTCAGCTGAAAGAGGAAAACATTAACATATTTTGTACTTTTGAAACAAAAGTTGCAAAATTGTAGCTAGTGCTAATAATGAGAAAACAGTTTAATGTATCTCTTTAGTACATAAATCACTGTATTATATTGTGTATAGAGTGCTAGCAATCAGTAGATAAAATTGTAGAGCAAGGTGCACTATGTGTAGACAGATAGGGAACAGTGTGAAATTCTGCTTTTTAAGGACCAGATTATGATAACCTGAATCATGCTGAGTTATAGCTTATACCACAAGTCCCATTCACTTCAGTCGGACTACATGCAAAATGAAGGATTTCTCAGTATGAGTAAGGGTATCAGAATCTGTGTTAAAGATGCATATGAAGTCATAGAAATCATAGAATTGTAGGACTGAAGGGACCTCAAGAGGTCATCTAATACAGTCCCCTGCACTCATGGCAGGACTAAGTATTAGCTAGACCATCCTTGACAGGTGTTTGTCTCACCTGCTCTTAAAAATCTCCAATGATGGAGATTCAACAACTTCATTAGGCAATTTATTCCAGCACTTAAATACCCTGACAGTTAGGAAGTTTTTTTTTCCTAATGTGCAACCTAAACTGCCCTTAAGCAAGTTAAGACCATTGCTTCTTGTCCTAGCCTTAGAGGTTAAGGACAACAATTTGTCAACCTTCCCCTTGTAATAATCTTTTATGTACTTGAAAACTGTTATCATGTCCCACCTCAGTCTTCTCTTCTCCACAATAAACAAACCCATTTTTTTCAATCTTCCCTCATAGATCATGTTTTCTAGACCTTTAATCATTTTTGTTGCTC
This sequence comes from Terrapene triunguis, assembly GCF_002925995.2. Lineage (NCBI taxonomy): Eukaryota > Metazoa > Chordata > Testudines > Emydidae > Terrapene > Terrapene triunguis. The sequence goes on along the minus strand of NW_020664531.1, from coordinate 11,634,149 downwards.
TTCTCTGGACTTTCTCCAATTTGTTCACATCTTTTCTGAAATGTGGTGCCCAGAAATGGACACAATACTCCAGATGAGACCTAATCAGCACAGAGTAGAGTGGAATAATTACTTCTTGTGTCTTGCTTACAACACTCCCTCTAATACATCTCAGAATGAAGTTTGCTTTTTTAGCAACACTGTTACACTGTTGACTCATATTTAGCTTGTGATCCTCTATGACCGCCAGCTCCCTTTACACAGTACTCCTTCCTAGGCAGTCATTTCCCATTTTGTATGTGTGCAACTAATTGTTCCTTCCTAAGTGCAGTACTTTGCATTTGTCCTGGTAACTCCCAACCCAGAGCAGCAGGGAGACTGGGAAGGAGATTCTGACTTGGGGTGTCACAATCTTCTTCTCAGGGTGTTTCAGCATTAGCACAACAAGATGCTTACCTGTAGTATAGGCTGGATCACAAACTGGTGATCTAGCCCTCTACACAGTTATAGAGTTAAAGGTCAGAAGGGACCAACAGATCATCTAGTCTGATCTCCTGTATATCACAGGCCCCTAGCACCACCCTGCACCCACACACTAAACCTAGCAATGCAAATTAGACCAAAGTATTACAGCCCACAGGAGATTATACTGGCAGAGAATAGGAAATACTGAGGTGCATCAGTGCCCTAGGCCCCTGTAGTGACAGGAAATGATTAAGTGAGATATACCCAGCAAGTGACCCACACTCAGTGCTGCAGAGGAAGGTTAAAAAAAAAAACATGTTCACTGACAATCTTACTTGGGGAAACTTCCTTCCCAACCCCACATATAGTGATCCATTAGACCCCGAGCATATGAACTGTCAGCCAAGCATGTGAGAGAAAGATAATGCTCGTTGTCACCCAGAGCACTGGCCCACTCTATCCAGTGTCTCATCCCCATGTGTAGCCATCCCTGATGCCTCAGAGGAAGGAGACAAAAAAAACCCCACAAAAAACAACAATCCCAGAATACATTGCGGTGACTCCTGCAGTGGCCCTCTGATGTGCTGAGGCATGAGTTTTTAGGAACATAAGACAGAAACTGGAAGTAATCTCTGGGACTTCTCAGTCCTGTCTCCTACCACCACTAGCAACCCCATCATACATATTATTTTTACCACACCATAGTTGTTCCTGGCACTATATAAACAAATAGGGAGATTTGCATTTTACAGTTTCAATTGTATTTACTCTTATTTCCATATAATTCTTCCTGGGAAGAGGAATGGAGAAGGAATCACACATATGAAGGTTGCTAGTCATGGGGCTGATTTGAAAAAACATCTAAGGGATTTAGGCACACCAGTCCCATTAAAAGATAATGGGGCTGGCATGCCTAAATCCCTTAGACATTTTTAGATATTAAAAGATAATGGGATTGGTGCATCTAAATCCATTAGAGGCTATTGAAAAGTTTCCCCCATAGTGCTTAATGCATCACTGGAAGGTGCTCAGATATCATGTTAAGGGGTGCAGTATAAGAACCTAACTAAAATAGAATAAAATACATACATCTATATACATTGTATATTTAGTGCAGATTAAACTAATATAGTAGATATTATACAAGTCCTTTGTAATTAAATCTACCCAGATTCCCCATTACAGAAATATAAATACATTTTTGTTTTTAACAATGAAAAGGTTACCAAGAAAATATCTATCTATTATACACACTTACACCTACCCCTATCCTTTTTGCTCTGTGTTTAAATCAGTGCACTCAATTATTTTTGTTTAGTGAAAATGGTATTGGGTGTACTATCAACAGTTATCACAGAGAACTGAATTTCTCATGGATTGTTGTATCACTTGTTTATATTACAGTAAAAAGCCCAGACTAGACAGGAAGACATCTCATCTGAAAGAACAGCTTAACATTTTCTTAAGGATGCTTAGACAAGAGAAATTAAATGTCATGTTTTAAGGCATATACTGATCATTGCAGGAGAAAGGGAGAAATTCCCCATGTCCCATATCCCCTTCCACAACAGCCTTGAACAATCAGTGCGTTAAGTGGAGGGTGTCACAGACCCATTAAAAAAAGAGTCAGTAGAAGCTTTTCCGTTAACTTCAGTGGGCGTTAGATCATGTGAATAACTTGAAGCAAATGGGTAGTCCCATTGATTTCAAAAGTTGAGTACCTGCTCAAGTGCTTCACTGGATTGGGGCCAGACTGCCCAACACCTTGCAGGAAGGATTGCATTAAGGGGACATTGGACTGAATGGACCTATCCTGTGATCCAATATGGCTAATCCAATGATCCAAGAAGAGCAAAAGGGAGTGTTGTCTGACTTGACATATATCTAGAATGACTCCAGAGTCAAATTCTGCCCTCATTTACACCTATGCAGGTCCATTGACACCAATGGCCTTGAACCAGTCTAACTGAGGGCAGAATCTGGCCATTAACCTCTTGTATGTCTCAGTTCACTCATCTACAAAATAGATATAATAATTCATATATACTTTTTAGCAGTTTTGTGGGACTTAATTAACTAGTATTTGGGCTCCTCAGAGTAAAGACACTCTGTGGCACAGATCCAACTATTTGGATCCACATGGACAATTTCTTGTGGAGTCCCCATTGACTAAACTGGGCTCTGCACAAGTCTGGCGTCTTCCCACACTGATCTAATTGCAGACTGGTGCCTATGGCCAAGAATTTCAAAAGTGACTAGAGATTTTAGGTGCCTCAATATTTTGGATACCCAACTTCAGATCCCTGAAATTACTGAGCATCCACCATCTGAAAATCAGATCCCTCAGAAGTGTCCCAAAAATGGAGGCACCCAAAATCACTAGTCTGGCTTGAAAGTCTTAGCCTGTGTATGCACATCATAACAGAATAAAACAGCACTGAATTTATATAGTAGTTATAAAAACTACTAATAATTATATTTAGTATATATATTAAAAGTAGAGGGTAACCATTGATTTCTTTTATTCACAGACAAAACTAGTTTTGTGACCGGTGTAAGGTCTGTGAATAAAAGAAATCAATGGTTACCCTCTACTTTTAATACATATACTAGCATTTTGCATCAGTTATTAAGCTGCTAAAAAGACTTTCAAATGAAACTCCCTGCTTTTGTTTTGCAAAGAGATTACAAAGACTCTTAAAAGCAATATACACTGTTTAGTTGTGTGGTCCAGACATTGGGCAGCAATTCTCTTGCTGCACTATTAGAACTGATCTATGAAAGTGCTCTTTGGCTTGAAAGGTCTATTTACCCTTGGCAATTGCAGGGCTTCTACTATGAACAAAAATAGGAGTTATGAATGCACACCAATAGGAGGATACACTCCTTGTACTTAATGAAAGGCAGAGCTGAGTGTGTCCTAATGAGAAAAGTAATGACTGCTATTGGCAGCCAAATAATATATCTCCTAGATGTTACCAAAAAAGCTAATGAAATGTTTGAATCCCTAGCCAAACTATTGACTCTCAGGGTGGTCACAGTTAGCTTTCTGAGCAAAGATAAACATCTTTGTAAAAGGTATAGATTTAAATATATATTTTATCATTCTGATTCAACTGGCAATCATGAAAAACTATGGGACCTGGACAACTTCCACGTATCTTAAATGTATAAGAAAGGTCAAAAGAAATTGTCTTTTGTTATAAACTGGTAGTAGTGCAATGGCAGAGGAATTAAATAAGATAATACTATTACTTGTCTTTATCTGTAATAGAGCTTATAGCATTAGACAAAGGAAGGTAAATATAATTAGAATCATGTGATGTGGCAGACTCACCACAATGGCCCAGAGAAAGTTGAATTAGGCCAAGCAGGCCCAGTCAACCAATTAAGCAGCAAACAGGGGGAGAGATTTAGGCTCTGAGGAGGCTGCTAATTGGAAGAAATCTTGTGAGGGAAAAGGTGGGCCTTACATAAAGCCAAGAGACTGGCAACAGAAGAAGGCTGCAGGGTGAATAGTGGCAGTCACTCTCCCTCAAGTAAGGGAGAGGAAAGGAAGGGTAGGAATCCATGAGAACTAGTAGACCCTAGGACAGAAGGCTCTTACTAGGAAGAGTGGAAGCAAGGTAGGAAGTCCTCCAGGGGCGAAAACAGTGAGGTTAGGGAAACTGCAGACCTTGACTGCTTGGCACAGGGACCTGGACTGGAACCCAGAGTAGAGGGTGGACCTGGGTTCCCCTATCAACTACTGTAGAGTGATATTGATTGGGGTAGTGAATTAGAAGACTGGCTGGATCACTGCAGGAGTGACAGGGTCAGGGTGGCAAGCATGAGGACTGCCTGACCCCGTCTGAAGAGAAAACTTTTGAGGATTCCACCCTGGAAGGGGAAACCACTGAGTGACCTGGCTGGAGGGCTGACTCACAAAGACGATGTTGCATCTCCTGGAGCAAGAGAGGGGCTGCAGAGAGAGACCGGGTGCAACAGCCAGAAGGAGGTGCCTTTGAGTGGTGAGTAGAAATGGAGCCCCAACACACACCATTTTGTAGATGAAGAAACAGAGTCTCAGAGAGGTGAAGTATCACATAACAGGTCAGTGACAGAACCAAAAAATAGAACCCAAGTCTCTGGAGTCCCAATCAAATGCATTATCCACCAGACCCTGCTTGCCTCTCTCTTTATACTTCTAAAGGAAATATTTTTAATGAATAACGGACATGAAAAGCAAAAAAATGGAATGCATAATAATGGGCATAATGAATCTTACCAATGGTCCATCTAGCCCAGTATCCTGTCTTCTGATAGTGGCCAATTCCAGGTGCTTCAGAGGGAATGAACAGAACATGCAATCATTGAATGATCCATCTACTGTCATCCACACCCAGCTTCTGACAGTAATAGGCCAGGGACACCCAGAGCATGGGGTTGCAACCCTGGCCATCTCGGCTAATAGTCATTGATAGATAGACCTATCCTCAATAAACTTATCTAATTCTTTTTTTGAACCATGCTGTAGTTTAGGCCTTCACAACATCCTTTGGCAATGAATTCCACAGGCTGACTGTGCGTTGTGTGAAGAAGTATTTTTTTTTAACCTTTTGCCTATTCATTTAATTGGATAAGCCCTGGCTCATCTGTTATGTGAAGGCGTAAATAACACTTCCTTGTTCACTTTCTCCACACCATTCACAATTTTATAGACCTCTATCATATCCCCTCTTAGTCGTCTCTTTTTCCAAGATGAAAAGTCAGTGTTTCTAATCTGTCCTCATATGGAAACTGTTCCATACCCTTAATCATTTTTGTTGCCCTTATCTGTAGCTTTTCCAGTTCTAATATAACTTTTTTTGAGATGGGGTGACCAGAACTGTACTCAGTATTCAAGGTTTGGGTGTACCATGGATTTATATAGAGGCATTATGATATTTTCTGTCCTATTATCTATCCATTTCCTAATGGTTCCTAACATTCTGTTAGCGTTTTTGACTGCCACTGCACATTGAGTGGATGTTTTCAGAGAACTATCCACAATGACTCCAAGACTTTTTTTGTGCTGTAACAGCTAATTTAGATCCCATCATTTAGTATATATAGTTGAGATTATGTTTTCCAGTGTGCATTACTTTGCATTTGTAACCCCCCTTTCCTCCCTGGGTTTACTCAGTAGCAAGCAACACTCACTTTTGTGCCCAGGCACCTGATGTGCACAAGAAAGGAGATTCTGAGTATCCCAGTGGTGATGTCAGATAGGTGGGAATCCTCTATACACCCCTCTGCTGCTATCTTTTAACTTGTAAAGGAAATTAAAATTGGCAGCGCCTCCACCTGGCTGTACCCTGTACCCACTCAATGGCCTGCCTTGGAAGCCTCCAGGAATAAATCTAAACTAATCTGAGCAATGGGTCTAACTCTCTAACTTAAAAATGCCAATTATAAACAGTATGCAACCAATATACATTTAGATTAAAGTTAGCACACTTTTATTTAACTTCAGGAAACATGGCATAAGAGATTGAGATTGAATGTCACCACTAATTTAAATCAGCAGGGGGCAGTTCAATAGATCAAATAACATATACAATTTATAGTAGTACAGTAACTCCTCACTTAACATTGTAGATATGTTCCTGAAAAATGTGACTTTAAGTGAAACGATGTTAAGTGAATTCAATTTCCCCATAGGAATTAATGTAAATGAGGGGGTTAGGTTCCAGGGAATTTTTTTTCACCAGACAAAAGCCATATATATATATATATATATATATACACACACACACACACACACACACACACACAGTATAAGTTTTAAACAAATAATTTAATACTGGCACACGGTGATGATGATTGTGAAGCTTGGTTGAGGTGGAGGAGTCAGAGGGTGGGATATTTCCAGAGAATGCCTTACTGCTAAATGATGAACTAGATATTGGCTGAGCCCTCAAGGGTTAACTCTCACACTCTACTGTACCAGGCTGCAGGAAAGGAGGGAAGGCAGACAGAGACAGAGACACACACCCTGTGTGTGTGTGTGAGAGAGAGATATGTGCATTTCCCCTTTAAGTATGAAGAGTGGGGTCAGAAGTACACTGCCTTGTTAATTAGACCAGCAACCTGAGACCGCAGTTGTAGCTGCCTGGAAGCTCCCTCTGTCATGTGCCCTGCTGCTCTATGGAAGATGGGGTAAGCGGGGTGCAGGAGCAGGGGAGAAGGGGACACCCTGACATTAGCCCCCCTCTTCTTCTGCCCCCACAGCAAGCAGGAGTCTTGGGGAGCAGCTCCAAGGCAGAGGGCAGGAGCAGCATATGGCAGTGGGGGGAGGGACAGCTGCAATTGCTAGCCTGCTGGGCAGCTGCTGCACAGAGAACTTAGGGGAGCGGGGAGCTGATAAGGGGGCTGTCGGTATCAGTTCAGGGGAAACAGTGTATCAGCTCTTGTGGGTAGAGTCCTCTGTTGTATAAACTAGTCACAGTTCTTACAATACTGCTCAACATCAGTCTTCATCTGTGGCCAGTAGAATTGGTCTCAAACAAGCCCATAGGTCAACAAACCCAACATACTCGTGGTTATCATGTAAAAATTGTAGTACAGGTTTGTGAAATTGTTGCGGTAAAATCAGTTGGGTTTTTTATGTGTTGTCCAGGCTGGTTAGTGATTCTATAAAAAAATCCATTCTCCAGGGAAAGTCGATCCCATTCTTTCATTAGGGGAGGAATCTCAGTGTCTGCTTTTATCCACAGCAGGCAGATTCCCTTAATCAACTGCCAGCCAAACCTCTCCAACACAGGCATCGTCCTTTTGCATGGCCTGAAGCTCAGAACAATTCAAATGGGGAAGGTGTCTAAAGAAGCAAGGCTGCAGTAAACTTGAGGAATAGCTTGGGCTGTCAATCCTAAAAGATCAATAAGGCAAGCAAATAGTATTTAATTGGTTTCCCACAAACAGTAGAAACTTGACACAAACCTTGAATCCAGGGGGCAGGTACCACCTTCCCACTCATCCACAGGTGCTGAGATATTATGAGGGCATCTAGGTCATCAGCATCCAAGTTCTTGCTACCCAGTACTTTAGGCTGAAGTTGTAGGTGGACAATGCTGCTAACCAGTGGTGACCAGTAGCATCCAGTTTGGCTGATGTTAAAATATAAATCAAAGAATTGTTATCCATGCACACCTCAATCCTTGCCCCAAATAATTATGCAGCTTGTCTACTATAGCCTATTTTAAAGCCAGAAATTCAAGTTTGTGTGCAGATTAGTTTTTTCTCAGTGAGCGACAAGCTTCGACTGATGAAAGCAATAGGTCTCAACCCCTCAGAGTGTTCTTCATATAATACCGATCCTAAGACATCCATGTGCAAAACATAAGGCTTTTGAGGATTGGCAAATGCCAAGATGGTTGCTTTGGCAAAGCATGCCTTAATTTTCTGAAAGGCCTCTTCACACTGATCATGCCATCACTTTCCAAATGGAGCAGCTAAGGCTGTAGCAGGCTCATCAATCTCTAGGGGGCCTATCCACTACTAGAGGGGGAGAGAGTGCCACTCCAAGCAAGCAGCGGATTATATATTTATCAACATTGAATTTCATTTGCCATTTTGTTGCCCAGCCACCCAGTTTTGTGAGATCCCTTTGTAATTCTTTGCAGTCTGCTCTGGACTTAACCATCTTGAATAGTTTTGTATTGTCTTCAAATTTTGCCACCTCACTGTTTACCCCTTATTCTAGATCATTTATGAATAAGTTGAACAGCACGGGTCCTAGTACAGATGCGTGGGGGAGACTGCTACTTACCTCTTTCCATTCTGAAAACTGACCCTTTATTCCTACCCTTTGGTTGCTGTCTTTTAATCAGTAACTGATCCACGAGATCTATGCAACATTCTATATATGGGGATTATATGCAGAAAGATTTAAAAAGTAAAAGTAAGCAGGTAAGTGACAGCAGCAAAAGAGGCAGCAATCTTTGGGCTATGTGATGGTGGTTTTAACTGCAACAGCAGTGGTGGGAGCGGAGAGCACTGCAGCAGTACCAGTCCATGGAGACGTTCCACTTTAAAGAAGGTAAGATATTTTGAGGTGGGGAAATTTCTTTCACCAGTCACTTTAGAAATTCCACTTTACAAGGCTCTAAAAGTCTACAATGTGTCACAGAAAATTAAACTGATAAATTAATGTTTCTGCTAATTATTATTATTATTTTATTTAGGCCTTGTCTTTATTAAGAACTGGTGTAACTAAATCCATTAGAGCTGTTTGAAAAATGCTAAGTATATTAAAGAATTCTGAATTTTATTTTATTTTTATTTTCCCCTAATAGTTTTTTTGTGAAGAATTGTGATTTCCCCACCCCTAAAAAAAATTGGTAGGGGAAAAAGAAAAGGAAGAAAGAAAATGTTTCAATTTTCAGTTTTTGAGCTAGCAGTTGTCAAAAATGGAAAAAAAAGGAGGAAAGGGGAAGACAGGAAAAGGGAGAGAAAAGGGTTAAATAAAACAACCCCAATTTTTTTCTGTTTTTCAATTTATGTTTTATTGAAAAAAATAAACATTTCAATGAAAAATTTCATTTTCAAAAAGACCATTTTTCACTTAAAAAACAAGTTTCCAATGAAACATTTTCACCATCTCCAAAATTGCTTTAATGCAAACCCCTAACTGTACAGATGTTTCATGCACAGGACTTAAACTGGGCTAGATTAATTTGGAAATGTATGGGTTTGCATGTGGGTAACTAAATCAGTTGTGAAGGCTTCCTTAATGTACACAAGGCCTTGGAATCTTTAAAAATAATTCCCTAGATATTGTTTGGCTACATCTTCAAAGGAACTTTTTAAACTGTAAAACAAAACAGATAAGGAAAAATGGGAATTGAAACTGTTTATCCAAAATAACGAATAGCCTCCTGAATTGATTTAGGACACAATGAGAACAGCATGAAACACACCAGTGGACACCTCTATTGGAGTTTGTATCTAGTATGATAATCAAGACAGACTGAAGAGACCTAAAAGAGAATAAAAGAGCAAGAATCAGGTAAAGGAGAAGAAAAGTCTGACACAAGACACCTGAAACTAAACACTATGTCTCTGACAGGCTGGTCTGCTGAAAAAGTCAGAAGGGAGAAAGTAGAAATTATGCAGAAATATACAATTTTCTTATACCGTATAATTGGACCTTGATGAGCTGTCTAGATGCGCTTTCTATATAGATGAGCTTTTGCAGAATTTCAGTCTATAAATCTGATTCTTGCTTAAACTGAGGCTTATTTACATCACTCTGGCAGTGTAAAGGGGACTTAAAGTAGGCAGAAATTACATTTACACTCATCCTTCTCTAGCATTCTTTAGAAGTAAGTCTTACATGCATAATGTTTCCTTTGCTTTAGTTAGAGCTGACCAAAAAATTTAATTTCCATCCTGCAGAAATTTCTGAGATTTCAAAATTTGGTTTTGTCCCAAATCAGGATGAAAAATCAAAATATCCGTATTTTTCACTAAATGAAACATTCAAAAATATGTAACTTTGATATCCATTGAAATATTTCAACTATTATATGATATTAAATTAAGATTTTTTCACTTTTACATTATATTATTTGTAATATAACATAACGTAAAAATCATAATGATAAAGTTAAACAAAATGTTTTGACCATCAAAATTTTTCATATTGATAATTTACCATGAAAAATTTGATGAGATCAATATGTTCTTGCGGAACTTTCTGACTTGGGGGAAACCACATTTTCAGATGGAAAACTATTTCATTGGAAAATTTTTAAACAGCTCTAATTTTAGTCTGATTTTCTCTGTCAGAGCATCAGATTTTCAACTAATGCAAACTGGCATAAAAGCTGTTTTGACTTCCATTCAGTCTGTTCCAAAGAAATGGAAAGTCAGCCTCACAACGCGTGATGAAGGAAAAGTATCAGTAGGTTAACTTGCCTGTGATCCTCAGTGAAAGAGGAATTGACTCCAGAGTATTCTCTTACAAGGTATGTTCACTGCAGCACTGTGGTTTGATGGACACATTAGGAAATGCTTAAAGACTACAGATGAGAATCAAGTTCAAGCAGGGCCTGCGCAACCCATTAGGCGACCTAGGGAGTCGCCTAGGGCACTAACATTTGGGGGGCGGCGACCGAGGTGGCCGGATCTTCAGCCGCCCCAGTTGTCGGCGGTATTTCGGGGGCGGAACCTTCCACCACCTCTGTCAGGGGCGGTATTTCGGGGGTGGGACCTTCCACCGCCTAGGGCAGCAAAAAAGCTGGCAGCGCTCCTGAGTTCAAGGGATTTAAGGTGACAGAACATGATTCTTCATCTCTTTTTCTGTGGTACTTTCAGTACCATCTATGTATGATAGTTCAATTGGAATGAACCAGGATTCTAGAACCGTATTGGTTCAGGAGGGTAGCAAGTATTTTGACTGTAGACTACTTCTGTACAGCTGAGATACAATAGTTAAACTCAAAATGTTTCTATAACTTGGGAGAGTTGTCATGGTCCAGATCCCCAAAGATATTTGGGTCACTAAGTCTCATTGATTTAAATGGAAGTTAGGAGCCTAAATACCTTTGAGGATCTGGGCCTTTCTCTATATACAATGAGAAATACCAGTAACACCAGTATAGTTTTTCAAACCAGTAGAAGCTTTTTATGTATATGCCTACTGTATAAAGAATTCTGCCTTAACCAATCCCAAATTGTATTAATGACCTGGATGAAATACTGGGAAAGCAGCTGACTGAATGAATTACTGCTAGTTTAAAATAGCAAATATACCTAGTGAACACATTTTTGATAAATGGATAGCAGCTTGTTTCCATAGTTTGTATCAAAGGCTACAGAGAAATCCAGAAATATTCTTTAACAATGGCAATGATTTAGATATCATATTTTCAAGATTTAAAGCAATATAAGTCAAATCACATAAAAAGGTTTTAGTGAAAATAGCCAGCATTATGAACCTGATTTATGTACCTCAAAATATGTGTTATATTAGACACAAGAGCACAACACTAATTCCGCTGGTACTATCTTCCATCAAAAGATTCTCATATTTGTCCATAAATTACACGGGAGACTTTTGTTTCAAATGACAATATAATTGAGATTTTCATTTCTTAGATATTCTGTGGTTTACAGCTTCTATTATATTTTGACATGGTGCAGGAAAATAAATGTCACTTAAAGGATATATTTATGCTAGATTTCAATCACTAATATATATTGAAAGATGTAAACAGAGATGAAAGCACAAAGCCTATTGTTTTGAGACACTTCAAGACTTCAGTGACAGAGAACAAATTGTAAGTTTGCCTCATAGACTGTGTGGTAGCTATCAATATCATGACAGTATTTTAGGGGTTGCCGGGGGTGGGTGGGGGGGGAGTGTTTTCCTCAAAACCAAAAGGATTAACAGCATTTTGTGAGATTAACAAATTCATCAAGGATGGAATTTTATCATATTAAAGATTGCCGATAACTCTCTTTTTCAAATGTCCTGCGATTGCACTGTTGAACTTCTTGATGGATAACCATTTATCTGATTTATAAGTTGCTTTTTCACTTCTAAAGCTCTATGTAATGTCTGTCCAAATAACTTGAACTGGCAGGTATGGTGCAAACTGCTTCCAAAGGTTTGCCAGATTGGTGTCACCTGAGATGATTTTGGGGGGCACAATAGGCTAGCCCCCAAGTTTTACTGAAGTCATTAAAACAAATGCCTTTATAGGCAGAAATGGAAGGAGCTGCTAAAATGGTCTGTCTAAACCAGGTGCATTCACTTTGACAGGAACATCAGATGCACATAAATGTCAGATGCCTTGTTTGTCCCTGAAATGTTGCAGCATGTATATACTACAAATCCTCCAACCATTACTGTACTAGTGCCTGTGGGTGATCTGTGTAAATATCCCAGTAAGCCCCAGTTATCGACACCATTACCAGCATGAACCCTCAGCGTGCAGCCCACCTCTCAGGAAATGTACTTTTTTGGCACTGGAAGATTTTTTTTCTGCTGATTGGTTGAGGCCTGTGGGCATTCTTATCTGTTTTGTGAACAGAAATAATGACCTTGGATCACTGTACTGTCAGAACAAAATGCAAAACTCAGTTGACTTAGTTTCCCTCCATACATTTATCACTCATAGGGTACATCTACCCTGTCCCTGGAATCATGCTTCCCCACTCAGGTAGACAGATGGTAGCCTGATTCTTTTTAATGGTTTATAATAATTGCATTGATTACCAATTGTTACTAGTTTAATGAGCTGGGGTAATTGAGTTCTTGTCTAAGAGTCAGGCTCCACAGAATTAAAACTGACAAGTTCAATATCTTTAAGTGAACCTTGGGGTGTATGGCAAAGACACTCAAACTGAGGGCAAAGCAAAGCCTCGGCTATTTTTATTAAAATGATCAGGAAAGAGATAGCAGTAATACAGTCTTAGAGATATCTTTGGAGTCATTCCCTGCATATGCTCAAATACGTATATATTCACAACCTTCTCGCGGTTGGAGAGAGAGAAAGAACCGGCCCTGTCACTGGCATGCCAAATGAGTTCGATGATCCAGGTTCACCAGTGCCCAGAGATTGGTGGTAGATAATAACGAAGAGCTGACTGGTCAATGATGGAAAAGCTAGCTCCTGATACATAGCGGCTTGGCCTATTATAGGGCATGGGCACTGTAATGAATATTCATTCTAATACCCAGCCTTCCATGTCCAAATCTAATTTCCTCACCCTCATCATATTGGGGTGCACTTATCCTATAGGATAACCTATTAATGCTATTTAGATCATTATCATATATATCACCTATTGTTCAAGCAGGTTTATGACTAGACATCTGCCAATGATTCTATCCTAAAATATCCAAGCCCAGTATCAGTTCAGTGTTCCTGCATTTGCCTGGTATTATTATGTACCAACTCCCTCTCTTGAGCAAGGTATTCCCAGTTCCCCAAAATCTAGGGTAACTGTTGGGCCATGTATGCATGCTAAGGGTCATAGGCCTACTTTATGTATGCTAACTTGCTTAAGTCAATGTCTTACAGGATACAAAACTGTAAGTCCCTTGTGTTACTGCTGATTAAAATAAAAGGCTAAGCTAGCTCTATGGGCTACAAGACCCATGCTAGTTATGCTCGAGTTAGTGCACTAAAAATAGCAGTGTAGCTAGGGGCAGCATGGTCTGTAGCTTAGGCTAGCCTCCTAAATGCAAACCCATCTGTACCCCCTCACTGCATACTCGGGCGGCTAGCCCAAATCACCACTGCTATTTTTAGTACACTAGCTCAAGCAAAGCTATCATGTCTCTGTCTCCCCAATTGTGGAGGAAAGCTCCTAGCTGCAGTGTGGACATACCCATAGACATGCAGACAGCATGAGCACTCGCACATAGAGACACAAATAAACTATGAACTAATCATGCTTTTACAACTACATGCTATAGGAACCTCAGGAGACAGACTCTGCCCATACTTCTTCAGGCACACAAGGAATGGGAGGGGACTGAACAAAATTACTGTGCTAGTCATTAAGACACAGAGACTAAGGAATCCCCAAATTGAGCAGAGACCTGGCCCTGCCCCCACACCTCTTTTTGAGGAAAGTCTTTATTTTATCTGTTTAACAAACTCCATTTAAGAGAGCCCGAAATCCAACACTGTAATAACTATTAAGTTAATGGAGCTAATAACTGCTACTAGGGACAAGTGCTGATGGGAGCCTCAAGAAACAAAGGAACTGACTTTAAACATCAAGGAAGTTATGATCAATAGGGAGAGAATGGGCTCAAAGGTGAGGGAACTCAGAGAGCCCTCCCCAAAGGCTGCTGCAAGGAGGCTGGCTGTGGTCAGTGTGGGCACAGGGAGAGCTAAAAGAACTTGAAAACTGCAAGTCCTGGTTAAACCTTCCTTTTTCCCTTTTTCTGAGAAGCACATACTATACCATGCATATCAAATGAGGTGGCTAACATAAACTATTCCTTTGAAGAAGCCAGAGTCCAGTTATTTTAGGTATAATGGTGCCATAACTTGTGAAGTTTTTATTAATACAGAATATCATTGTGACACTCTGTACCCTGGGGGAACACCGTGCACTCCCATGTTCATCCTTATAATATGATTGTGTGGTATCCAGTGCAAAGTTTGTCATGTCGGATGTCTTCAGAAGGCTCATGATGCACTGAGCATTGTTGTTATAGTGATGTTATAGTAATTGTTGTTACAGCAATGTTATAGTAATGTTATAGGTTGTAATTTCATGTATATAGTTATGAGGCTGAAAATGTGTCCTAGTGACTTAAAAGAAGCCCAGACAAAACTCTCCAGGAGCAGAGGGGCAGTTCACACTTCATCAGGGCATGTATGGGACAAACCCTGCCCAGCCTCACAGGAACAAAGGACATTGGCCTAGGCAGCAACCACGGATCTGTTGGACTCTCGAGTGAGTGACTCCCCTTCCCTTGGTCAGTTTGGGACTACAATGAGGTAATGCTCACCTGACTTTGAGGGGCGGGGGAGCCAAGAGGGAAGAAAGAACATGATAAAAGTTTGCCATGCTCTCTCTCTTCCACCTCCATCTACAGACACCACCACCAAGCAACTGAAGCTCTGATCAAAGGGGAGAGCCTGGCTGAAGGGCAACCAGGCAGCCTGTGGTGAGAAGCACCTAAGTTTGTAAGAGCACTGAAAGTTTTAAGATCAGTGTACAATGTATTTTGCTTTTATTTCATTTGACCAAATCTGACTTGTTGTGCTTTGACTTATAATCACTTAAAATCTGTCTTTTGTAGTTAATAAATTTGTTTGTTTATTCTACCTGAAGTAGTTTGGTTTGAAGCGTGTCAGAGACTCCCCTGGGGATAAGAAGCCTGGTACATATCAATTTCTTTGTTAAATTGATGAACTCATATAAGCTTGCAGTGTACCCATTGGACACTGCAAGACAGAGGTTCCTAGGGTTGTGACTAGGACTGGAGATATTGGCTAGTGTCATTCGGTTGCACAATCCAAGCAGCAGCTGGTCAAAAGTGCTCACTCACGTAGCTGGGAGCAGGTTACCTGCTAGAGGCTGTGCATGAACAACCCGGGAGTGGGGGTTCTCACAGCAGAGCAGGGTAAGGCTGGCTCCCAGAGTTGAGGATTGGAGTGACCTAGCAGATCACTGGTCCAGATAACACCAGGGGAACGTCACAATCATCCGCTAACACTTATCACTGTAATATTCATGCTAATAATGTCATTTTAAAGATCAGTTGAGAGGGGACAAATATTAACATCAGTGGGGGTTTTCCCCGAATAAAAACAGAGGGCTAAATTCTGCCTGGCTCATAAGCCAGAGTGCAGGGCAAAGAAGGATCATGTTTTCCCTCTTTAAGGTCTGGCAGAATTGGAGTCCATGGGCACTGTGGAGTGGAGGGAATACTCAATCCCTGCACCATGGGTGGCACCCAGTGTCCCTTTGGGAACAGGTAGGTAGGTAGAAGCTGAGACAGCTCCTTATCTGCCAGTCAGGAGAGCTGTTCATCCAGGCAAATGGTAGTAAGTTGCAGCCCATGGAGTGATGTAGTAGTGGATGCACAGCCTTTGCACACTCAAATAGAATGTCTCTGCTCGGAGCAGTGTGGCCTCCTTACTACTCCTTACTGGCTGCACCTCTAAGGCCCAATTGAGCCCAGAGTAAGGGCCACTATATGAATACTATCATATGATAACAATAACAATTGTATGTTATTATATACAATTATAATACATATATTAACAAACTTGTCATTTTGCTGATAAAATGTAAGAAGTCAGAAAGGGAAATAAATGAGAAGAGGTTGTGTTAGCAGTTAGCACACAGAATGGTCCACACAATGTCTTTATTCAGCTAGAGAACAAAGACAAAACACAACACACTTGACACAGAAACTGCAGTAGTGAACTAACAGTGAAGTGAGTCTCTTTGTATAAATATGGCTTGGGCTGCTGAACTCTAGATTACCATTTATATGCTGGTAGAAAATGATGAAGCACTTAGTTACCTACCATCAATAGAAACTAGCAACAGGACAATATGGAATTACTGGGTAATAGCTACTCTGTTGCAAAAATCATGTTACAATATTGTATGGCTTATAAAGAGAAAAGTGAATTCCTTTATGCAGTGGTAAATTGTTGACCAAATGGCATTCAATGTATATTTTTCCACTTTACTCATTTACAAACCCAAACATTTAACTTTTAGTAAAACAAGGTGTTCGTTCAACTTGTCAGGAGCTTTTTTACATGTCACTCTTTGTAGGGGTATTATTACATCTATTAATAGAACATTTAATGAGGCAATTTTTATGAAACCCATGCGCGGACTGATTAATATATTTAACATGTTTACCAAGAGCAGACGAAAGGAAGAGGAGATAATAAATGCTTGATGAAAATGCTCAGCTGCAACAATCAGTGTGATTATTTCAACTTCATTAGATTATTGTTTTTCTTCATATGCTTAGTACCCAAATAATTTAAGTGCAAATTATATTTCTGATTAATAAAGGAAGTAGTTAAAATAGTTTAAAAGATTTCCCCCCCCTTACTTTCTATAAAAAAATTAGAAAAGAAAAAAAGGAAAGGTCACCTGAAAGGACATAGCATTTTATTCAATCAGGAGAAACTATTATAACGTGCTGAAAATGTGAACTTTGAGAGAAAGCAGGAAGAATAAAACTAGCAGGACAAAGAAAAGATCATTATAAAGTAAATTAAAATCTGTACCCAATATCTCTGTTACCATTAATGTGGGTTTAGAGGTGTGTAGAATTCCATGCATTGATATTGCTTTACAAATACTATTATGGTAAACAAGACACTTGACAAAAATGTCAAATTTAGTCTACATTGAAATTTTTTTTTGTATTTCCCAGCAAAACAGACTATGCCCCTTGTGGTTGCAAATACCTAGATATCTATATAACTTTACTCATCCAAATAGTCCCATTGTAGTCAATGCACCACTTAGCTTAAATGGGGCTTTTCACTTGAGTGATGTTATGACTATGTTAAGTGTATGCAGAATTGTGGCCTAAACTCCATTATCCCATTAAATAGAAATGATACAGAGTGTGGGCTCTGTAGACAAGCATGATACAAAAGTGCAACCTTTTGGGAAGGGCTTATGGTTTTCTTTACCTACCATCAAAGAACCTCAGGACAATGGGAGTTTTGCCCCTGGCTTCATTGGAAAGAAGATTAGGCCACAAATTTCACTTTGTTCTTCCAGTGGTAGCTCGCTTCCTGGAGGGCTAAAGATCAATTATAATAGGTACTGAGTAGTTCCTCAAGCACCTTTAATTTTCATTGCTGATGCTTATTTTTGTTGTTATTGTTGCTGTTATTATTATGAAGATTTAAATAATACAATTAAATCAACGTTTTAAAATCAGAAAAGTTGGGGATTATACAGTTCATTTGCTAATCAAATACATTCAACGAATCTGACAATTATATCAGTAAATGTAATAATATATTTTTAAAGTTGAGTAAAAATAAGTATCAGAACTATAACCCCACATTCATGAAAGCTTAGTATTTAATTTTCTTGATGAATGTCACTTTATACTAAATAGGTATAGGAATAAACCACCTATTGATATTTTCTGTTTCCCCTAACAAGATACCCATCATGTACAATCATCAACTGGGAACTACAAAGAAGAGTGGCTACTCTTACAATGTTTCCACAGATATGAAAGTTTGTACTGGTTTGAGAAATATTTTGTCCATCCTTTCTACCTGCTGAGGCCCAAATGTGGAGCAAAATGTTTGACAAAGATGCAAAATAAGGAACATAAGTATAAACACAGGAAGCTTAAAACACTTTAAGAATCATTAATTTAATTTACATAACTCATTCTCTCACCTCAGTTTCATGACTTTTTTATTTCTGATGTAGATAATTCTCAGCAATAAATGTGAAAGGATACCAAAGTTGTATGGAACAAATTAGTGATGTCCCCTGAAATGGGGTACATATGAGGAATATGATGTTCTATGCATATAGCAAAAAATAGTGGTAAAATTAGTACAAAGTTTCAAAGTGGCAGAAACTGTCAAAGTGTGCCCACTTTTTCTTGGCTTTATAAACATTTTGTAGTATTTACGAATTCTAGTAAATAGAGAACATGCATCAAAATAAGCCCTTCATCTCCAGCACTGTTTCCTCTCTTAGCCTTTCTGGCACATCGTCTGGGCACCATCTCTCAGCCTGTTATATCTTCATGGAAATGAAGTCCCAGAGCCCTTCTGATTAGACCCTCAGGTCCATTGCTAACCCCAAGATTCCCCAATTGCTTAAATACACTTTCTCCGATGATCCCATCAGAGGTATGAGACTTCTGGGTTACAGCTTAACTCTCTCAGGAGACACATGGTAGTTGTAGAACATAACAAAATGGCAATTTGCACAGAGCTCTATAGCTCTTTATTTAATCACATGAGAAATACACAGATCTTTACAAAAATAATAAACCCTACAAGCATTTTCCTTGACTCCAGATCACCCTTCCCTTAGGAGTCCTTGGAGGACCATCTGTATTCAGGTAGGAAGGGCCCCCCTCCCATTGCTTCATCTGGCTCATGCACCAGCGTCACTCATCCTAAATTGGTGAAAAATGGCTCAAGAGTGAGCAAATAGATCAGCTCCTGCCCATTATAACCTTCCAGTCTCCTCTATCATATGAGTCCTTGGTCAGTCTCAACAGGTGATCTCAGACCCTTACTAGATGACTTAATTGCTAGGTGACCTCTCCTTTCATAAAGCAGTGCTCGTGGTTGCCAGTCAACATTTTGTCTAGAGCAATCACATTTCAGTGGTCAGGCAATTAAGTCACTGACCCTCTTTTGTTAGCCATTTGCCACCAGCCTTTGGAATTCTAGTCCAACATGGAGGTAACAGGATCTCAAAGAAGGGAAAGAACCCCATATCCAAAAAGGATTCTGCTGACTGGTAAAGATACATACAGAGAGTTCATAGTTTCACACAATTAATACATTTTACAGACAGATTTCCCCAAATCATCACAGAGGGTCCATAACATTTCACAGTAGGCACTCAACACCTTCAAAGGTAGAACCACTGGTGAGTGGTCCTGCTTAATCCCTATGGCAAGTGGTCTACTAGAGATGATGGCCAACTCGAAAAATAGCCAGAAAACCTTTGCCCAATGCTGTTTACAGCCTCAATAAAGTTTTGAACACTCTGCAGATAAACAATGCAAAGCCCAGTGATTATAAAACGCATACACTTACAGGAAAAAAAATTATGAAAAGACCACAAAATATACTTTATTGCAGGTGGCCTTTTCCTCACTCTCCATTCAAACACTACCTTGAACTATGGAGGCTATGAGCTCTTGATGGTCTAGTGAGGAGTCCTGCAGCAACCTGGTTGGTGGACCCTTATGTATCCTACCCATTAGTCCCAGGCCTTCATGTTACTTAAACACTCACTAAAGGGTTATTTTCAAGGAGTTCAAGCTGGAAATTGTAGGATTTGTTTAAAAAGAGTAAAGTTATACATAATCCAAGATTAATAATAATGTGTTCTTTTTCACATTTTAAAATTGAAAACGTTCTCCGGTACTGTATGCAAACACAGTAACATGGGTTAAAACACTAAAAGGCAACAGCAGAAGTACAATTCTTTACAGGGTGTGGAGGTAGAATGGCCACAGAAGTACATGAAGGCCTGCTCAAAGGTGCACTAGATGTGAAAGGATGGGGGAAATGCCACTTGACTGCTCTTGACAATTCTTCAATCCTCTAGTTAGCACCAGATTAAAGTAATCTCCGTAAATAACACTGGCTGCTTTGTCAGGTCACCCTCTAATGGTTGGTTGACAGAAAGAGTAGGAGCTTACTACTGCTACCTTCTAATGGAGTTACTTCTTTGAAATAAGTGGCAGCAACCAATTCTTTTCATGATAAAGGACTGAAGTTCAATACCCACAGTTCAAATGGAACTATCCTGTGCCTCTGGGGCTGAAGACCTTGGTTTCTATTCTTGTTGACAAAGCATGAAGATTGGTGATTAGAGAGAGCTTGGTGGACTAGTGGAGAGGACTTCTCCTTTCCATGGATTGCCTCATGGTTCATTTGAGATACTGGAATGTGGATTTACTCCTAAGAACTGAAACAGTCTATTTTCAATAAACCAAATGTAGTGTAAAAAAATAAGGTCAAGATTGTTTTCAGGCAAAGCTCTGTATAGAAGGCGCAGATGTAGAGTAGACATAAGTAAATAGTCCTTTTGGGATTGGGATCATGGTCTTTGTCTTGATAGTGTCCCTTTAAAAATTCCATTTTAGGACTCCTCTTTGTAATATTTCAAAATTTGTATTTGTTAAAGGTGATATAATAATGACTGCAATGTGTGAAAAGTAAATATAAACTATCTGAAATGAAAACATAACTAAATAAAATATAATATATATATTCTTCAAACTACTGCAAAAGCACACTATGGATGCTGCACAGTATATACTATTGTAACAGACTAGGGAGAATGTACAGCCCTCAGGATGACTTCAGAACATTGATACTATTTTCAGAATCAGAAATCCATTTTTGGAAGAAATTAGGTTGATTGATATGATGCTTTCTTTGACTTTGAAACTGTATAGAAGGAACAGGGAAATTATTTTTTTCTGTACCAAATGTAGCATGCAGTTATCAGTAGTTGATATCTCCTTAAGAGGAAAGGGAAATAAATTTATTGAAGGAAATGAGGTGGTGTTGTCATAAAAATGTGTATTTTTAATAACAGTAACACACGTCTACAAGGGGGGCACTAGACCATGCACCTTAAGTAACTGACCCCATTGTACAAAGTAACTGCGCCTAGTTGGATGTAATAATGTAAATATATGAAAGAGAATGGAAACAAAAGAGAAAATTTCTCCCGCTTTACAAGCATGAGAAATCCCATTTTGGATGTTAAAGATAAGGGTTTATGAAGCCTAAAAAGCTAAGTGAGCAAAGAAATAATGTGGCATGGCTGCATGAACACCCCAAATAACTTGCAGGAAATTTCCTTAATTAGCAGTGCTGTAGAGAGAGATGGTTATAACCCATGGCCTTGAACATCTTTTCATTCATATGTAAAAACATTTTGGCTGTAAGTGTTTCTCCTCACTTTTAATTGTATAATGGCTTTGTGGTCAGGGACCCTCTAAATCTGAGGTCCTCTGAGTTTTGATGGCTTTATTTCAGGTCGGTTGAAGTAAAAGGTGCTTGGCCAAGCTGTCTAAAGTGGAATGGAGATTCTGAAAAGCTCTGTTTTCTTCCCTCCAGCGTAAAGTATCAGATGGGTAGCTGTGTTAGTCTGTATCCACAAAAACAACGAGGAGTCCGGTGGCACCTTAAAGAATAATAGATTTATTTGGGCATAAGCTTCCATAGGTTAAAAAACCCACTTCAGATCCATGCATCTGAAGAAGTGGGTTTTTTTACCCATACCCACAAAAGCTTATGCCCAAATAAATCTGTTAGTCTTTAAGGTGCCACCCAACTCCTCATTGTTTTTCCTCCAGTGTAAAGGTACTACTATATTTTTAATTGCACATAAATGTCAGTGAAAAATAGTATGATGAGCCTGTGCTTTGATGTTGTGACCAAGGAGAGACCTTCCTAAATTGATTGGTACCTATGACAAGGAAGAAGTACTTGAGTATTTAGTGAACAGATACAATAATATCCCTATATATATGTTTTTAGGTAGTCAGTAAGAGCATGCAAGTGGGGTGTATGGGGTTGTCAAGGAGGGGTAGTACCTCTGATGGGGGAGCAGTCGTACTCCTAGGAGTAGCTCATCCACTTTGGTCCCCACTTGACACCCAGCTCTCACCTGTGGCTCCAAGTAGCTGTCAGCATGCGACAGCGGCCACACCCCGAGACCGTCTCGACTGGTGGGCTAAACCAGGTGAGGGTAGCCGATGAGTATGAGACTCTCAGTGAGTTAGGGCCTGTCTACCCATTGCATGTGAAGGCTGGATCCAGCTGACTGAGGCAACCTGGTTCAACCTGGTTCAATGGTCAAGAAGGCGGTGACAGCAAGCATTGTGGAACGCTTAAGAGCACGACAAGACACATAGGCGTCCTGGTCATCCACTGCGCCCTGCCCTATCTCCAGCCGTCTCAACTTCTGTCCTGCTACTGGATACAGATAGGAACTGGGAAGAGAGAGTGAGGCTGACATCGCGCAACTCTCCCTCATTTTAATCCAATTCACGCGCAAGTCTCGACATCATATCATATTACATCATACCAAGTCCTTTGGCGATGGGCGAGTGACGAAGCAGCAGGTGTGGATACACTGGGAGCTGTAGCCACGGAACTGCACATAGGTGGCTCAGGCGTAATGGTCGTTCCTCACTGACCGAAGCAGCAGTGGAGCTCGGCATCTTCCTGAGCGACTGAGCAGCCCTATTCAGGATTGCACTGCTCACCTCCGTAGAATGAGGAGGGGGCCAGAAAAGGTGCCCTAAACATTGCCTGCTTCACCTTACCCTGGCCAGCACACCGTGGCTGGTGGGGATCCCACAAAAGCGGTCGAACAAAAACAAAAACAAAACTTAGAGTGACACCAATCACTATTGGCACATGGAATGTGCGCACGTTACTGGACAACATCATGGCAGACAGACCGGAGAGAAGAACAGCACTTGTCGCTAGAGAGCTCACACGCTACAACATTGACATTGTAACCCTTAGCGAAACTCGCCTTGCTAATGAAGGACAGCTGTCCGAGTCAGGCAGTGGCTATACATTCTTCTGGAGTGGCCGCAGCAGTGATGAGCGTCGCGAATCTGGAGTTGGCTTCGCCATCAAGAATCATCTTGTTCGGAAACTTGACAGTTTACCCAAGGGTATGAATGACCGGCTCATGACAATGCAGCTTCTGCTTCAAAAAGGAAAACAAGCTACTTTGATCAGCGCATATGCTCCTACAATGACCAACCCAGAGGTTGTGAAGGATAAATTTTACGAAGAACTAGATACTCTGCTATCGTCAGTGCACCGCACAGACAAGCTGATTCTGCTTGGCGATTTTAACGCAAGAGTCGGATGTGATGCTGCAGCTTGGGAAGGAGTCATCGGGAAAAATGGAGTGGGAAAGTCTAACAGCAATGGCCTGTTCCTGCTGAAAACTTGTGCAGCACATGACCTTCTGATCAGCAATATGGTCTTCTGCCTTCCTACCCATAACAGGACTTCGTGGATGCATCCCCGTTCCAAGCACTGGCATTTGATCGATCATGTCATCATCAGGAGAAGGGACAGACAAGATGTCAGGGTTACAAAAGCTATGTGTGGCACTGACTGTTGGATGGATCATAGGCTCATAGTATCCAAAATGAAGCTCCGTATCATGCCGAAGAGACGACCACAAGGCTGTAAGGCTCTCAAAAGGATCAACGTGTCGAAGCTGAAGAACAGCCGCATCACTGAAAATCTAGCAGAAGACCTAGAGAATGAGCTTGCTGATCTTCGTATTGAGGATGACGCTGAGAAAGACTGGGAGTGATTCCGCAACACTGTCCATACAGCTGCATCGAAGGTATTGGTGCCTTCCACATGCAGGCGGCAAGACTGGTTTGACGCAAATGATGCAGAAATCCAGGCCTTACTTGCTGAGAAGCTCCGCCTGCATCGTACATATCAAAATGATCCATCCTCAGCGGCAAAGAAGACCGCCTTTATCAACGCTCACAGAACAGTACAGAACCAACTGCGCAAAATGCGGGACTTGTGGTTGAGCGCCAAAGCAGGTGAAATACAGGCATATGCGGACAGGAACGACTATAAGCAGTTTTATGAAGCCCTCAACACACTCTATGGTCCACAGTCTTCTGGGAGCTTTCCCCTCCTGAACTCTGATGGTACTGTGCTCCTTACAGAGAAGACGCAGATTCTCCAGAGATGGGCTGAACACTTTGAAGCAATTCTCACTCGCCCCTCAGTCATCAATGATGAGGCCATTGACAAGATGCCCCAGGTTGCAGTCAATGACTCCATGGATGCTTCACCAGAAGAGGACGAAGTGAAGAAAGCTATCAATCAGCTGTCAAGTGGCAAAGCCCCAGGGTCAGATGCCATACCAGCAGAGGTGTACAAAGTCGGTGGACCCGTGCTGCTACAGAAACTCACTGAGCTGTTTCAGTCCTTCTGGAAGCAGGGAACCATTCCACAAGAATTTAGAGACGCGTCCATCTTGCACCTCTATAAGAGGAAGGGCAATCTCCAGATATGCGACAATCACCGTGGAATCTCGCTGCTTTCTACAGCGGGGAAAGTTCTTGCATGGGTTCTGTTGAACTGATTGATCACTCACCTGGAGAAGGGCTTACTGCCAGAATCACAGTGTGGCTTCCGCAAGGGACGTGGGACTATTGACATGATCTTTGCTGTGCGTCAGCTACAGGAGAAATGTCAAGAGCAGAATCGTGAACTCTACACAACTTTTGTGGACCTCACGAAAGCATTTGACTCTGTCAGTCGCCAGGGCCTGTGGAGGATCATGTCGAAATTTGGCTGTCCAGACAGATTTATACGAATGGTACGTCAATTTCATCACGGTATGATGGCTCGTGTCCTGGATGACGGTGAAACATCTAAGGCCTTCCCAGTCACCAACGGCGTCAAGCAAGGGTGTGTTTTAGCACCCACTTTGTTCAGCATGATATTCTCTGCCACTTTGACTGATGCCTTTCAACACTGCACTGAAGGAGTAGGCCTGAAGTATAGAACTGATGGGAAACTATTCAATCTGAGGTGACTGCGTTCCATCACCAAGGTGAAGGAAACTGTACTTCGAGACTTTCTCTTTGCCGATGATTGTGCTCTGAATGCTAGTACAGAGTCAGAAATGCAAGCCAGTATGAACAAGTTTTCAACTGTATGCAACAACTTCAGTCTCACCATTAACATCAAGAAGACTGAGGTCATGCACCAGCCAGCTTCCCACGCTCCGTACTCAGAACCATCCATCACTGTAAATGGACAGAGACTTCAGACAGTGGACCACTTCACGTACCTGGGCAGTACCCTTTCCCGAGCAGTGTCAATCGATGATGAAGTAAACTGCAGAATTGCTAAAGCCAGCTCTGCATTTGGCCGATTGCGCTCCAACGTTTGGGAACGTCAAGGGATCAGCCTACCAACGAAGGTGAAGGTCTACCGAGCAGTGGTGCTTCCAACTCTGCTGTACGCCTGTGAGACGTGGACTGTCTATCGGAGTCATGCACGAAGGCTCAATCACTTCCACATTTCCTGTCTGTGAAAGCTTCTAAAAATCAGATGGCAGAACAAAGTGCCCGATACTGATGTCCTTACTAGAGCCAGTCTGCCGTCAGTTCACACATTGCTGATGAGAGCCCAGACCAGGTGGGCTGGACATGTCGTGAGAATGTCAGACGAACGCATTCCTAAACAGCTCTCCTACGGAGAACTCACTCAGGGAAAGCGCTCCCATGGAGGACAAAAGAAGCAGTTCAAGGACACGCTGAAGACCTCTTTGAAGTTCTTCGAGATCAACACCGCCACATGGGAAACCTTCGCACTGAACCGTCCAGCATGGCGCAGCCTCATTCACACAGGCAGTAATACCTCTGAGGCGAGGCATATTGCGGAGGCTGATAAAAAGCATGAGCTGCGCAAGTCTAAAGCTGCTCGTACATCATCAACAGTGCCATTACATGTCTGCCCGACGTGTGACAGGACGTTCCACGCCCGAATCGGACTGATCAGTCATCTTCGGACGCACAGAGCCCGGTCATCGAAAGAATGAGTTGTTGAGGTCTTCATTGATAATGATGGATGAACATCAAGAGCATGCAATGACAGTAAGCAAATCTAATCCTTCAAGACATAAACTGACTGGCACAGTGGGGTTAAGAAGGATTTTTCTCTCCATATACAAATCGTGACCAAGTCAAATGGAGAGCTGTAAGAAAGTGGTCCTGTTGTGTTCCGGAAGGTGGGCGGGTCTTTTTCCCTGAGCTGACAAGAGGTCAATTAGGGACACCTGAGTCCAATAAAGGCTGCATGTGATCTTTAAAAACACCTCTTCTGGTGAGAAAGAGGGAGAGGAGAGATGGGAGATAAGCTGCAACAGTGAGAAAAGGCTTTGCCTGGGTGGATAGCTTCTTTCTTCCCTGCTGGGGAAGCAACCAAGCTAACAGACTGTTTGGGGGAAGGACTGACATCCAGAGCTCAGTGTAATGAGACAATACCCTACAGAGGAGCCAGGGAGAGGTATTCCCCTTTTGTGTTATGAACTTGTGTCTTTGTTTTGGATGAAAATTACTCCTGGGGCACACCTTGTAAATACTGAAGATTTTAAACCTGAGTGAGGAATAAAAACTCTGCAGGGGGGACTGATTTACTCTAGCCCCCCACTCGACTCCACTCCACTCCCCGCCAGAGGGTGAAACGCTGAGCCTGGTGAAGCAAAGGAAGTGTCTTGCCATACGACTTATATTGTTGTCTAGGCATGTTATGTGTACGTCTAGGAGCATTATGTGTCAGTCTCCACTGATGCATTTGGTGTTTTCTACAGCTGGACGTAGAACAGGAGACTTCATGATTAGATGGCCTGGTCGGCTGTGCTTGCAACTGTCATGATTTTATTGAGTCTTGTGGTATTTGGTGTTTTCTGAAGGCCCCAGTTTGTGCAGTCAAATGATTATGAGAAAATCTCATCTTTCATTTACCCCATTCTTCCTCCTTCCCCCCCAAAAAAAATAAATTAAGGTTTTTAAGCCCTCATGATTGAAGATGAAAGCTTAAAAATGTGATCTGAGTGTACTGTTGAGGCTGAAAAACCAGCAGGCAAATAAAAAGAACCCAATATATATTATTTTTAAAAATATTTTTAAGCCAATCTCACAATTTTTGAACACTTGGGCTTTGCAATGCTGGGTCTGATAATGGCAAAATCTTTCTTAAAATGCTGTTAAAAGGCTGGAATATCAGACTGTTACACTCTGAAAACAGTTAGTCTACCTAATGATGCCTTGCAGTAATAGTCTAGTGTGAAAGAATTTAAGCCTTGATAAACTGGGCTGAATGGTGTGCAAAGACATGGAGAGGGAGTGTTCCACTGAAGTTTCCATGCCATGTTATCTGATTTCAAGGGGCCCCATTAAGTACACACACACAAAGTTTCTTATGGGCCAGACAGCTTTCTTGATAGCATGGCATAGAGACCTATTTCAAGGCTTTTTGTGGCTATGTAGTCAGGAAAACAATGAACCCTATGTTTCCTCAACAGAATACTAAGGGTCCATTCCTGCTTTCTGACATGGGGTTTTGATTGTCATGGGAAATCAGACTACGTGTTTCCCTGTGCAAGCTTGTGAAGACACCATGTTTTGAGGACACGATGTGCCCTAAGGGGCTGATTCAAAGGCAAATGAAGTCGTTGAGAAGTCTCCCTTAATTTTAATGATCTTCGGATCTAGCTCTTTATGACGCTTTATTTATAACCATTATTTATTTGCTAATTGCAAACTATTCATACATTAAACAGTGAAGAATTCTAGGGAGGTAAAGTTACTGATGGTGTTTGCTTGTTGTTGCCCTGTCCCTCATGTTGATAAGTCAGTGAAGGCTTATAAACCTATCACACCAGGAGGAACTGATGTTACTGCTGATCAGATCTGTCATCCCCTCACACTTCAGCACTGATTTGTAGAAAGTTCCTAAAGTCCCCTGATCACCAGGGTGGGGCTGTTGTTTGAACTTTTTAATTCCTAACTATTCTGGGGAAGTGAGAATTTAACCCTGCCTCATACTTCCCTAACTAGTGACATAAAGATTTTTATAGTTTTTACAGCTTACTTATTTGTATGTATAATTTTGTAGTTCTGACACTTTACAAGGTATGCAATTGATAAATATTGTTCATTATTTTGGACTGCTGATAGTTTTAGATTTATTTTTAAGTTCCCTATTTTTTTATTAGGATGTATCTGAATGAGGACTTTTTATTCTACTTTACTTCATCAATATCCTCCAAGGGGAATTTGAAGTAGGAACAAAGGATAAAGAAAAGATATTAGTGTGATGAAGTGGGACTGTTCTTAATGTGTTCTTTGAATACTGAGTGAGGAGTATTGGCCTGGGAAGGTTGCAGGGGAGTTTTGCTGGGGCTGTCTGCATGGGGGATGGGAGACTTTCCCTGAGGGAGGATACCTGAGCATGTAACATGAGAACCCAGAAAGGGGGTTGGAGGCCAGGTGACACCTCTGCCTGGGAAACTGGACAAAGGCTGGGGGGAGGAGCCAGTGGGAAGCTGAGTAAGATGGCTGGAGGGAGTTGCAGTTTGGAGCTGGCTGGGGAAATGGAGAGGAGCCCAGATGGGCTCTGGTCCCCCAACGGGGCTCTGGCCTCCCTTCCCCCCTCCCCCCCCCGATGGACCTAACTGAGGGGGTCCTGTTGTCTGTACCTGCAAGACCTGTCTTGGACTGTGTTCCTGTCATCTAAATAAACCTTCTGTTTTACTGGCTGGCTGAGAGTCATGGTGAATTGCAGGAAGCTGGGGGTGTAGGGCCTTGTCCTCCCCGACACTCCGTGACAATTAGTTCTTGATACCTGAAAGTGATGGAGTTAAATAAAAAAGATTTCCCTCATAAGCTAATCATTACCACAATTCCCTTTATTCACTGCTACCTTGTCAGCTGTTCATAATATACACAGGTTGTTCTATGATCAGTTTAGTCCCTCATCTTCCAATGTAGTGTTAGGTTTAATTTTATCAGATGCTTGGGATTTCTATTCTCTCTTTGATCTTTAAAACAACTTATTTTTGAAGAAGGTGATAAAATTAATGAATTGCAAATCACCTTTGATAGTTTTAATATTCTCTTTGCTGTATTAGCAAAGGATAACACAATATTCCACAAGACGTTAGAGATTTTTGAAAACTACTGTAAAGCTTCTTACGTCAGAATAATAGGTTTACAGAAGATTTGTCTCTTGTCCATTACTTTTGGGAATAGTATTGGGAGAGACATTTCTGACATTGTTGCATTTCAAGTACCTTGAGTTCATCTTTGACTTTTAAATTCATCATTATGTCAAACATTTAGATTAACACCTGGTAAGGATAATGTGAAAAATATGGGATCACTGAAAGTTTGCAAATGACACAAATTGTAGGAGCGGTACATAATGAAGACAACAGGTCACTGATTCCATATGATATGGATCTCTTGGTAAACTGGGAGCAAGCAAACTACATGTTTTCCTATGGCTAAACAAAAAAGTATACGTCATGCTGTCTAGAGTGTCTCATGACCATGAGCGCTAATCTGAAGGCAGACTGCCAAGAAGCAGGGCAGAGACCCCAAACTGGTGGTGCATTCTAGAATTAGATTTCACCAACCCAATAACAAGTGTGAACTCCTAAAGACTATAATGGTCTTACTATGGAGTCACAGACAGTCCCCTCGGGTATTCTAGTGTATCTTGTCCCCAGGCAAGCTGCACTTGGTTGCTATACATCAAAGATCTAAAAACATTCAGGTTGCCCCCAGTCCAAAGAGACCAGTCACGTACCCCAGTGTTTACCTTAGACCAGTGGTTCTCAAAGCCAGTCCTCGGCTTGTTCAGGGAAAGCCCCTGGTGTGCCGGGCCGGTTTGTTTACCTGCCGCGTCCACAGGTTCGGCCGATCACTGCTCCCACTGGCCACGGTTCGCTGCTCCAGGCCAATGGGGGCTGCCAGCACATCCCTCGGCCCACGCCGCTTTCCACAGCCCCCATTGGCCTGGAGCAGCGAACCGCAGCCAGTGGGAGCCACGATCGGCTGAACCTGCAGATGCGGCAGGTAAACAAACCGGCCCGGCCCGCCAGGGGCTTTCCCTGAACAAGCCGTGGACCGGCTTTGAGAACCACTGCCTTAGATCTCACACCAAAGACAAAGCTTGTGGCCAGACCTATACCAAACTATCTTAGGTTTTATTAACAAGGAAAGGAAAGAAAGGTTATTACAAGGTTAAAGCAGGCAAACATATATACACAAATGAGTTACAATCTATGGTTTCAAAGGGTGATAGAGTTGTAGTAATCTGTCAGCTCTGAATGTCTTTTAGGGCTAACCCAGGTTGACCTAGGTGATCTCTTTCTGTTTTACAGCTCTGGTCCTGTGAGTCCAAACAGCAAAAGAGAAGAAAAAAAATTCTTGTCGGCTAATATTGTTTCCTTCTTCCAGAATTCAAGCTGATGAGATGAGCTCTTTTGCATGTAGCATCTTTATGGAAGTAATGAGGAAATTAACAAAGTTTTTGTATTGTGATGTCTCATAATGGCCCATTTAGTTTTAATAGGCCTTCTAGATGAGCAGGAGACATCCCTCCTCACTGGATTCATAGTTTCAGAGTAAACATTTTTTACAGTTACAAACCAAAAACTTAAATATTACCTTATAGCATTTGATAAAGAAATTAAGTGACATTAGTGCATGCAGCAACTTACAAGCGTTTCATAAAGTCTAAACACTATCCTAATCCCAAAGTCTAATGCACAACTTAATCATGCTAACACACAGGTGAAACAGACTTGTTTCCAGCAATGAATTTCAGTGTTTAGCTAAGGCCTAAAGCCTAAATCTGTTCTGCCAGCATCACAGTATACATCTAGGATCAAAGAATATAAGCCATACTTACAGGAAGGGGGACACTATCCCGTAAGTATGTGACTCTGAAAAAGATTTGGTGGTCATGGTGGATAATCAACTGAATATTACCAAAAGAAGTAATGTGATCCTGGGATGCATAACAGGGGAATCACAAGTCAGAGTAGAGAGGTTATTTTGCTGATGCAACCCACTGCTGGAATACTGTGTCCAATTCTGGTGTCTACAATTCAATAAGAATGATGATAAATTGGAAAGGGTTCAGAGAAGAGCCATGAGAATAATGAAAGGATTAGAGAATTTGCTTTACATTGATTGACTCAAAGAGCTCAATCTCTTTATTTTAACAAAGAGAAGCTTGCAGGGTGATTTGATTACAGTCTATAAATACCTACATGGGGAACATATATTTAATAATGGGCTCTTCAATATATCGGAGAAAAGTATAACATGATCCAAAGGCTGGAAGCTGAAGCTAGACAAATTTAGACTGAACATAAGGTATACATTTTTAACTGTGAGAGTAATTAACCATTGGAACAATTTACCAATGGTCACAGTGGATTCTGGATCACTAACAACTTTTAAATAAAGATTGGATGTTTTATCTAAAAGAGATGCTCTAAGAATTATTTTGGGGATGTTCTATGGAATGTCTACCACAAGATGGCAGACTAGATGATCACAATGGTGCTGTCAGGGCTTGGAATCTATGAATCACAAAGGTAGCCTGTCCAATTTAGGAGATTTTATTTTATTTTGCAACATGTTACTAAAGCTACATAGAATCAGAGGGGAAAAAAATGTTGACATTACAGAATGAGGCTGCAGTCCCAAAATAAGTCCCATATTGGTGAGGACCCTAGAAGTCAGTGGGGCTCTGGGACACTTTTCAGGGTTGCCCGAGGTGTCCAGGATGAATCACTACCACCTGCTCATAGTGGTAGAGAGCTTTATCTGTGTCCACAAGTAGAAACCTTTCCCAACTACTGGCTGCAGGTAAGGCAAGTGCACCACTCTGGATGTTGTAGTAATCTGTCCCCGTTTTCTCTCTCTGAAGGCTAACAATTCACACACCCCACTATGTTACACATAGGTGCCCAGCCCCTTATCTTCTGTATACTCACAATGTACACTGATTTGCTGCCTCCATAGAATCACTGTACCCCAGTTCATTGACTCTACCTCAGTTCAACACTCTCCTTAGCGCAAGACATGTAGGCAGATTTATAGTAAAACCAAACTGAAGTTTATTTAACAGAGCTTGATATAAAGATTCAAATAAAAGTAAGTATAAGATTTGGAAACATAAAGTGACAGGTAAAAGAAAAACTTGAGATGTAAACTGTAGCCTAGGCTTATTATTAAGTTAAATTTGTCTAATCTCTCTCTCACTCAAAGGTCAGTCCTTGCAGCATTGGTCTAGTTCAAAGAGTTGGTATCCACCTTTCATGAGACACCCATGATGGCAGAGTTTCTCCTCTGTGTTGGATTAAATCTTGTAGCTGTTCCTCTTCACTTATAGAGTTGCAGACTATTGTCTCTTACCATAGGGGGGTCCCCTATTCAGAGACTTTTCTTGAAGTTCTTATGTTTTTGTAAATTCTCTAGCTTGCATCTGGTCTGGACAGTAAACATAGACTGTCTCAATGGATGTTGATTGTTCCCAGTGTTGACTTAGATACCTCTGAGACCCTGCCTCACCACAGGTGACAGGTTTCACTTCAACAATTTCGAAACCCAATATTCAACATTTTACATAAATTATTTTCTGTGCAAACATCTCACAGTAACCATCAGCTAATTCTTAGCCTTCAACAGAGACCCTACACAACCTTTTTCAGTGAAACAATAAGAAGATTGTCAGGCACCTGGGTAATACACATGTCTCGGCATGTCTGTTCTGCCCTCAAGTATGAGATGGCAGGATAAGGAACTTGAGTGTCCATCTATTGCTCTGGTTTGTCCTAGTGAAACTTAAGGTGGTTCCAGGCAGAAAGATTTATTTTTCTTATGATTATGTGAAAATATTTTTCATATTTGACCAGAATCCTGAAGCAGATAAGTATAATGATGAGCCTCTACTCTAGGTAGACCAGAGGACAAAGCTAAGATAGATTCTATACTTCCAGATTTCAAAGAGTACACTTGAATTTTCTGAACTATTTCACTTTATATTAACTAAACAATTTTGTCCTCTTATGTTTTTTGTTCATAAAATACTTTAACTGTAGTATATTTTGATTAAGGGTATGTCTACACTACAGGATTAATCCGAATTTAGATAATTCGAATTTGGGAAACAGGTTGTATAAATTCGATTGTGCGCGGCCACACTAAGCACCTTAATTCGGTTTTTAACCACATTAATTCGGTGGTGTGCGGCCACACTACCCCATTAACTTAAACACAGTAATTCGGTGGTGTGCGGCCACACTAACCCTAATTCGAATTAACAAAATCGATTTAGGCTCTACTCCGTTCGTCGAGGTGGAGTACAGAAATCGATTTAAAGGGCCCTTTAATTCGAATTAACTGGCTCTGTAGTGTGGACGGGTGAAGGGTTAATTCGGATTAACGCTGCTAAATCCGAATTAATCCCGTAGTGTAGACCAGGCCTCAGTGTTCTGGACTAGCCCAAAGCATTGTTAAGATTTGTCTGGACAAATTGGTGTATAATTTGCTATATTTTTCTTTATTATATTTTGTTAATTGATGCCTTGATTCAGAAATGTTCTTAAGCATGTTCATAAATTTGGGCACATGAGTAGTCTCACAGGGTCTGCTTTAAAGCCCACTGAAGTCAATAGGAAGACAGCCATTGACTTCAATAGGCTTTGAACCAGACGCAAAATGCTTAAAGATGCGATTAAATAGCTTCATGAAGGCCTTTGCCTTTGTTATTTGGATGTTAAATCAATACATTAATTTTGATGGATTGTTCTGATAATTCTAAATGAAATATCTAGAAATGTTAAGAGCTCATTGAATCAGAGTGCATCTAATACATTGATTCAATTAAAGATCTGATTTATCTTTAACTGCTAGTTGTATTTTCATTAGACCCTCATGATATATTTTCAAATTGGGAAACCATCTGCTGCTGATAAAAGGCATATCACACTTATCTAAATCAGGATTCTTTAATAAGTGGTGATTTTACTCCAAGTTCTGGGTTCTACTCTGCAATCTCTCCACATGTGGAAAAAAAAAATTATGTCCCGGAAAGTCCTGCATTTAGTGCTAATGCAAGTTCTCTGAGTATAAGAGCTAGCAAAACTGTTTTCTTAGTTAGTTTCATAGTGCTGATGTTAAAAGAAAATCTTGAATAGCAATGGACAATTAGACTTGAGATAGAACCATATTCATCCAGTAGCTAACACTTTCTCATTTCCTCTACATTTCTTTAGCTGAACTAAATTGGTTGAATAATTTTACTGAA
The DNA here is from genome assembly GCF_002925995.2 of Terrapene triunguis. NCBI lineage: Eukaryota > Metazoa > Chordata > Testudines > Emydidae > Terrapene > Terrapene triunguis. Next base: position 11,599,590 of record NW_020664531.1, on the reverse strand, counting down.
TGATATTGTCTTAACACTGAACCTTTATGTAATGTTTCTTATAAATGACTTTACACTATGAAATTCACCAGAGGTCAGTGGTACAACCATTTAAATGCAGACTTTATGCATGTTCAACAACTACTGCCAGCTTTTCACATCTGCAAAATCACAGAGCGAGTTGAATTTCCTTTGTTTTTTGCATCCCGAATAATTTGTCAGTGTTCTATTTATTTTAAGATTTGACTCTGCGTTTTGCAGACTTTCACATAGTGAGAGAGATATTGCCACAGGCATTCTGCACTTGCACCTAGGACTGTTGACTGTTAGTGGTTGCAGCATTTTTCAAGACTCAGTATGCTATGAGGCTGAGACCATGAGCAATGCATCTCACCCATTTAATTAGAACCTGAAAGACCGCGTGTTACTTTGCTGTTTGCAAGCAAAGCTGCCTGTAACTATGGAACTGTCAAACCCTATAAAGTGCCCAAACCCTCTCCAGCTTTTATTAAATTTAGGCTGTTCTTTATATATGTGAGAAATGGCTTATCTGCAAGCATAGTCTGTACCTAAAATTTTGACCCATGCAGACAGAGAAAATGATATCTAGTGGGAGGAATAAAAGTGGCAGTGTACTTTTCACAACTGCTTTAGCTTCATATTTTTAAACAACCTGATCTTATTTAGACTTTCAGAACCAATATTGAAAAATGCAAGTCCTAATTGAAAACAGAATCAGTAAAAAACTACAAAGAATATTAGTGTGAATCTATACATAGAGGTGAAGAGTAAAATCAGAGAACTGGGATTTGCAGGACAAGTACAAAAAGGTCAGAGAGGAACAAAATGCCCTAAACATCTGATCTCCCCCCGCCATCTGTGTGAGAGGAAATTCAGGCCGCTATTTTTAAATATTTAATATTCTATTAATATAAAATGTAAATTTTCATCCCTCATACATAAAAAACAAAAAACAAAAAACACAACCATATAAAATCATTAGATACCTCCTAAGATATCTTTAATGATATCTTATACAGAAGGGCTCCTGCTACAATACAGTTGTGTTGCTGGGCAAGGGTATTTCTGCACAGAAGCTGGGAGGTATAATTCTAATCTTGGGTGAACACACACATGTTAGCCTGTGAAGAGCTAGTTTGCTAAAAGTAACAGCATGGCTATGGTAGTACAACAAGTTAACCTCTTACCAGTCTGCAAGTCACTGAGAGATGCTCTCTAGGTCAGTGTTTCCTAAACTTTTGAAAGCTGAGGCCTTTTTCAGGAATATGAACCCAATCAGACACCCACTGCAACCCCACAATGTGAGTTGAAAGCCTTTGTATTTTAATTGATATTTCCATGTCACTGCCCTCAACTAATCCTTTGAGTCCTTCTCTCCCACATGGGCTTTCGGATGCACTGGTTGTTGATCTTCATTATATGATCCTTCCTCTCCTTTCTTACATGCTTTGATGAGCAATGAAATATTTAAGAATGTTGACATTTAAAGTATAACCACTGGCATCTGAATTAGCACCCATTGAGCTATTGATTGGGCTGTCTGCAAACTCAGGCAAATATTTCTGCATCAAATATTTCTATGCTTCAAACGTGTTCTTTGCAACTATAAAAGCTAGAGACTCACTTTTAAAAAGGAAGGATTTTGGAGAACAACTGAAATGTTTTCCTTTTCTCCTTCCCAGCTAGCCCTTCACATTCCTGCCCACCATGGTCACCCCGAAGGGACACACCCCACACATAGGGAAACACTGCTCTAGGCGATTGCTACTGTATTAAGTACATATTCCTTTCACCAATAGTCCTCATGGATATGGAATGAGTTTCTTTGGTAACAACACTTAATCACAGTCTTGTCTTAAAAAAACCTGCAATTTTGGGGGAAAATATATAATGGCTTTAGGCTTCTATTTAAATATATCTCCATTATGCTACGTATATTATCTGAAGCACACTTAAATCTACTCCTCTACTGTGGTTACCTGTTCTCTACAATATTGCTCTGCCCAGTGTTTGCAGAGAGGAAAGCACAGCAAAGCTCATAACAAAATTGCATGATATGCCACATTTACTGTTAAAGACTTGTTTAATCCACCACATGGTCGACTGCCCTCGTGTCACTCACTGTGGAAAAGTTTACCGGGTGAAAAATTTCAGTAGAGGATATGTGGCAAGCTTTGTGGTCTGCAGAGAAAGTTACAAATTATTTTGTCTTGAATCCCACTCAACATCTACCCGGGTTTGATTTACCATGAAGGCAATGAAGCCTACTGAACTGGTGTCATCAAATTATTGCTGCAGCAGATTTTGGTGGCATTTTAGAGACAGTCCACTATGTCAGTGTGGACAACAACAAATCGTGACACGTATTGTTGAGGCCTGTAAAATGACTCAACTTCCTGGAGGTCTTTGTGCCTTGAACATCATTGCTAAGAACACTGTGGCTTGGCTTGACCAGATTGCACATGCCAAATAAATATTTTATTAGTCATATTATTTATATAGACAAACTTGAACCAAGTCCTGCTTCTCAACATGAGGAAGTGGAACTCAACTCTGCTATGAAGAGTCAAAAATCAGATCCCACTTGGATGTGAATTTTTCAAGTAGATCCCACATATAGTTATTTATTAAATTAGAAAATGCGTTGTAGTATTTCAAGAGTGTTGACTAGTGAAGCTTAAAATCTTGAATGCTGCTATGTTTTATGCTGCATACACCCAAACATACAGTACTCATACCGTTTTCTGGTATGCCATAATAAAACACTGTGCTTTTGGAGGAGCTTTAAAAAAATCACATTGCAAAAATATATAACCAGTGCAGTGACATTGAAGGCTATCACCCAACTTCAAAGACAAGTCTGACTGGAGGTTATATTTGATTGTACAGTCAGGAAGAACAGATATGGTAAAATAAACAAGCCTTGTCACATTATATTTTCTACAAATAAATCACAATATTGAAGGCTTGTCTTTCCTTTTCTCTGACCCAGGAAAAGGTTTATTGGGAGATCTGGTCATCACAGCAAATGTCAAGTTAAACATTAAATATTTTGTTTGGGGGGAGGGGAACTGCATAATTTCAAGAAGGATTGTCCATACCCACAGCAGCCAATTTTACAGTTAATAGCATACTCTCTATCTCAGTGTTGTGGTGGAAAGTTCAAGTGTGCTAGACATGATTTCAGCCAATAAGCTTAGCAAATGTTCTGTGTTTCTGATAAAAGGGAGCTTGAAAGCACCACTCATTTTTTACTTACAAAATATTAGGTGTGCTCCTGGAAGGTCACTCAGATATCTTTGCTCTAAGCTGTCAGATGTGAGTTTCACAGTGACATACTAAAACCTTGCCCTCTCTTTTCAAGAAATGTTCTGCAATACAGCCTTGATTTCACTTGCTGCAGGTTCATTATATTAACTGATTTCATCGTAAAAACATTGGCAATTTCTTCTCAGACGACTGCATTTCAGATGGCATCCTATTTTAGTCTTAAATGTATCACAATGGGCCTGATTCTGCTGTCACTTGCACCAGCATAAAACCAATACAAGTGAGAGAAGAATCTGGTCTACTATAATGCATTTTCACTGCTTGAGCTTAAATGTTATTTCCAAGACATGAAGATCATTACATCTCATGACCCATGTTAATGTATTGAAGACTCCTGATCATCCACAAAGTAAGAGAAATCTTTATGCATTACTTCCACCAATCCCAGCCTGGACAGGGGAGAACATCTTCCTCTTCCACTTACCCACTATTCTAGTTAAAAAAAAATCAAGGAATGATGTGGGGAGACAAAAAACTATATCTGTGATTGGACAGCAAGAAAGTGGGACAGAGAAAGAAGGAACTAAAAGATTCACTCAGCTAGGAAGGAAGAAGGACAGAGGGCCCAACTCAGGGAACATAGTAGAGCCAAGACCTAGAAGAGAACATGCACTGTAGCTGGAGAGAAGCTACATGGGAACCAGTCAGAGCAGAGGTAGGGGTACTATCTCTGAAGTTAAGTTGGGTTCAGTTCTTGGTTTTCCAATTCCTATGGACTTGATAAACAGGGGTATATCTGTGTAGGAGGTCATTCTCTAGCTCTCTGCAGAATCACAGGTTATCATTTACCTCTGCTTGTACAACATAGTGTCAGAAGCAGCTGAATGCCTCTCTCCGGCTATGAATGAGACCACAGGGAAAGATGGAACATGAGCAGGTATGGGCAAAGGACACTTATATAGTTTGCAAAGGATACCAAGCTGTGGGGAGGGAAGGGGGGTTGCAAGTGCTTTGGAGGACAGGATTAAAATTCAAAATGATCTGGACAAACTGGAGATATGGTCTGAAGTAAATAGGATGAAATTCAATAAGAACAACTGCAAAGTGCTCCACTTAGGAAGGAGCAATCAGTTGCACACATACAAAATGGGAAATGACTGCCTAGGAAGGAGTACTGCGGAAAGGGATCTCGGAGTCATAGAGGATCACAAGCTGAATATGAGTCAACAGTGTAACACTGTTGCAAAAAAAGCAAACATTATTCTGGGATGTATTAAGCAGGAATATTGTAAGCAAGACATGAGAAGTAATTCTTCTGCTCTACTCCATGCTGATAAGGCCTAAACTGGAGTATTGTGTCCAGTTCTGGGCACCACATTTCAGGAAAGATGTGGATAAATTGGAGAAAGTCCAGAGAAGAGCAACAAAAATGATTAAAGGTCTAGAAAACATGACCCATGACAGAAGATTGAAAAAAATTGGGTTTGTTTAGTCTGGAGAAGAGAAGACAGAGGGGACATGATCATAGTTTTTAAGTACATAAAAGGTTGTTACAAAGAGGAGGGAGAAATTTTTTTCTTCTTAACCTCTGAGGATAGGACAAGAAGCAATGGGCGGTTTAGGTTGGACATTAGGAAAAACTTCCTAACTGTCAGAGTGGTTAAGCACTGGAATAAATTGCCTAGGCAGGTTGTGGAATCTCCATCATTGGGGATTTTTAAGAGCAGGTTGAACAAACACCTGTCAGGGATGGTCTAGATAATACTGAGTCCTGCCTTGAGTACAGGGGACTGGACTAGATGACCTCTAAAGGTCCCTTCCAGTTCTATGATTCTATGATAGGGGAGCTATGTTGGACAAACATCACAATGATTTCAATGGGACTGTACTACAAATAAGGCACTCCCTCCCCCCATGCATAAGGATATCACAATCTGCCTTTTTTTTTTTTAGTTTTAGGCACCCATTTTGCTCTAAAGAACTGTGTCACCAGGTTGGGCTTCTCCCCAGCTTCAAAACATGTATTGCCTCACCCAGTGTATTGGAAGGAGGTTTATTTCTATTATACAGGTTAGCACACAAACAATAAAACAGTTTTAACTCATTCCTTGGCTTTAAGGCCACCTCTCTCAGGGATCTCTTGCACTTCTACTCCTAGCAGCTTCTCAGTTTCAGTCAGCTCTGCTCTCTTCTGGGTGCAACAACCCCAAGGCTGCTTCCCTGAGTCTGTAGCCCCTTCTTCCAGGGATCCACAACAGGGGCTAATTCTGCTCAGCAGTGATTATGCCTCCCCAGACTGCAGCCTACCTCAAGTCCTCCACTAGCAACCCTTTATAGGCCCAGGTGTAGCCCCTCCTTCTTTAATTGGCTGGATTGGGCTCACCTGCTGTGTTCTAGGGGCATTGGGCTTAGTCTATCCACAGGGACCAGCTACCCTGTGACAAACTGCTATACATGGTAAGTGGTGGATTTATTTCTTGGAGGCATTTTCCCCACTTGGACTAGTCAGGGTGAGAAAGAGAATTCTAGACTTTATTTGTGAAGACTGGCATTGAAGAGCACAATGATGGAACTTATAGGGCTATACATATTTGGAGTTGTTGAAAACACTTGACATTTATCATTCTGTACATCTCTTTTCCTGTATTTTATTTTTAGCTATTTTGAGAATGCCTGTTTGCTTTTTGATGATGGTTAAGGGAAAGATATTGAAGTTGACTTCTTCAGTCAGTAGGCAAAGCCCACCCTTGGTAATTCAGAAGCTACCACGTTCCACTCTTCCTAGCTGTATTTTTACCATCTGCCTGGAAACTCTTAGCATGACAATGCTTTGTGAGTTCCTTTCTAGCATATCTGTATTAGCAGTCAACATGTCAGATGAGATGTAATTATTTCAAACTTCTAAGCACCTTTTCAGTCTGTGCAGAGTCTGATGTGGCTAGGATTTGAAGCAGTAATCCTTAAATCTAAATGGAAGTAATCTACTGAACCATAGGAACTAAAGGAACATTTCCAGAATGTAGCAGTATGTTGAAATGTAGGAAGACCATTACAATTCAGTGCTACAGTAAGTAATATGTTCAATCTGAACAGCACAATTGTAGTCCTATGGATGTCTTAGAAGTCCTCTCCTTTCTTACATGCTTTGATGAGCAATGAAATATTTAAGAATGTTGACATTTAAAATATAACCACTGGCATCTGAATTAGCACCCATTGAGCTATTGATTGGGCTGTCTGCAAACTCAGGCAAATATTTCTGCATCAAATATTTCTATGCTTCAAACGTGTTCTTTGCAACTATAAGAGCTAGAGACTCACTTTTAAAAAGGAAGGATTTTGGAGAACAACTGAAATGTTTTTCCTTGTCTCCTTCCCAGCTAGCCCTTCACATTCCTGCCCACCATGTTCACCCTGAAGGGACACACCCCACACATACGGAAACACTGCTCTAGGCGATTGCTACTGTATTAAGTACATATTCCTTTCACCAATAGTCCTCATGGATATGGAAGTCCTTTTCAGAAATGTTTTATTGTTGTCATTCACACCAGAATCACATTAAGAGTGCTGGGACTGTCAATATAGGTTGGATGTCCCAGGATTGTGTCTATAGCATTTCTGCAGTACCACAGAAGTTTTCATGATTACAAAATAAACCCATTTAAATTCCTTAGGTGTGCCCAAGTAGCATGGTAGTCCATTACCTCAAGTACTCCTTTTGGCTAATGCATTTCAATGTGTGTTAATTCCACTGATCTACCAATAGATGTAATGGAGTAAAGGGATTTAGAAGGAAAAGAAACAACAATATTGTGAAAGAAAATAGTATCAATGTTGAAAGTCCACAATTTATATCTTCCTTGTTATAGAAAATAGGAGCACGTTTATCTCATATTAATAAAACTTAAACAAGTCACCTAATCTCTCTGCATCTCTGACCACAAAAATGAGGCTAATGATACTTATCTATGTTTCTAAAGTGTTTTGAGATCCACAGTGTAAAGCAGTGTTGGAATGGTATTATTATGATGTTATTAATTATTATTTATTTATTATTCTAATCTATGAGGTTAGCAAACACTCCATGCCAGGAGATAGATAACAAATCCAGTTTAATGAAAAATTATTGTGCTGCTACCTCAGTAAGATTTTTCTCTAATTTGAACATAAGTGGCCATTGAGCAAGAGCATTACAAAATGGTAAATTAGTGAACATATCTTGTGTTATGTACTGGTGGATTATTTTCCCAATAATGATGACAGTAATAAACATCTTTGATGAAAAGATATGTGCAGCTATTCTAATAGTGGCCTGTAGAAACGTTAGCCAAAACCACAAACAAGCTACTAAGGCAAGCGGAAAGTCTCTAGATGGCAATGATCTTATCTTTCACAAGCTAGGAGACCAATTTTTATTTACTTATGCAGTTGGACATTTACAATTCACTGGTGAACACTCTAAGTACATGAACAGTAATTAAATAAAAGCAAGTACAAATTGGTTAAGTGCCAACAAAGGACTCTTCTCACTATCAGCTCCAAAGTCCCATTAAACACTCACATCTCCCATAGTACTGATGTATCCTGAAAGTCATCAGATTTGGATTCTAGCAGAGCAAGGATGGAAATGAATTCCTGAGCCAAGAACTCAGTTCCTGTTGCTTAGATCAGGGACCCCAGTTGATCACAACTGCCGTGGAATCACAGGAGGCAGGGCCGGCTCCAGGCACCAGGCACCCAAGCTGGTGCTTGGGGCGGCACCTGGAGGGGGGCGGCGCGGCGCTCTGGCCGCCGGGGGGAGAGCCGAGCCGAGCCCCAGCCGTGGCTCGCCGCCCTCTCGCCGCCCTGCCCCCGGCGCTCTGGCCGCCGGGGGGGGGGGGGGGGGCCGAGCCCCCGCCCGGGCTCGCGGCCCTGCCCCCGGCGCTCTGGCCGCCGGGGGGGAGACCGGAGCCGCCGCCGGGGCTCGCCGCCCTCCCCCAGGGGCTCCGGCCGCCCCCCCCTGGCAAAAAAGCCAGAGCCGGCCCTGACAGGAGGAGACAGTGACCATTTAAGATTTATAGGTTAAAACCAACATTTTAAACTTCGTTCAGAAATCAAGTGGATGCCAAAGCATATTGCACATCACAGGTGGATGCTTCTTATGGGAAACTGCTTAATAGGTGAGCAATTATGCAGAGCTGCAATTTCTGAAAGGTCTTAAGGTGCAAACTCATGTAGAATGCATTTCAGGAATGCAAATTTAAGGTGATAGATACAGTTGACTGTGGTGAATTCTACATCTGAAGGAGGAGGCAACCATTTTGCCAAGCTCAGTTAATGTAAAGTATTGTTGGCAACTGTTGCTTCCTGAATGTGCAGCAGTAGCTGGGTTTCCTAAGATCCCTACATGGCAGAACTGTGCAATAAATGGTGAGTATTAACTCTCATGTGAAGGGTGCTGGTATAATCTCATCCTCTTCTTCAGGTTGCTTTCCCTTCCCTGTAATCTTCCCCTTTGTCTTATCTGAGTTGAACCTCAAGGATCTAGCCTTCATCTACACCCCACTTGCTCTTAGACAATAGGTAAGTGACTCAACCACACCAGACAGGTTGGAAGATATGGGGGGAGGGATAGCTCAGTGGTTTGAGCATTGGCCTGCTAAACTCAGGGTTGTGAGTTCAATCCCGGAGGTGGCGATTTAGGGGTCTTGGGCAAAAATTTGTTCGGGGGTTAGACTAGATGACCTCCTGAGGTCCCTTCCAACCCTGATATTCTATGGAAATATAAAACTATAAATATACCAGCTCTGGTGGTGAACAGGTGGAGTAGTAGAATAGAACATCATGAAAGCTCATATGTGAGTCCTCTGAGTTGATAAGAAATTGGTCAGTATAATACCCTCTGGATTCTCTTTAGAAATAAAGGGATGGAGACATTTAGTAGCCTGGGTTGGGAGGAAAGTGGGAGGAAGGAGAGAGAACCATTGGGAGTGGCTAGGTGAGAGTCACTGCTCTACATCCCATTCTGGCCCAGTGGTATCTGGAAGAATCAGAATGTAGCAAGTAGGGAGCAAACAATGTTACTTACACTGCTGAGAAGAAGGCTGTGGAGATGCTACTTTTGCAGTTGCTGAGCTGTGCTATTGTTGGCCAGTGCTCTCTGTGGCTCAGTATACAAACAGCAAGAGTCTCTTGACAATATGTCCTATGGCTGAGTTAAAACCAGGGGTTACTTTGGCTTTAGTTAATACAACCAGGAACTCAGGATTATCCCCCCAATACAGGATATTCCTGGTAAATCAGAATATATAGCCACATTATTCTTGCACGTGGCAGGAATGCATGTCGGAGGTATATGTACCTTTTGAGAGTAATATTGACAGATGTCGTCTGAATGTGGTTTTATATAAATTTACTGAACACTAAATAAGAATGATCCTAACACTTGAAACATATAACTTGTGTATATTAGCAAGGTGAAACAAAAGATGAAAAAGTAAAAGAGCTAAAAAGTAAAACTTGTGAGTATGTAGACCAAACAGATCCTTCAACAAAGTGCAGCTTAGTTTGTAGTATTTATATGATATGTTTGAAGTTGCAATTGATAAAAGATCCAGGATTAACTTTAACTAAAGCAGCAGATGTATGCTGAGCTCCAGAAGTTAGTACATCATAAATAGGAATCCTTATAAACCAGAGAGAATATAAAGATATATTTGGTGTGTATGCCACTAAAAACACCTTTTACAAACACTGCATTTGAAAATAATTAGCAGAACCAGGAAAGTAAAAGCTTGGCTCTGAGAGATGTGGGACTGGACAGCCTATGAACAAATTTCCTGTATATGGGCATGTTTGCAAAATTCAAACAGAACAATTTTGCAATAATGTAAAAGTAAGGATTCACATGGAATAACAGAAATTGATGAAGTGAGTGCAGCTTTAGATGAATTATTTATTGGTACAGTGTCCCATGTCAGTTCTGCAGAAAATAGAAATTGCAAAGTAACTATGGAATTGAATGGATGGGTTGTAACCATGAACTTGATACAGGAAATCAAGCCAAAGTATTACCAGAAAAGTCATAACAGAGAATCGGGAATAAAAAGATGATGATTTTACTTTAAAAAACAAATAGCATCCACTGGACAGAGATTGTTTGCACTGTAAATCACACATAAAGTATGGAAAAAATATATAAAAGCAATGTGAAGTCACTTGCTTTTGTGGAAGTTCAGTTTATATTAAATACTTTACTTTGTAAAAATTAAGCCTAATTAAATATACAATTAATGTCATATTGCCTAAATGAAAACAAGGAATTAGAATAATTAAATTATATGTTTGATTAAATTGGTTGTACTAAAGACTCATATCTCTCTTTAAAATGTGTTTAACATTGCATTTGTTTAAAGCCTGAAGTTCCTCTACCCAGCAAAATTCATCTTCACTGAGACTAGGTTTTACTGTAACTAAAACACATTATAACTAACATGGCTGCTCAGTGCTGTGATACCTGAAGCTGGTTGGAACATTTTTGACAAAATTTATTTTAGTCAAAGCTTGAAATGTTTCGCCAGACACACATTGATTTTTATAAAATTTTTGTTGGTAAGGTTTCTGAGGTTCAGAGCTCACTTCTGACTAGAAAGAGAGAGAGAGAGAGATCTGAATTGAAAAACTTGACTTTTTTGATCTAAAAATGGACATTTCAACACAATTCCAATTTGTAAAAATATTTGAAAGATTTTTGAGGTTTCAAAACTTTGAAAGTTGTTATGAAAGTTGTCATTATCTGGACAGCTCTAGTGGGAACCGAATCTCTTAAGGGTCCTACTAGGGTGCCAGGTAGTTCGCTTCTAGATCCCATATGTGCTAGCCGGTGAGGGTCCCAATAACCACATGTCTAATATGAAGGAATATTTTACTAAGCGTGGCTGGAAAGTGGAAGATTACAAATGCCCTAGGTGTGTTGGCTTAACCAGTTATATTTCAAAGTATTAACAATTATTAGCTTAGCCCCTAAAGGCAGTCCAATAGTGTGTTGGGGTCCTCAGCCATAGTGCCTAGGATTAGTTCCTCACCAGTCTAATCTTCAGTTAAAAGCATGTTGGTAACTCACAGGTTTTCTGGCCAGGATCAGTCTGTGGTGTGTCTCATTGAGGGCCCTTCTGCACTGTACACCTGATGCTGTGGTAACACTTCTTGTTCAGCCCCTGATAGGAGGGTGCCCCAACAGCAGTAGTAGCTTGGCTACAAGTCCCTGCTCCGCCCTGCATGCACCACCACATTCAATATCTCTCTATAGTTATCCTTTACATGGACAGTAGCCCCTTCTTGTGGGTCCAACAGCTGTCCAAAGAACACTGACCACTTCCAAAACTAGTCACCTGTGTCAAGGACATTTTGTCTGCAATAGCATTATTCTGGCTCCTGTCCCTTTAAGAGCCTGAGTTAGTCACTGGCTCTGTGGCCCTAGAGTTCTGTTCAGGCCCCTGTCTCCTCAGCCTTCCAGCTGCAGGGCCCCGCCCAGTCTCTGCTGTTTCACCACAAGTTCTGCACAAGTTCTGAGGAGATAACTGGGTCTGTGGATGAGGGGAAAGCAGTGGATGTGTTATTCCTTGACTTTAGCAAAGCTTTTGATACAGTCTCCCACAGTATTCTTGCCAGTAAGTTAAAGAAGTATGGACTGGATGAATGGACTATAAGGTGGATAGAAAGCTGGCTAGATCATCGGGCTCAACGGGTAGTGATTAACGGCTCCATGTCTAGTTGGCAGCCGGTTTCAAGTGGAGTGCCCCAGGGGTCGGTCTTGGGGCCGGTTTTGTTCAATATCTTCATTAATGATCTGGAGGATGGCGTGGACTGCACTCTCAGCAAGTTTGCAGATGACACTAAACTGGGAGGAGTGGTAGATACACTGGAGGGTAGGGACACGATACAGAGGGACCTAGACAAATTAGAGGATTGGGCCAAAAGAAACCTGATGAGATTCAACAAGGACAAGTGCAGAGTCCTGCACTTAAGACGGAAGAATCCCATGCACTGTTACAGACTAGGGACCGAATGGCTAGGAAGCAGTTCTGCAGAAAAGGACCTAGGGGTTACAGTGAACGAGAAGCTGGATATGAGTCAACAGTATGCCCTTGTTGCCAAGAAGGCTAACGGCATTTTAGGCTGTATAAGTAGGGGCATTGCCAGCAGATCGATGGACGTGATCATTCCCCTCTATTCGACATTGGTGAGGCCTCATCTGGAGTACTGTGTCCAGTTTTGGGCCCCACACTACAAGAAAGATGTGGAAAAATTGGAAAGAGTCCAGCGGAGGGCAACAAAACTGATTAGGGGGCTGGAACACATGACTTATGAGGAAAGGCTGAGGGAACTGGGATTGTTTAGTCTTTAGAAGAGAAGAATGAGGGGGGATTTGATAGCTGCTTTCAACTACCTGAAAGGGTGTTCCAAAGAGGATGGATCTAGACTGTTCTCAGTGGTACCTGATGACAGAACAAGGAGTAATGGTCTCAAGTTGCAGTTAGGGAGGTTTAGGTTGGATATTAGGAAAACCTTTTTCACTAGGAGGGTGGTGAAGCACTGGAATGGGTTACCTAGGGAGGTGGTGGAATCTCCTTCCTTAGAGGTTTTTAAGGTCAGGCTTGACAAAGCCCTGGCTGGGATGATTTAGTTGGGAATTGGTCCTGCTTTGAGCAGGGGGTTGAACTAGATGACCTCCTGAGGTCCCTTCCAACCCTGATATTCTATGATTCTATGACCTCAATCTGGCTGCAATGCCTGCCTCCCCGCAGAAAAAGAGTTTCTACTGAGTGAGAGTCTTGCATAGATTTTATGTCCCTTGTCTCTATTGGCTGGGTGAGAGGGGTGCACCCTTCTGTCCATCCTGGAGCATTTTAGATCAGTGGGAATGGGGGTTGAAGGGAATGGTAGTTTCTTGCTTAGCAAATTAATTGCATCATGTTGAATTTTAAAGTTAAAAAAAAGAAGCCAGTGAATTAAATGAGTGGGCACATCCAATGGCAATAATATTATAAAATAATAATAACATAAGATGGTCAGGAATTTTTGTATGAAATGTTTTGTTTTTTTTCCCCATTGGAAAATGCCAATGTGGTTCCTTCAGAAGTTCTTTAGTGACCTGAAAATCAAAAAGGAATCCTACAAAATGTGGACATATGGACCAATTGCTGAGGAGGAGTACAAAAGAATAGCACAAGGATATAAACACAAAATCAGAAAGGCTAAGGAACAAAATGAGTTACACCTAGCAAGGGACATAAAAGGCAAGAAGAAGAGGTTCTTTAAACACATGAGGAGAAAGAGAAAGATGAAGGAAAGTGTAGATAGTCTGCTTAGTAGGGAAGGAGAGCTACTAACTGATGACATCAAGAAGGCGTAGATATTTAATGCCTATTTTGCTTCAGTCATCACTAAAACGATTAATGGTGACCAGATATTCATACAATTAATATTAACAACAAGAGGGAAGGAACACTAGCCAAAATAGGGAGAGAACAATTAAAATATTTAGATAAATAAGACGTATTCAAGCTGGCAGTGCCTGATGAAATTCATCCTAGGGCAGTCAGGGAACTAGCTAAAGCATTTTCAGAACTGTCAGCAATTATCTTTGAGAGCTCATGGACTTTGGGTAAGTTCCATGAAGGGCAAACATAGTACCTGTCGTTAGAAAGGAGAACAAAGATTGTGTGTGTGTCTGTGTGTGTGCGCACGCGTGCGTGTGCGTGGGGGGTCAGTCAGCCTAACTTTGATGCCTGGAAAGATACTGGAACTAATTATTTAAAAAATCAGTTTGTAAGCACCTAGAGTATGATAGGATTATACAGAATAGCCTGCATGGATTTGTCAAGAACAAATCAAGCCAAACCAACATAATTTCCTTCTTTGATATATTTACGGGCCCAGTGGATAAGGGGGAAGCAGTAGGTGTGATATGTAAGGCCAAGATTTTGTCATGGATATTTTTAGTAAAAGTCACGGACAGGTCATGAGCAATAAAAAAAAAAAAAAACATGGAAGCCCTGATCTATCCATGACTTTTACTAAAAATATCTATGACAAAATGGGGATCTATGGGTCCGCACACTGCCTGCAGCTGGGCAGTGGCTAGGAGTTCCGGGGGCCCCACACCGCAGGTTGGGTGTTGGAGCTCCCGGGTCGCCCACAGCTGTGAGCTGCAGAGCCCTCCACCACCTGCAGCATCTGGGGGGGTCCCCTTGCAGAGACCAGGAGCTGCGGCTTTCCCCCACTGCCCACAGCTCTGGGGGTCCATGGTGACTGGGAGCTCAGGGGTTCACACTGCCCATAGATGTGGGGTACCCCCACCACCCATGGTGGCTGGGAGCTGAAGAAGTATCCCCACCACCCACAAGTCTGGGGGGCCTCACTGCCTATGGTGGCCGGAACCTTGAGGCTTTCCCCACGGCCCACAGCTCAGGGGTTCCCCTGCAGCTCGGGGGTTCCCATGGCAGCCAGGAACTCGGGGGTTCCCCCATGGTGGCTTGGAGCTCTGGGGGCTGCCAGAGGCAGCAGGGGAACCCCACAGCTCCTGGCCCCAGTGAGTGGCAAGGGACTCTGCAGCTCCCCAGCACCACAGGCTGAAGTCACAGAGGTCACTGGAAGTCACGGATTCCATGACTTCTGTGACTAAATCATAGCATTAGTGATATGTTTTGATTTTAGTATGGCTTTTGAAACAGTCGTATATGTCATGCTCATAATGAAACTAGGGAATTGTGGTCTAAATGAAATTACTATAAGGTGGGTGCAAAACTGGTTGAAAGAATAGTTTATCAGTGATTCACTGTTAAACTGGGAGGGCATAGCTAGTGGGGGGTCCCACAGGGGTTAGTCCCAGGTCCAATACTATTCAATACTTTCATTAATGAGTTGGATAATGGAATGGAGAGCATGCTTATAAAACTTGCAGATGGGAGGAGTTACAGGCATTTTGGAGTTCAGAATTAGAATTCAAAAAGACCTTGACAAACTGGAGAATTGGTCTGAAATAAAAAAGATGAAATTAAATAAAGACAAGTGCAAAATATTACAGGAAAAATGAAATGTGCATCTAAAAAATGAGGTGGTGGTACTGCTGAAAAGTATCTAGTGGTTATAATGGACTACAAACTGAATATGATCCAACAATGTGATGCAATTGTGAAAAAGGCTAATATCATCAGGGATGTACTAACAAGAGTGTTGTATGTAAGACACAGAGGGTAACTGTCCCACTCTACTTGGCATTGGTGAGACCTCAGCTACAGTACTGTGTCCAGTTCTGGGTGCCACATTTTAGGAAAAATGTAAATAAACTAGAGAGAGTCCAGAGGAGAGCAACAAAAATGATAAAAGGTTTAGAAAACCTGACTTATAAAAAAAGATATATATAGAGAGAGAGGGAGAGAGATTTTTAAAGGGCATGTTTAGTCTTGAAATGAGAAGACTGAGGGTGAACCTGATAACTGTCTTCAAATATGTTAATGGTTGTTATAAAGAGGAACATGATCAATTGTTCATCATGTCTGCTGAAGGAAGGTCAAGAAATGATGGACTTAATCTTCAGCAAAGGAGATTTAGTTTAGATATTAGGAAAAAACATTTTTATAATTAAAAGGGTAGTTAAGCTCTGAAATAGGCTTGCAAGGGAGGTTGTGGAATCCCCATCATTAGAATTTTTCAGGAACAGATTAGACAAACCCTCATCAGTGATGGTCTAGGGTTACTTGATCCTGCCTCAGTGCTGGGGCTGGACTTGATGACCATCACAACATAGCTATGATTCTATGAAACAGAATGTTTTATTGACATGATCTGATTTTCATTTATTTATTTGTTTATTGAAAAAAAAGAGATTTCATTTTTTTTTGTCATAAATTGGATTGGGAAAAATCTTTTAAAATCTCAAATATTCTCACGGGATGGGAAGACAGTTTCCTGGCCAGCTCTACTGATAAGTTAAAATAACCAAACAACTCTGAGACCATGCCTATATCCAAAGAAACATAAAAACCATAACAGCAGAGCACATTCAGCTGCTAGCTGTGGGAGAAATAAGTAGCAGAGTGATTGGAACTAACTTCTTCTCTACTTTCGGAGCATTCAAAGGATTTTAGCAAATATAGCTGCATAGAAGAAGTTTGAAATACAGTCCATTTGCCTGGCTGTTGGACAGAATGTATTTTCCCCCCCTTAAGTTATCTTTTGGCGAGCCTGTCTAGAGAATTGTGGGGCCCTGGTATATCATGGTAGCTGTGACCCCACCCCCTCCCATTTCACTTTATTTACACACATGTTACAGATATTTTGGGGACTCCTTTGATATCTGGGGTCCAGTACAATTGTATCCTCTACATCCCCCCACCCCCATCAGCCCTGCCCTTTCGTATATCTAGGGCACCAGAATTGTCCGCAGTATAGAAGCTGAGCTGTTGAAGAAACAAGATAGTGCTATTACTTAAACTGATGATGTCTTGATTGTTGACTGAACCCTCCACAAAAACATAGGACTGGAAGAAACCTCCTGAGTCCATCTAACCCTCATTAACATACCATTAGTCTGAGAACATTGAGTGCTTGAAATGTAATATAAGAAAATGTCACACAAATACACTAGAGGTAAAATATTTATTAAATATATTAAGCAAAAAAGGGATAAAACAGGATGACACTAAAGTGGAGGCTATGGTAAATATCCCACGACCTCAGAGTAAACAGGAATTGCGGAGATTTCTAGGAAATATTGTTTTGTGCCACAAATGTCCTCATTTAGAGAAATGGTGTCATTCTACAGGGTGCTGAATGACTCTTGGTAGAGATAAAAACCTTTTATTCCCATTGAAGGCAAATGGGAGTGGAGTGTATTCAGCACCTTCTGGGAGGTGCTCAGAATCTTGCAGGATTGGGTCATCTATTGTTTGTTACCAAAACAAACTTTAAAAGTAGAAGAGAGAGAATAACAGCAAACATGTGATACACATTGTCATGATGCTGCTAGAGTTTCTCTATAATGGAGTCTGCCTTCCAACCCACTCACGTTTTGAAACAGGAATGTGACATGGATGACCAGATCTCAAGAGTGACACACATGCTGCTGAAGTATCTAGAACACAAGCTACCCATAAGCAGCCAGTTTTGGAGGTGGTGACAGAAGGAGAGGTGGTGTGTGCTAGCTTCACTGCGTAAATCTACACTGCATTTAAAAACCTGCAACTGGACCGTGACCGCTGCCTCAGGCTCATGGGTCTTGGGAAGGGCATGTTTAATTGTAGTGTAGATGTTTGGGATCGGGCTGAAGTCCGGGCTCTAGGACCCTGCGGGGTGGTTTACATGACAATTAAACAGTCCTTTAGCCTAAGCCCTGCAAGCTCGAGTCAGTTGGCGTGGGCCAGCCACAGGGTTTTTAATTGCAGTGTAGACACCAACTGAGTCCCGGTCAGGTCAGTGTTTATGACTACTTCTGCCATTCCTATCACCCTCCTTCTGTGATCACTAGGAGAATCTCCATGCTGCTCTGCTTCTGGAATGGAATATATTTTTTGAATTTGATGGAGTCATATACTTTACAAGTGACAAGTAAAAGATCAGGCAGTGGGTTTTTTTGCTTCTGCCAAAAGGCATCTTTTACATGTCATTGTTCACTTATCCGCATTTTTCCTAATATATTGGGATGATTTCCACAGAAGCAATGGGAAACAATTTGAAGCGCTTGAATTCACAAGCTTGTGATGAAGGTTGTTTTCTGGTACTCCGATAAACAGTGACTCACAAATTGTTTGGTTTTGCTTTTCAGTGTGTATAATAGAAATTATCCCTAAATAATGCCTATGGGCTTTTATATTCCTGGCACAGGGTTTGTCCAGTGAGGCTTCCCCTTGTATTACAGCAATATTAATATTTCACTTGTTATCAAAAGATCAATTGCTAATTACTAAAGATTATACTATCATCTGCCTTAATTTCTATATTGGTTATATGAAAGGTACTTAATAAGAAATATAAATGTATAGGTTACCTAAATAATAGCATTCACACTCCCCAAAATGCCAGTGATTCCCAATTGCTAGTTTGTAATAATTGCAAATATTAATCTACATTGCCAATGGAATTGCCACTGTAATAAGATTTATTTTAGCTGTCTCAGAGAAGATGGAGTCAACGCAACAGTAAGCACAAATTCATTTCCAACTGTGATGTGTCAGAGGATTTTTATTTTTAGTTCTTCAGAATATATTAGCCCTTACTGACTGGTCTTTTCAGATGTAGTGTGTCTGAGATGCTCTGGATTAGAAAGGATTGAGAGGATTGGGAAAATGCCTAAATTCTTCAAAAAAGTTTGTTTTGTTTATTACATGCAGATTAGGGTTGCTCAACCTAACTGGCACAATCTGTTTTCAAATACAGACTTTAAACCAAAACATTTAAATACAATGTAATCTGAGGACATCACAGAACAAAAACTTTGATAATTGCATTTCTCCTCCCTTCTCCCCAGGAAGACAAGACCTTCACGTGAACGCACCCCATCAGCTTGAACTCAAGGGGAAAGGAGATAAAAATCCCTAACAATAAGAAACTATATTTCTATGCTACTTGGATTTTGGGAGAGCAAGATTTCTAAGCATAAGCAAGGGATCCACAGCTACTTAGCCTGGGTTAGACCTAAAAGATGTATCTTTTTTTTAGTTAATCTTTAGTTAGTTTCTTATAGGATTCACAAGCACTGTCTTTGGTGTAAACTCTAAAGTGCAACTGGCCTGTGGTAAGTAACTAGCCCCTTAGGACTGGAAGTAATCTGAATATTGTTTTGATTTTTAGTGTAAGGTACCGTCTATCACAAAGGCAAACTTCCTGGGTGGCAAGATAGACTGGAGTACCCAAGGGGATTGTCTGTGACTCCATGTTAAGGCTGTTATAGTGCTTGAGGAGTTCACAGCTGATACTTGGCTAGTGAAATCCAAGTGTAGAATTCACAACCAATTTGGGGTTTTTGCCCTGCTTCTTAACTGTCTTGCCCTGAGGTTGGTACTTACATTCTTAAGCCAATGCAGGATTACTTGACAGTGGCCATATCTTCCTGTGTATGATTTTGTGTATGTGTGCACAGTGTGCAATGAAGTCCATATCCTGATAGGGCCCTCTGGGTGCTATTATTCCAATAATCTCTGCCCTTCCAGAGTACAGATTACAATTATGATGGTGCTGTACCAGATCCTATGAAAAAATAGTGTCTGATATTTGCACCAAGGAAAAGAGTGACCTGAATCTTCATAAACCAATCATCACAGTAGGAATATGGACTGTGAAGGGTATGTATGAAGGGAAGTGTGCCATTGTGACCAAGGAATTGGAAAGACACAAAATAGATATATGTGGAATCCCAGAGCTGTGATGGAATGGTAAGGTCACTTCTGATGATTGATGGCTATGCAATGTACTACTCAGGATCAGAGAAAATGGAGTTCCATTGATCCTGTTCAAGGAGACATGAAAGTGTGTATTGGATACAACCCAATCAGCAATGAAAGCATTACAATTTGCCTTCAAGATAAGCCAATCAAAATGATAATCATACAGGACTATGCTTTTGTATAGCCAGTGGCGTAGCGAGGGTTGCAGCCGAGGAGGAGCGGCAGAGAAAAAAGGCGCCGGTCCTTCGGTGACATTTCAGCGGCCCTGCGCATGAGCTGAAATGTCGCCAAAAGACGGAGCACCTCTGCCATTATCAGGGGACGGGGACGGGGCGTTCGCTACAGGCTGGCAGAGTGAGTGGCTGCGGTCCGAGCCGGAGGAAAGATGGACGAGTTCCAGTCATGGGAGGAGACTTCTTTTGTTGTTGATGAAGTGAGTAGCAAGAGGGAGGAGACAGCAGAAGGATCCGGAAGCGGCGCTGAGTGAGGCCCGGAAGCGGAAGGACCCAGAAGTTGCGCCGAGTAAGTATGAAAATTAAAAAGGCGCCACTTTTGGGGAATGTGGTCAGGGGAAGCAGCCGCTTCCCCTGAACCCCGCTAGCTATGCTACTGGTGATAGCAGCTGATAATGTCGTTATTGATGAGTTTTATGAACAGCTTGCAGAGATATTCATTAGAATACTAAGCAAAGGTATCACACTTGTAGCTGGGCACCTGAATGCTAAAGTGGGGCATGTAAGATCTCATAAAGAAGTAATGGGAAACAATGGTCTAGACTTACAAAACAAGAAAGGAAGGTGTCCATTTGAATTCTGCAGCTCTAATCACCAGGTCAATACAAACACTAGTTTCACCCAACATCATAGGCATTTATACACATAGAGGTGACAAAGAACCAAATCAACTATGTAATGATATAGCAGTGCTGGAGATTGAACGTACAATAGAGAAAGACTTTTGACCATCAACTGTTTGCTTCAAACAAAATTAAATCTTAAAAAAGAAGATGTGCGGACTTCTCCAGAATCAACCAAGACTACAAGGTTTCTGTTCAGAAGGTGTTTGAGGCATTGTCAGAGGCGAAAGAGGAGAACAACACAAATTAATTTTGGAATAAAAATGAAAATGATCATGCTCAAAGCCACCGAAGCACATATTCATTACAGTCAACATCAGACTGCACCATAGTAACTGAGAAGATGTTTGAATTGGCAAAAAAAGATGCAGAATGGAAAAAAAAATGTCCTGGAGATCAAAGAACATAGGAGAGAATATAAGGAATTGAGCCTGCAGACTGATCCAGAGGCAGAATAGACAAGATAAAAGTGAATACATAAGGGCAGAATGTGCAGAATTTGAGAATTACAAATACCATAATAATACAAAAGGTATGTCTATAGTGGTCAGACTTCTTACCAAAAAGTTTTCTGTGTAATCGAACATAATGAAAGATCATGATTGCAGAATCCTCAATGAAGGTGATGATATCAAATGACAGTGTAGAGGTTACTGTGTGCCTCATTAGAACGACTTACAATACAGAATAACCGAAAGGAGAGTACAGAGTTGGAGCCATCAATCCTACAAGAGGAAGTGGTATGCACTATTATGAAAATGAAGTCAAGAAAGCACCAGATGTAGATAACATACCAGCAGGGCCAGCTTTAGGACCTGCAGGGCCCGATTTGAATACCCGGCAGCGGTCTGGGTCTTCGGCAGCACTTCGGCAGCAGGGGGTCCGCTCCGCGTCTTCCGCGGCACTGAAGGAACCCCCCCCCCGCTGCCAAAATGCCACTGAAAGACCCCAGAGCGGCCACACACACCGCCGCCAAAATGCTGCCGGAGCGGACCGCCACCGGGTGAGCCTTAGGCGCGGGGCTCTCTTCGGTGTGAGGCCCTCTTACCCGTGGGGCTTGATTCTGGGGAATTGGCCTAAAGCCGGCCCTGCATACCAGCAGTATTGTTATAAGCAATTGGTAACCACAGTATTGATCTCACATGGAAAATTTGTAACAATGTGTGGGTAACTAGAAATTGGTTGGATGACTGCAGAAAAGGAATCTTTCTGCCCTTACCAAAGAAAGGAGACATAACAGAGTTTATTAACAATCATCTCCATGATATTGGACATAAGCAAAATTCTGCTTTACATTATTCAGGGTCACATTAATTGAATGATAAAAGTATAACAAGCTGGTTTCAGAGAGGACAAGGCACAAGATTAAATTGCAAACATCTGTCACATCATTGAAAAATGCAGGGATTATAATCACCCATTGATCATGTGTTTCATTGACTACTCATAAGCATTTGACACCATCTGACATGATGTCTTTGGCAGATACTGGTAGACCTAGGGATTACAAAATACCCCATTGAACTCATTCAAGTCTCTACTGTCAATGGTGCAAACAGCAGCAGACAACAGCGAGTGGTTATTCACTGGGCAGGGTGTGAAATAGATGCATTCTGTCACCAACTTTTTTCAACATGTTTCATAATAAATTCTGCATACAAGCCCTGAAAGGTTTTGACAGAGGGGAAGGAGCTAGGATTTCCACACTGATGACACAATGCTCTTAACTACAATAACTGATGCAATGCAAAACATTTTTGGAATCTATTTAAAAAAAACAAAAAAGGGACGAATATGGACTATCCCTGAATGTGGTAAAAAATTAAATGCATGCACGCTGACACCATTAACAAACACAAAATGCACGTGGACATCACAATTAAAGGTTGATTTGTAGAGGCGGTAGATAAATGTGATTATCTGGGCTCATACATATCCAAACAAGGGGGCTGTTCCATGGAAATCAGATGATGACTAGAAATGGCTCACGCAACCATGGCCTCCCTTACAAAGGTTTGGGAGCACCTCAAAATGTACCAAGTTTCGATTAGTGAAAAGTTTAATTTTGTCCATAGTGACTTATGGATGTGAACTGTGAAAAGGTCTGTGAAAAGTTTTCTGAGGATACTTATTATTATTTTTTGCAAAAAAATTTATTTAGTCCACAACCTAATTTTCTGCCTAAAAACACTTCAAATGGAAAAGATTAAATCAGCTGCAATAAATACGTACAGGTGAAATACCCATCTCATGGAATACTTGACTGAGAACCACTTTGAGTACAGAAGGAGGGTTAATTTGATTAAATCTATGTAAAGCAGCTTGATTTTAACTTCCCATAAATAAACTCTCCACAGCATGCAAAAACCGAGAGCTAAAAGAGACTAGTAAACATAAACTCAGCTGTGACTGCTACACTAACAAATAATGTATCGCTGTGTATTTCTATAGCAGTCACAGAATTTGAGAATAATCTTGAAAAACAGGATGCTTTGGAGTGCATCCCAGAAAACTCCCTTATGAATCATTCAAATGGACAGATATAGGAAATAACAATAAGAACGGTAATGAAAACAAAGAAAAGACTCCAGTTTGATTGTTTCCAAATGATTCTACTGTTACCTTAGTTTAGGTAAGATGATTCTGCTGTAAGAATTATAGCTCAGATAAAGATAAAACCTTCAGCCTGTATGTCAGAGATAACATAACAGAAAGGTAAAGATTCCATTAGCTGAATAAATCTTAACATCAGCTTCTAATGCGACACTATAAAAGTGGAGAAAACTTGTTCCTGATAGAATGATGTATTCTACAGAGGGCACATTACATAGAGGATCCAAGATATTAAAGGAAATTGTTGCTACCTCAACACCAATGGCCAAAGCTATTGACTTGAGCCGTACATTATATTAAAAAAAATAAAAATAAAAATAAAATTCATAGCCTATTGTCCCACTGTCAGATGCATTCCTTCTGTGAGTACAGTATTTTCTGTAGGAAGGCCTGTGTCTGAGGAAAACACTGATCAGAAATAAACCAACCACAATCTTGTTTGGTTTGTTGATACTGTTGGCCGCTCAAGGGGCTCGAGGCGGACAACAAAGGTCCGTGGCCCAGTGTGCTTAGCACCAATGAAGACACCGAGGGGAGAAAGCAAGCCAAG
>NW_020664531.1:11569121-11575864 GCF_002925995.2 Terrapene triunguis | reverse complement strand
TCAAGCTCTTTCTTCTGCAGGTGGTTTTTGGTTGCTTGGCTTAGAGGGTTTGCACTTGTATCAGAGAGATTTGTTTGACATGCTTGCTTTTTCAGAAAATTGGATGTCAGTTCAATCAGCTAAAAGGCTGACTCTTCTGTTCTGTAGCGAGCCCAAAAATGATGTTCAAATAACAGTAAGAGCTAAGGGTAACATTCAGACGTGTCTCATATGGGTGTGGAAAAGGCAAAAAGGGGTGCAGGCCGACTCATTTTCTGCTCCTCCAATGGCAGGAGACTGATCTAGCCATTCAGGAATTGTTTAGCTAGGGGCCTGGCTAAAACACTCATCAGCACTTTGCAGCCCCAGGGATCAGCTGGCTTGGGAGCATGCTGCTGTTGGCTGCAGATGCTATGGAGGGACATGCCATGCTTCTTTTGAAAGAACGATTTGATACAATGGTGGAAGTTGCCTTATAAATGAGTCAGATGAAAGGCAGGGAACAGCCAGATTCAATGTCCTCCAAAGTATGTTCCCTGAGCCACCCTAAAATATCCTCCACTGATGTCTAGTTGACTGCTACTTTTCCATGCCCCTTTCAGCCACTCTACATCCCTAATATGCCTCACACTCAAAAAGGCAAAATTTGCCCTACATCTTTTAGAATGCATGCTTAAATTGTACATACAAAGCCTTCAGTCACACACACAAAACAAGTAATTGAAAATTAAACAATGGGAAATTGTAAATTGCACAGATGTTTGCCTGTCAGTACATACAATTGAGTTATCCTTAGCTGTCTGATTTAACTGTGCACAAGCACAGAAATAAGGCTGATAGCATGCCCTTAACTCATTCTAACAGGTGCAGGTATTTCAAAACACAAAAGGCCCCTGAAATTACGAGGCAGCACTGGGTAAACTAAGAAGGATTTTTCATTTTATCTTTGAATTTCCTTCCTTTTGTATGATTAAGTTAGACTCTTGGGAGTAAGTGTTCTACACAATGCATCAAGAATTAGATAAACAACTGCTGTTATACTCAATGAGAGCTGTGTAGCTCATCCCCTATGTTCAAACTGAAAATATAACATGTAACAAGAACTAAAATGAAGCACTGATTCCAGGTAGCAGCTGCACAGCAAGGTTCCACAATTCTCCCATAATTGCAGTCTGATTGGGTCAGTGTAGATTCAACACAAGCCTAGGAGGATTTCATCAGCCCCACCTTCTCATTGGACTCTGATGGACAGACAAAGAACTAGTAGTTACTGCTCACCTAGCATATGTCCAGAAGACAAGAATCAATTTCAAATGCTGATCCCAGGCAGACGTGGCGCTCAAGAAGCACCAAAGATGGACATAAAAATGGTCTTCAAGGAATTTTTTTTTAAGTGGCATTGTTTTTAGACAATATATATATTCCCAAAGCTCAGTGAATAACTTGATCATTATTACTGTTATATACCATAATATATTATAGGTATTCTAGCAGTACTTGCCACAATCAGGAATCAGAATCCTGTTGTGCTAGGCTCAGTATACATAGAACGAAAAGACAGTGTCTGAGCCAAAGAGCTTACAATTTTAGTTTGTGTGAGGCATTGCTGTCTGCTTTGTTAGGCCTTGACATGGAATGTCATTACAATCATAGCTTTTATTACATTTTTTTTTATTTTTAGTGCATGGGGCTGACATAGCTTATCACAGAAACTTGTTTATATTCAGCAAAGAGCTTTACATATGCTTATTTATCAATTTCTAATAAATGTTTTGAAGCTGTTGCCGTATATCATATAAAAACATTGGAGCTAAACCTGCAAAGTAGGGAGCATTCTCAAATGCTCTTTGATGCTCAGCATCTGGGTTCCCACCCTTAGTCAGATGATATTTTAAACTGAGGACTGGAGAACCAGTTCAAGAAAAATAAAATCCAACAAAGACCTTGCCCAATGTATGAACTGAACTGGAATTAGTCTGACAATCAGAAAAATGCATATATATATATTTTAAAACTTTTGTGAATGTCTGCACTTTCCTCACACCCTCTCCAGAGATGGTGAAGTCCTGCACAGCACTGTGTAGTGTGTAGAGAGGTTTAGAGATGCTTGGTTACTCAGCACCAGGGGTGCAAGTAGGGTGGTACCCTCCAGTATGCAGTACCGGCAAGAGATTTTTAGTGGGTACGGGGTACCGGAAAAACTTGGGGTTAGGGAGAGGATTCACTCTGCTCCTTAAAGGAGCAGAACAGGGCTAGGGAGGACATTCATTCTTTATATGGCTTTATGCACGATACATATGCTAACAAACTTAAACAAAGGCTTCATTTAAATTTGTTAACATATGTATTATGCTGTTGCATTGGTTAGGAGTCCTCAAGAGATGGGGGTGAGGGCAACAGAAGGTGTTTAAACAGTGTTTTGGATTCTGTTTCTCCCCATTGAGCTGAATTATCCATGACATCCATACTTCATCACATCAAGTCCAAATCATTAGGGGAATGCCTCTGCTTGCACTGACCAGAGCATGTTTGGATTCTGATGTTCTGCAGCCTGATGGGAATCAGGTGTTGTCTCCAATGTATCTAGAATTCTTCTTTGCAGCCAAACTAGTCTAACATGCATTTTGTTGACTGAAACTGGAGCAGCAAAACAAAGAAAACAAATGCCTCATTTTCCAATGTTGTGGGTCAGAACTATAAGTGACGATTATAATGCCGGACACTGACAGCCTTAAACCAGCCAGCTGTCTCAGGAACCTGCCAAGAACTTTGCTGAAAATATGTTTCTCATCTTAGCAATGGAGCTAAGACTCATCCCACATCTGCCCACCTTTATTCGAATGAAGCTTCTTCTGACCTGACAGCTCAGGCATTGTCAGTTTCATCCAGAACAATTCACAAACTTGGAACCTAATCATATAAACCCTTATCATTTGATCAATCCCACTGAAGACAATGGGACTATTTGCATGACTATGGACCACTTTTGTGAGCTGGTAAGCGTTTCAGGAGTCTGTTCCTATAAAGAAAGTTGAATCTCCCATTGAAATGCAATGTTTGGATACAATACGATAAATGCAGTTTAGGATACAGTTTTACTTAAAATTTTAGTCTTTTAATAAGCCATACATATGCTGAAATGGCTCCTCACCCAATTTCCATATTCCATATAAACAGACTGAAATACTACATATTTGGGGGGAAAGTGAATAGTTAAGCATGATGATGTTTGTATATACAAACGGGGGTATCTGAGGGGACGTGGAGAGCGTAGGGGCCCTGGGATGGGGTGGGGTGGGGAGGAATCACATGGGGAGGTCATGTTAACCCCCCCCCCCGTGTACCTCCCATGAGTGCAGTACCGGCAAGAAATGATTTCTACTTGCACCACTCAGCACGGAATCACCAGGAAGTGTTCTCAGCAGGCTTCTAGCTACACCAAGGCTGTCCCAAAATCTAGAGGGGTACTAAAGACCAAAATTGGTGCGTCAGTACCTGAAGTTGGTATGAAGTTAGAACCCTAATCCTTAAGTGAACTCGCTTATTTAAACTAGGTGTATTTAAAGTAGCAGTCATATTGATCCATAAAAGTAATTACAGGTAAGCTCTGTAAAAATCCTCTGAAAGTGTGTTAAATAGTGGCAGGACTTTGAAGTTCTGCAAAGCACAGTGAAGAACCCAACACAGCGTGGACAGACTGGGCCATAAGCAAACATCAGTCTAGCCCATGTTGATAAAAGAAATCAGTGTGGCTTCTTTCATAATGTGCATACGTTTTGCATCAAAATTGACAATTATCGTCTTTTAAGGTGCAATTTGTTTTCTTCAGTAACCACAGTCAGAGTGCATGTGCCCAGAATGTTCTGGAAGAAATATGTTGGTGTGCAACCAGGGGTATTAGTGACTGAACAACTCTTGTGCTGGTGAGCATGGGATACAGAGGGCCCAAACTTATACATGAGCCGCTAGTCTTCCAGCAACATTGGTGATGCTGACATAAGTCGCAGGTCCATAAACATGCTAAGGAACATGGACGATTGTTATTCTAGCTTCTTGGATCAAAAGCCTGTAGGCACTGCACTCAGCATACTCGGCAGCTGCTTGACTTGCTCTATCCACTGCTTTGCGTCTGTTGGGTTCTGTTGTTAGTATCAATCCCTAACACTTTCGGGGTAAAATGTTACTCATTACCACACAATTGCTCTTTTGCCCAATAAACTGCATTATTTATACGGAATACCCACTATCTCAGGATTCTGAGAATGTACGGAGAAATGAAGGTCATAAGAGTCCTGAAACCAGAATGGAAACAAAACAGAGTTCATACTATAACTAACAATGAGTTCAGACAGTATGAACACAAAAACAAATTAAGAACCTCCAGTACCATGGAAAGTGAAACCTGTCAATAACAACTCGAAGCACTTCATAATTAAAAATCTTTTCCAATATAGGATATTGTAATTCAGCTATTAATTCAGGATAATTAGACATATAATAAACTTCTGGTACAATACCTGATTCTGTTTTTCTTTTTGTTTTATATAGAGATGGATTCTAAAGTTACCCTCCTGAAAAGTTATTCAGATTCAAGTCACTTACGTGCTCTGTAACTGACACTGTGAAAATGCAAGCATGTGTACTTTGTCCTACATTTTGATGTGATGTCTACAATAATAATAATTCTGTATTACTAACATGTTTTCTGGCCTTTTTACCTGTTTTATCTGATTTGATGAAGCATTTTTTAATTCATTTAAGGCTATTGTTGGGTGTGAATTAATGACCTTGATCATGTGAAACTTATTTGGACATACAGTTGAATAGGTATTTAAAGTTAATCTTCCTTGAATAATTTTCTAAGGCAAGTTTTAGATGATGTAAAATATCAGATGTCATAGCTAGCAAGCATGTTTCTTTTTTCCTTTTATCGTATAGGCAAACTAGAACTGAGTCAAATTACTTGCAAGAGAACAGAGTTCATTTCAAAATGAGGCAATTTAAGGACACACAGGTGATGAGATTTTTCATGTCCTTATTTAGTGATATTATTTAGCAGAAGAGGCTTTAAAGAATTTGAGAATTTTTTAACTGCATCTCACACTGAGATTTTCAAAAGAACCAAAGAGGGTTAGATGCCCAACTGCCATTGGATTCTAGTGGGATTTGGGCACCTAAATCCCTTAGGCTTCCACTGTGACACTGTGGCCAAAAGAGCTAATATAATCCTGGGATGCCTAAACAAGGGAATATTCTGGTGGAACACTGGTGGAATATTGTGTCCAGTTCTGGTGCGCAAAGTTCAAGAAGGATATTGATAAATTAGGATGATTCAGAGAAGAGCCAAAAGAATGATTTGAAGGATTAGAAAACATACTTTAGAGTGTTAGATTGAGCTCCTTGAGTCTATTTGTTTAACAAAAATAATGTTAAGGGGTGATTTGATTAGTCTGTAAATACGTACCTGGGGAACAAATATCTAATAATGGGCTCTTCAGTCTAGCAGAGAAAGATATAACATGACCCAAAGGCTGGAAGTTGAAGCCAGACAAATTCTGACTGGAAATAAGATGTAAATTCTAAATGGTGAGAGTAATTGACCATTGGAACAACTTACCTAGGGTTCTAGTGGATCTTCATCACTGACAATGTTTTAAATGAGGATTGCATGTTTTTCCAAAAAATGTGTTATAGGAATTATTTTGTGGGAAGTTCTATAGCCTGTGCTGTACAGGAAGCCAGACTAGATGATCACAGTTGTTCCTTCTGGCCTTGGAATCTATGAATCTATTAAAATTCCAATTTTAATTTTTCAGACTTTCCCTATATGACACAGTCTGTTGCAATATCAGGGGTATCACTGCATGTTATCCGACATAACCTTGTGATCGTTTACTCATGTGAATAAGGACTGTTTATTTAACATACTTACATAGCTCCCATCACTGCCTCACAGTTGTTAATGTATTTTGTCTCACAACACTCCTGTAAGATATGGAAGTACTATAGTCCCATTTGACAGATGGGGAACTGAGGCACAGTGGTGCTAAGTGACTTGCCCAAATTTACTTGTGGAGCAAGGAACTGAGCTTAGGTCTTCCAAGTTGTAGGCTAGTGCACTAACCTCTGAACCATCCTTCCTCTCTCCCATCAGCCTTTCCTCTCCCTCCTTCATCTCACCTCTTCCTCACATGATTCAAATTTCAACCATCAAGAATTTATTTTATAATTCATTTAACATACAAGTTTTAAAAAAAGTATCCTTTCATCTGCTCATCAGTGTATTGTATTTATTGAAAAGAGGGAGTAAAACAGGTCCCAAATGCTCCTTGCTTTTGTCATTGGCCACCCAGATATTATGGTAGAGGCCCTTTAATTATTATTATTATTATTATTATTTTTATTATTAGACTAGATTATGCTTGCCCCTTATGTGGGTTTAAGGTGGGGAAATAAGATGTCTTCCCCACTATCATTCCAAGGTCTGTGTAAGGCCCAAGGACAATTGCATTCCCTATGTTCTGAGGGGATTGTTCTCTTGTCCCCTTATACTTCCCTGAAACTGAGCTTCAAGGGAGCTGGAAAGCATCAGAACGGGAGTCCTATCCCTCCTTCACACTCATCAACAGGGCCGGCTCTAGGCACGAGCGCTCCAAGCATGTGCTTGGGGCGGCACTTTCCAAGGGGCGGCACTCCGGCTCCTTTTTGTTTTTTTTTTGCTTGGGGCGCAAAAAGCCGGGAGCCGGCCCTGAGCGGAGGTGAGC
>NW_020664531.1:11551114-11569111 GCF_002925995.2 Terrapene triunguis | reverse complement strand
ATTTGGCTCTAGCATCCTATCTCCATAGATAAACAGGGCAGAACAAGTTTAACAACAATAATACATTATAAATAAAAAGCTTGAATCTGACATTTAGACTGATGTGACAATTTGTGGATAGTGGCATCATTCCATTGGACCTGGGATGACCAAAAAGAGGATAAAATGCTACCTGTTCTAAGCTGGAAATGTCCTCAGTAGGAAAGTAAAATCTAAAGAGGAGACTCGAGCCACAAGTCAGAATAAATCTAGCCAGCATCAGAAGTTACAACACAATCTTTGCATCAAGTCAGTCTCAGTCCTGACAGTCTCTTGTCATTCATGTCAGTAAATGGTATTTCATATTAAATTGGGACACTAGCATTTTGAATACAAAGTTGCTTCATTTAGAGAGCAAGGAATGGAGAGGGAACATTTTCCCTCTTTGCAGGGTTATCAACGGGGCTAAACCACCTCTTGCAGTTTGCTCCGAATGCAGCTGCATGCTTGTTCATGGGTTTGAGCTATGGTGATCAAATTCAGCACGCTTTGCACACTTCACGTTAGCTGCCCATTAAGTGTCTGATTCAGTTTAGATTCACTTTAATGGTTTACAAAGCTCGGAATGTGACTGGCCTTGGGTATATCTGAGACTTCGTTCTTGAGCTCCACCTTTTTGCACTCACATATCATCTGGGGTGTAGGGGTTCCTTCCACAATCACATCTGAAGTCAGCAGGCGAGCAAGCTGTCTCTGTGGCTGCTTGGAAGTGTAGAACTTGCTCCCTCCTGAAATGTGGTTTATTTAATCTCTTCACAGTTTTAAAAAAGTGCCTGAAAACAAACATGCCCCCCACACCGATGTTTTTTAAATTGCTGCCACTTCTGCTGTTTTGTTTTTGTTGACCTACTTGTTGGTAATTTTGTCGAGGTGGGGGTATTCTTTTTATTTAACGAGAAATTGTTTTATGATTGCTGTTCAGCACCCCAAGCACTTGGGGGAGGGGAGTTTTATCAGTAAAGTTATCCATATTAACTTCTAGAATGTGGCAGAAGAGATGTTGCAAAATTCAGAGGGACAGATTCTAACACCCTTAGTAACATTGAGTGGTACCTTATTCCACAAACAGCTTCACCAAATTCAGTGGCACTGCTTGTTGAGTAAGGCACTATTCAGCATGAGAAAAATATATGATGGTATACTATTATATGAAGGTTTTATTTGAATACATATGGAAGACACTGAAGCACAGGCTTAACTATCATTTACTTCAAAGGGGCTTAAAATCATGTTTTAGGTTAAACATGCTTTGCTGAATCAGGGCCTAGGAATTTTAGGGCCAGATTATGGCACTCTTACTCACACTGAATGGTGCATTACTTGTATACAGCACCACTGAAATAAACTGAACCATGTGCCCATGGGGAAAAGTTCTAGTCAGTGTGAGCAAAGGGTAGCATAATCCTTTCACTTAGCATTTACATATGCCAAGCTCTTAAAGGGGCGGTGATAATGTGATCAAGTTCTTTACATCGCCTCTGCCCCCAACTGTTCTACTCATTCCATTCTGAGTTACAGCAATAAACAAATCACTCTGGTATAATGAATCATAAAAACGACTCCTGGAATAGCTGCATCCCAAGTGTGATTCAGCACTTGGCTTTGGGAATGATTTTCTTTTGGGTGAAATTGGAATTCTCAGCTCTATAAGAGACAACAGTGAATTCTGTAGGCATAGATCATGCTGGGCATGAGTAAATTTGCATGTATCTTGATCTGAGCGCAAGGTTAAATGTTAAACAAGGGTATGACAGGCATGTGTTGGAGATGGAGTGTTTGGGCTAATTGAGAACACCCTGAACTGCTAAACTTGAAATGTAGGTAAGGTGACACCATAAGTGATTGGTCCTTACATGATCTCCAAAGTGATTGAACCTTACAAAATCTGTAAAGTATTTAGTCCTTACATGATCTGTACAATGTCCAAACATCCATTTTCATCCTTTTTGTCCTTTTCACAGTAGTTGATATGATCAACCATGAGGTACTGCTCTCCTTTCTGAGAAAAGTTTCAATGGACCAGGGGAACGAACTAAAATGGTTTAAGTCCTTTGTAGAGGAATGCAGCCAAAGAATATTGAAGGGAAAGTAGCAGTGTTCCTGGATTCCTCATTGATGCAATGGAAGTGCAAGGATAAAATCCATTAATTGATTGTGGGGCTCTCAGATGCTATGATAATGAGGCCTTAAACTTTCACTGAGCAGCACCTCTAAATAATACTATTATCTCCAATTGTTTAAAAGATTGCATCCTATACTCCCAGAGGATGAACTTGCCTTGGCTTTACATGCCTTTGTCACCTCCTGTCAGGTCTACAGCAATGTCATAGCTAAGCATGAAACCACCAGCCCTTTGGAAACAGACTGCAGCACATCTACTCAGAAACATGGGCTATTGCAAGCATATCAGACCTGTCTCCCTTGCTCTACCGTAGAATATCAAGTTCAAGGCCTTAGTCATTATCTTCAAGGCCCACAATGGCCCAGGGCCAGGCTATCTCAATGGTCGCCTAAAGCTCTAAAATAAGGATCATGCTTGAGAATGCCAATTTTTAGGCACAATGGAACTTTATACAGCAAGGATAAAACTCATCTGTGCAGGAGATAGAGCTTTCTTAGAGGTCAGTCTGAGACTATGGAACAAATTCCCTCCGGAACTAAGGACTCATGCTCCACTGCAAGCGCAAGGCATGCTTCTTCAACCTGCCTTCTTATATAAAGACATAGCAGTGTGTACATATTTATATAAAAACAAAAACCCTCCCATAACAAAACACTCCATGGTACACACAATTCTCTCTCTGGGGAAAGGACGAGAGAGAAAAGGGAATCATGTGTGATGAATGTTAGTCGTATTGCTTACTGGAATGAAGCCCAATTTTGAAATCTCACAGTCCTTCATGAAATGGAACTTCCATCTTCTGCACAGCTGTAGTATTCACATCTATAAATAACAGTTAGCCACTCGATGTCTGTACGCAGTGAAAAATTTCAATGGGGCTAAGAGGATGTTTCCATAAAGAAAGTAAACTAAGCTGCTATGGAAGCCTGTTTGTTTCCTGCTGTAGTTTGTAGCTGTTTCCTTTAATAAAACACCTTCAGTTTAAGACAGACCGTGATTTCAGATAATCATGACACAAATCAAAAATCTAAAAGCTAACTGATTTTTCTGTATATTAAATAAGTGAACTTTAGGTACGTTTCAAGTAGTGGGGAGAAACTGGCTCTTATTTTTATCTAAACCACTGCACATACACTAAATCATAGAGTACGAATATCAGCTGACTGGGTCACAAGTCAGAAATGGGGATTAGTTGGAGCCCTATGTGGGTGGGGTAGATTGGATTAATGTTTTGGATGCTAATCTGAAACAAATTTAAACCCGGTTGTAGTTCTGGTGTTTGTGTACATATTTGTGATTTCTGAGTCAGTTTAATTCAGCTTTTACTTCAAAATGACAACAAAGTAGGCTAATCTCTAATTATTATCCTTCAATATTATGTCTGAAAAAAAAACCCTGTATTTTAATTTGCTGTATTTTAATTAGAGGGTACTGACATTCTCTAATATTTAAGAAGGAGAGAAAGAAATAGTAGTTTATTTTAGATTAGCCTCTGCTTCTCTTACTAATGGTGAACTATACCTTACTTTTCTAGTCCCATTGATTGCAGTGGAACTACTCATAGAAGGCTAGATTGTCCAGGGTATGGACTAGAGAATAGAGCTGAGCTGTAACTGGATTTTCCATGTTGCAGGAAAACCCACTATTTTGATTTTTTTTTCTGTTCCAAGATCGAATGAGAACAAAAAATTCCAAATTTCCTTGAACTCAAAGGTTGATCAAAGAGCCATTCTTAAAAAAAAAAAAAAAAAAAAAATTCTGACCAACTTTACCAAAGAATTAATTGTGACTCAGACAGCTCTACTCTTTTTCTGGGATAGAAGTACATTACTTCACCTCCTTTTATGGAACAGCTTACTCCCCATCTTCACCTGGCCAGTTATTCTGACTGATGAGTAGAAGAGTGGAGCCAGAGGTCCTTCTACTTCCTGCTCCTCTGTGCCCCCTCATAGCGGGGAATATCAAGTCACAATCTGAGCAGGACCAAGCAGGGCTGCTATGGAGGCCTTGCTCCCCCAAACAGCTGAGTATGGGATGTGAAATTCTAGCTCAGAATAAGGTACTACTCAGATTTAAGGGTGTCAGATTTTTTGAGGAACTACTTTTTGAGGAAAGTCAGTGTAAGTATACAATTAAAAAGGAGTGCTAAATATAGTAATGTGTCAATAAATACCTGCAGATCAGAGCATAACAAAACCTATGTCTGGTGGTAGGGCTATCAAGAGAAAAAAAGAGTTGATACCACTTGCAGCTACTGTATCTTAATTAGAGTGGTAAACTCTCAAAGCAAACATAATAGGACACGCAAATGAAATTATATCAGGGTGGGATGTGTACATTTAAAAGAGAGCAGTTCTTTTCAGACATGACGCCAGCTATTCATTCCTAAATAAGTGTTTGATCTCAATTGACTGGAGAAAGTCACAAACACTAGTTTTCAAAGCTTTCGCCAAGAAGCAAATGAAGACATGGCCTCCAGCTACTTCACCGAGATTACTTTAGTAGATACTGAAGTATGTTTAATTAGAATTAAAAAAAACAACAAGGAAGGCAAAGTAGTTCAGCAAGAGAGAGGAGGAGAGATCTGGGGATGTAGGGTCTGCTTCCGTTGAAGTATATGGTGTGAGGATGTGTGTCCTGTTTCTTTCCATGTGTAGCAGGAACCAGAGGTGTGCGGAGGGGTCTAGAAATGTTCTTAAGCAAAAGATCCACAATGAAGCAGAGAGAGAGAAAGAGAAAGTAACTTTATGAATAATACTGTTTTTTTCTATCTTAATAAAGTCTCCTGTTCAGTGGTAAAAGAAAGACTATTTCTGTGATTCGTTGCGACTGTTGCATGCCAAAACTCTGTCATTTCCTTACTTGGAACTGGATTGAGCTCACAGTGTTGGCATGGCATAATAAAAGAAATTGCAGTAGGACTTTTTTTGTTTCTTTTTGTTTTTTTTTAAGATTTGAAATGGAGATAAGCCTCAGCCACAATGTTTGGATGCAGATTCAGATTTGGATCAAGACTTTCCCAAAGTTCAGGTTGATGCAGATCCAGGCTTTGGTTTGGCCCCTAATAGAGTCATAGGTGCAAAGTTTAGATGAATCTCTAGACCTGGATCTGAATTTTCCCAAAGTTTGGGGGTGTTTGGATCTAGGCTTTGAGTTTTGTCCAATTCTGTAATTTCAACCAATAAATAAATATTTCCATAAGTGAGCATTTGGAGGAAAGGGGGAGATTAATTGTAATTCCTTTAATGACAATTATCAAATTTCAATATCTGTGAAAAATATTATACATACTTTACTGTAAATATATGCTGTGTATTTGGTTGTCGTGGTAATAGAACCTTGTTGTTGCTATGGCAACTGAGTTAGATTATTAGGGGTTAGCTCAGCCAGTTTTGGCTGGTTTGGTTAGTTCAGTGTGTGGCAATAAATTGCTGCTTTCAAGGTTTACCCCCAAGGATACAACAAAGTGGCGACGAGGATGGGATTCCTGTGCTGCCCCAGCAACAGAAGGAAGTAGAAGTCAAGGTACAAAACAAAACAAAACAAAACAAAACCCTTTTGCTGTTGGAAGGGGGTGAGAACTGGCTTGTTTTCACTGACTATGCTAGCTTGTTTGCACTGACTGTGCAACCTGGAACTAAAACCATGGCTACACTTACGGGGCTGCTGAAACCTTTTGAGGATACTACAGTGCAATGGCACATATATACTGAGCGTTTTGAGCTTTTTGTTATTGCAAATGACATTACAGAAGAGAAGAAGGTGCCAATATTCTTAAGTGTTGTAGGGGCTAAGACCTACTCCCTGCTACACAGCATACTACACCCTATTAAGCCAGAGACCAAATCTTACAGTGACATTGTGGAAATCCTGGGGTCCCATTTTTCTCCAAAACCATTGGTAATTGCTGAAAGATATAGGTTCCACAAAAGAGACCAAAAAGAAGATGAAACAGTTGTACAATTTGTAGCAACTTTGAAAAAGCTTGCGGAACACCATGAATTTAAGGAGATATTAAATGACGCCCTACATGACAGGTTAGAGTGTGGCCTGCACAGTGAAGCTATATGGAAGCGCCTATTGACAGAGGCTCAGCTTACCTTACAGAAGGCTGTTGATATTACGGTCTCCATGGAACTGGCTACAAAGGAGGCGCAATACATCGGTGCATCCTGTAGGGTGCATAAGGTGTCACAAAAACCTACCCACAAAACTGTGCGGAGTCAGGAGTGTTACCACTGTGGTAAGCCAGGTCACCATGCATCAGAACGGTGGTGTAAGGACCTGGTGTGTCGACACTGTGGCAAAAAGGGACACATGGAGTGTGCCTGTAAACAAAAGAAAAAGAGGCCTGTGGTCTGGCCGACAAAAAAGGGAAACCTGCATACCCTAGAGAAGACCTATGATGACCAAGGAGACACCTCCTCACAAGAAGAAGTGCCACTCCACGTTTTGTCTTTGGCAGTGGGCTCACATGAATACTGGGTAACCCTGTTGTTGGACGGCAAACCTATACGCATGGAACTGGGCACCGGTGCAGCTGTCTCGCTGGTCTCTGAGACTGTGTATAAAGAAAAGCTACAGCCTCTTCCACTTAAGGCAACAAAAATTGTCCTGAAGACGTATACGGGAGAAGCTGTGCCCATGTTGGACACTACTAATGTTAAGGTGGAGTTCAATGGACAGGCTGCTAAATTGCCACTGTTTGTGGTGAGAGGTAATTACCCAGCCTTAATGAGTAGGTCTTGGCTTAGGAAGATTCAGCCGAACTGGGCAGAAGTGCACCGAATGACGAAAGAAGAAACCAGTCTGACCGCTATACTAAGGAAACATGCTGCTATTTTTGGAGAGGATCTGGGAAGTATGAAGGGAATCACTGTGACATTGAACATTAAACCTGATAGTCAACCAAAATATCTGAAAGCCAGAACTGTGCCATATCCCATCAGGCCAAAAGTTGAAGTGGACCTGGAGCGCCTGGTCACAAATGGAGTCCTAATACCAGTTACCCATAGCCCATGGGCAACTCCTATCATTCCAATAGTGAAGAAAGATGGTTCCCTCCAGATTTGCGGTGATTTTAAAGTCACTGTCAACCTGGTGTGTGCAAAACAATACCCGCTTCCCCACATCGATGACCTCTTCGCGGGCCTGGCTGGGGGACAAAAGTTCAGTAAGATTGATCTGAGTCAAGTGTATTTACAGATGCACGTCAATGAAAAATCCCAAGAGCTGTTGACTATTGTGACACATAAAGGACTTTATCGATACTGTCGCCTACCCTTCAGAATAACGTCTACTCCCACCCTGTTCCAGAGGGCTATGGACCAGACCTTGTGAGGCTTGCCAGGACTCCAGTGCTATCTGGATGACATCCTGGTCACTGGAAGGAATGAGGAGTATCACCTAAAGAGGCTACCCTACAAAGACTGGAAGAGTTAGCCACACTGCTAAAACCACACTGCTAAAGCCACTTCACAAACTCCTTGGGCAGAATAAGGCCTGGAAGTGGACTGAAGCCTGTGATGTTGCATTTAACAAAGCTAAGGGTGCATTGCTAAATTCTGAAGTTCTGACACACTTTGATCCATCCTTACCCCTACAGTTGGCCTGTGATGCCTCCCCATATGGAGTGGGAGCGGTCGTGTCACATATTATGTCTTCGGGAGAAGAGAGACCTATTGCTTTTGCTTCACGCACTCTAAGCAAAGCAGAAACTAACTATATGCCCAAATCGAATGTGAGGCATTGGGAATCGTTTTTGGATTTCGGAAGTTTCATCAGTACCTTTTGGGCAGAAGTTTACTCTTCTCACAGACCATCGACCTCTGACTTCAATTTTTGGACACCACACAGGCATTCCCCCATTATCTGCTAGGTGTATGCAACTTTGGGCATTGTTGCTTTCAGCGCACACATATGAAATCAAATATCGGAAATCCACTCTGCACGGCAATGTGGATGGTCTCTCAGGGTTGCCTTTGCCAGTCAAACATCAAGATATTGCCCAGAAGGAAATCTTTTATTTTGAACAGGTAGAGAATACACCCATCACCACTACTCAGGTAAAGAAAGCAACTCGCGTTGACCAAGTTATGGACCTGGTGATGCATGGAACATCTCAACGAACCTCTAAGGTCTCACCAAACCTTGTTACCTACATGTCCAGGAGGACTGAGTTATCGATCCAATCTGGTTGTTTGTTGTGGGGGAGACGTATCATTATCCCACCACCACTGAGATCACAGATGTTAGAACAGCTACATTCTGGTCACTGTGGAATAGTGCGCATGAAGGAAATTGCACGAAGCTATTTTTGGTGGCCTGGATTGGACTGTGCTATTGAAGAGAAGGCAAGAGCTTGGATGTTATGTCAGGGTGGGGGGAATGCACCCCAGTGGGCACCCCTACAACCATCGGATTGGCCTGAAAACCCGTGTCAACGTATTCATGTTGACTTCGCTGGCCCTCTTGAAGGAAGCATGTTCTTGGTGGTGGTAGATGCCCATTCTAAATGGCCAGAAGTCTCTCTAATGCAGTCCACTACTGCAGAGAGTACTATCCAAAACCTACGGGGACTCTTTAGTCGTTTCGGTCTGCCAGAACAACTTGTAAGTGACAATGGACTGCAGTTCATCTCTCAGGAGCTTCAAAATTTTATGAAGGCAAATGGGATACACCACATCACTTCAGATACGACCAAGGCATCCCCAGCCTTTCTAATGATGGGACGACAGCTGCACACTTGCTTTGATCTGCTGAAACCTTCTGAACCCCAACAAATTGTGCAACGTCAGCAGCAAGATCAAGTCATCAGGTGTGCACCCAGAGCAAAAGACCGGTTTTGGCTCAGAATTATATTATATTATATTATATTATACTTCTGGAGCTAAATGGGTCCCTGCCACTGTCATCGCTCAAACAGGACCTGTTTCCTACACAGTCCAGACTGCAGAGGATCTCACCCGGTGGCGGCATGTAGATCAGCTGTTACCAGGTCATAGCAGTCCTCAGGACACATCTTCAGTTGAGTTGCCTGACTTCGCCACTTCCAGCGAGATACCAAATCAAGACTGTCCCCCTCCATTACTGCCGGCGACTGAGATACGCCCCTGCCCGAAACGAGCTGATACCACATCTTCACCCATTCGTGCTACAAACCCTGAGCCCATTGTTAGGCATGCGCCCAAGACACTTTCGGATGCAACAACACCAGAAGTCCACCGTAATCCACCTAGAGGTAGAAGGCCTCCTCAATGGCTGGATCTTTAGCTAGGGCGAACCCACGGTTATGGGGCAAAATAATCCCTGAGGTTTAGTCGGGAACGGAAGCAGTCTACCCTCCTTCTCTAGTTTAGTGTTTGTTTTATTTAGGGGATGTTCTTACTAAGGGGGGAGGAATATGTTGTGTATTTGGTTGTTGTGGTAATAGAACCTTGTTGTTGCTATGGCAACTGAGTTTGATTATTAGGGGATAACCCAGCCAGTTTTGGCTGGTTTGGTTAGTTCAGTGTGTGGCAATAAATGGCTGCTTTCAAGGTTTACAGCTCTCTGCGTCTCAAGTGATTTCTTCCTAAAATTGCTTCCCCCAAGGATTCAACAATATATATCACTGCTTTATTAATATAAAAATGCTTCTGAACAGAATCTCAAAAGCAGCAGGTGATTAGTGGAGGAAATATAGATGTTATAGATAGATAGATACAAAACCTCTTGCTTGCCCATGTAAATCCGTGTCTGTATCTGGATATTCACTAACTGAGAGGCTATCTGCACAATATGTTTGCACAAATACTTGAATTGCACATGCAGAAGTGTGTCTTTATAAGCACACTAATTGTGTGAGCATTTTGGGATAGAGATGCATCCATTGACAGCTTTTGATTGTATAATTGTAGGCATATGTAAGGCCGGACTTTCCCTCCACTTTAAGGCAGACACCATTTTTCATAGAACAGAATGGCAAATATCATGTTACGACATAGTTCCTAAAGAAATACTTTAATGGTCAATATCAATAGCAATCTTCATATGATGCAAGAAATATTTTTCAGTTCCATACCAAAAGAAACAGACTGACTTACTTTTTTACCTTGTTAATTTACATTCCAATAATCAAAGGTTAATTGTGTATTACAAACAAAAATCACAACAATTTCCAATTAAATCAACTTCATCAATTTTTTTTGGAAATTTTACTGCAGGAAAAGTAAGATATTTTTTTCCCCCCCACAGGTTTCTATAAGAAATCAGAACTGGGTTATTCAGAGCACTGGAAGAAACACTAGCAAAATAAATTCTTCCTCCATAGTTGAAAAGAACTACATTTCTTCTTTCTTGTGCAATTGTTTTTCTGCCAAGAGCCTTTTCACAGTCATCTGATTTCATGCAGAGCATGGTACAACAGAATCGGGTTCTGTTCTTCTTGTGTCTAGATAGTGATCAAACATTACTTCTCTCTTAAGTTTCTGATAAACTGAAAACGTAAGAATAG
This sequence comes from Terrapene triunguis, assembly GCF_002925995.2. Classification (NCBI taxonomy): domain Eukaryota; kingdom Metazoa; phylum Chordata; order Testudines; family Emydidae; genus Terrapene; species Terrapene triunguis. The sequence continues at coordinate 11,558,456 of NW_020664531.1, read as the reverse complement.
CCATACTGGGTCAGAACAAAGGTCCATCTAGCCAATATCCTATCTTCTGACAGTGGCCACTGACAGGTGCCCCAGAGGGAATGAATAGAACAGATAATCATTCAGGTAAGCCGCTCCCATTGGTCAGAAATGGCAAACCACAGCCACTGGGAGCTGCAGGGAGCCGTGCCTGCGGACGGTCAACATAAACAAAATGTCTCACAGCCCGACAGCGGATTACCCTGATAGGCCGAATGCCAAAGGTTGCTGAACCTTGATCCATCCCTTTCTTAATCATTCCCAACAAGATCTCAAGATCTCTTTCCTGAGTGGTAACAGCTAATTTAGACCCCATCATTTTATATGTATAGTTGGGATTATGTTTTCCAATGTGTATTACTTTGCATTTATCAACATTCATACTGCAGAGATCAACATTTGGCAGAAGTGCTTTCCACTTACATTCTGCTCAATATTTCATGTATCTTTCTGTAAAGTCCATTAGGCTTGTCTAAAGGAACAAATTCTTCAGTAGGAAGAAGAGTCTGCTCGCCCTGCTGGAGACTAAACCCTCAGAAGTGGAGTACATGAAAATACATCAAGAACTTGGGAGAATGGGATCCCCTCTGGGAAGGCAAAGGTAGCTTTGGACCACCTTTATGCCCTGCTGATTCTGGGTTGCTCCAGCAGCAGGGGAAGGGGCTCTGGGAGGCAGCACTGCCCAGAAAACTCATAATGCTTCATGCTAGAAGCACTGTACCAGGGCTTGCAAGGTGAACTGCGCAGGGTAGTCTGTCTTTTACCATTCCTTTAATAGGGGAATTCCTCCCAGCTGGCTCTGGAGCTTTTATGGCACGTTTGCTGCCACAGTGGCACACTGGGGATAAAAAACTTACCCTTTCAGTTAGGGTAATCCCATTAGGACTCTGGTCTGATCTGTAGGCATGTGTCTTGTATCAAGGAGAGTTATGGGGGAGAAAAGAAGAGAAGAATGTAAAAGAAAGGCGACCCAGATTTACCTTCATTGAGAGAGTCAGCAACCCTTTCTTCTAAGCATGTGTATTTTCTTTCACTTTTCCCACTGCTGCTCTCAGTGGTCTGGTATGCAGGCTCAGCGTGAGAGAGTCCAAGACCAGACCAATCTGACTACAGTCAATGGCTTATCCCAACCTGTGTCCTACACTGGCATTACAACCTGAGAGAGACTAATCACTCAGTCACATCCTCATCCTCAAGCTTTTCTCTAGGTAATCCGTGAGAAACTTGCAGAAAGCTTGAAATTCACATTGCTCAAGACTAAGGCTACGTTTTAGTCATGGGTATTTTTAGTAAAAATCATGGATCGGTCATGGGCAGTAAAGAAAAATTAACGGCCCATGACCTGTCCATGACCTGTACTATATACCCCTAACTGAAACCTGGGCTGGGGGTGCTCTGGGGGGCATCAGGGGGCATCGGGGGGCACCGCAGCCAGGGACCTCCACCTGTGCTGCGGGGGGCAAACCATGCAGCAGTGCGCGGCCTGGGACCCCTGCTGGTGCTGTGGTGGGGAGGGTTGGCAGGGCTGGCAGCCTCCCTCCTGAGCTCTGCGCAGCTCCCCGGAAGTGGCCGGCATGTTCTTGCAGTTCCTAAGGGGAGGGAAGGCCAGGGGGGCTCCACGCACTGCCCCCGCCACGAGCTCCTGCTCTGCATCTCCCATTGGCCAGGAACTGCAGCCAATGAGAGCTGCAGGGGTGGTGCCTCAAGACAAGGCAGCATGCAGAATCCCTTGGCCCCTCTGCCTGGGAGCTACAGGGACATACTGGATGCTTCTGGGGAGCCCTCCCCCCACAGGTAAGCGCTGCCCCACACCCCAACCCTGGCCCTGAGCCCCCTCCCATACCCAAACTGTCCCAGCAGCAGCTGGCGTGACTGGCACAGGGGCTGCCTGATCTGCTCGGGGAGCCCCAGAACCATCTGCACCGGCCGCTGCAGCAGTTATGGAAAATCACGGAATCCATGACTTCCATGACAGACATGGACCCTTACTCAAGAATTAAGGGTTCTCACAGCAAAACACCAATTTAACTCTTTTCATGAAGTCTGTGACAAGCATGAAAACAATCCAGCATTGCACATGCGAATCTCTAACTTGAAGGAGGATAAGTAATATACTTCTATTGACTGCTTCTTGCAACACTCTAGATTTATTTTGGTAGAGAAACATTGATAACTTTCAAAGCTGCTGATGATTTACAGAAAATTTCAGATATCCGAGAGGATGAGTTTGGTATATGCTATAACAATCTACTAACCAATATATATGTATGTCAATTTATGCTGCTAAACCACAAAACAGTTTCTGGGCCAAATTCTGTGGAGCTCACTCAAGTAAAACTCACATATATTGTTATTGGGAATTTCATCTGAGTCAGGACTTCAGGTTTAGATTCTATGTATCTAAGTACAGGGGATGCATTACCATAGTATCTGAAAGTCTCCCAATGAATGGATTTTATATTTGCAACTCCTCTGTGAGATAGGGAAGTATAATCCCCATTATACAGATGGGGAAGTGATACACACTATAAGGCTATATCTGCGGTGCAGCTCCAATAGCCATGCCTGCACTAGATTTAATGTAGCTGGCATGGCTCAAAAATGACAGTGAAGACTCAGCAGCACATGCTGTACAATCCTACCCAGAGCCCTGGGTAAATACTTGTATTGCTAACCCACCTCAGGGTCTGTGCTGCAGCATCTTCATGGCTATTTTTAGACATGTCGGCTATTATGAAAGCTAGCGTGCCTACCCGAGTTGCAATCACTCCTCGGATTGCAGTGCAGATATAGCCTAAGGGTCTGTGACACAGGAAGTCTGGGGCTGAATTGGATGATGTATGCAGGCTTCCTGAGTCCCACCCAGGCCAGTGCTCTGTCCACTAGACTATCCTTCCTATACCCTTTACAAATGTTCAGCAGTGGTGTCCAGATGCAGTGTCTGAAAGTAGTATAATTGGGTAGGAGTGCTACTCCAATAGCCAGGTATTCTTTTTATAAGTAAATTTCAGACAGCTGGCGTAGGGGTGACCTTGAATGTTCAGGGATTCAAAATACAGTTCTTTTCAAAGAAAATAAACACATCATCCAATTCTTTGCACATTTAGACATGGTGCTACTCACTAGGAGCAGCGTTGGATCCCAGAGAAGCCACACATCAAATATACTCCCCACTAGGTCGTAAACTCCTGTGCTAGATTTGGGATATCCAAGAGCAGGAGCAGATGAGCTAAAAGAATAGTTCTTCTGGGAGCATTGTTTGCATTTGCTGAGCTCAGTTTTGGGCACAGTATTGTAGAGTTGTGGTGTAGTAAACCTTATCTGGACTCAAAAACATGTTCTGTGTGTTAACCCTCAGGATGTTCAAGATGCGTATTCTCACCCTCAGTAAATGATTCTGAGATAATGAGGATGAATGTAATTGCTGCTCATGGGCACCCGAAAGGCCCTTGAGGCCTTCCTATCTCCAACATCCCATTCATTTTCTCTCTCTCCTTCCCCTCTGGCAATGAGGTGTCTCTGCTGATCTGCTGAAGCTCAGGAGCTTGGTCTGAGTATTTGGAGCTGTTAGGAGATTTCTCAGTCTTTTGGAACTGCCTATAAAACCTCAGGACTTCTCGTGAGGGGGGACTCAGCCATCTGTGCCACAAGTGCCATGAAAGCAGGAGTCACAACCATGAAAGCAGCATCAAATTGATTAGAGAGAGAACAGAGAATTGCATTCTGCAAAGATAGGCTGCAAGAAGGAAGCTTATGAATCCTTGAAAAAGTCACAGCAAAGAAAAGACCTTTACCCATCTCTTCCCACCAGCAGCCACAGATCCCACCTCTCCCTGAGCATAGTGCCCCTAGAAATTAGCTAGAGCCCAGGTAACCAACCACTTGTGAACTAAAAAAAATTCCTAACGGTTAAGTTATTGTTAAATATAAACACACGTGTGGTGTTAGAGGGCTGTCCCTTCACTTCCTCGCCTGGTTCTTGTCATGCGGACAGAAAGCAGAACAACAGAAGTCCAAAGTGCAGGCAATGCACTGTTTAGCTGGGTTAGTTTCTGGCAAGCATATCCATAACTCTGACACCAGAGACTTGTGTCCCATCCACACCCTTCCTTAGCAGGCATAATTATATCTGAAATGCACATCCTCGATCCCACCCATTAAAATGTATGGTCATGTATTCTGTTTTGGGAGGTCATGAGTCTGGGGCATTTGTATCCCGTGGGAGGGGTAAGAAGTGAGGTTGTGCTATTGTCAAGTACAGGCATTTCTTTGGCCTTTTAGTGTTTTATACCTTCCCTCCTTGCCCCTCCTTACTGGTTGCTTGACCTTGCCTGGAGATAGGAATTGAGGCACTCTTCAAGTGTGCGCTCATATATTATACTCCCACCATGCCCAGTAGCACTTTAACTGTTCTAATCTGTTCCCATTATACTAGCCAACCTGTCTGGCTAGGCAGAATCAACATAACATATCTTTGTCCTTTGTTAACACATATTAGGCAGAATATAAGTATATCAGGAATCAAATGGGCAAACAAGACCCATAATTCTATCTCAAGCAGGGCCGGCTCTAGGCACCAGCAAAGCAAGCAGGTACTTGGGGCGGCACATTTGCAGGGGCGGCAGGGATCCAGCATGGGAGCTGAGAACCAACAGGGGACTCTGGGAGCTGTAGTTTCTTGGTTAGCTCCCTGCCTATAGAACCAGCCCTGGAGCAGGGAAAGAACTACATTTCCCAGCATTCCCTTGGCAGCTATCAACAGGAAAGGGAGGGGGAGGGAGTGAGGTAGCTGAGACCTCATGCTGCAGCTTGCTGTGAATGGGGAGCTCACTGCTAGAACGGGGTGGCACTGGAAACAGTAGGGAGACCATATTTTAACATTCAAAAAAAGGACACTCCATAGGTGGGTAGCCCCGCCCTGCCCCCATCCACTCCCTGCCCCCTGAGTTCCCCCCACAAAACCCCCAACCCATCCACCCCCCCCGCTCCTCGTCCCCTGATTGCCTCCTCCCGGGACCCCTGCCCCTAATCACTGCCTGGGACCCCACCCCTTAGCTAAGCCTCCCTTCTCCTTGTCCCCGACTGCCCCCTCCTGAGACCCCCCCACCCTAACTGCCTCTCTAGGACCCTACCCCCTACCTGTCCCCTGACTGCCCCAACTCCTATGCACTTCCCTGCCCCCTGACAGACCACTGGGACTCCCACGCCTATCCAATTGCTCCCCGCCCCCTGACTGTCCCCCCGAACCTCCGCCCCATCCAACCCCCCCTGCTCCCTGTCCCCTGACTGCCCTGACCCCTCTCTACACCCCCGCCCCTTGACAGCCCCCCGAACTCCTGACCCATCCAACCCCCCCTTCTCCCTGTCCCTTAACTGCCCCCCCGGGATCCCATGCCCCTTCTCCAACCCCCCCCGACTCTGGCCCCCTTACTGTGCCACTCAGACCAGTGTGCCTGGCTCCACGTGGAGCCAGACACGCTGCTGTGCTCCCCCGCGGAGCATGCAGCCGCGTCCCTCCAGAGTGCTGCTGGCGCTGCGTGATGAGGCTGCAGGGGAGGAGAGGGGGGGAGCAGGGGAGGGGCTCTTGCTGCTGGAGGCCCCAGTGCGAATGGCTCAATCCGGCCGGGCCGCCCTGTCAGCCGTGCCGCGCTCTGCATTGGAGGGAAATCCTCTGGGATTTTTGAAAGTTTTACAAATTCCTCCCAGACGGCTATTTAAAACCCAAAAAGCTGGATATGTCCATGAAAATACGGACTTATGGTAACCCTAGAATGGGGAACAAGTATGCACAAGGAGTAGAAGGCTTTGGCCCAGATATCCCCTTCAGAAGACATCCCCAGATTGGATTCGGGATACTGGTGTGAACTCACCTTGCAGTCCCCAAAGAAAGAATTGGGTGGACTAAATGGACAGTGCCCCTCTCTATCTGAAGCCTAGCAAGGGAGGTACGTGGATCCCACTAGAATTTAAAATGAAAAGTAAGGGAGGGGATGCTCTACTAGGACCTGGGCAGCTTTAGATACAGTACCAGGCACGTAGGAGGATTTCCACTTCTGAGCCATGGAAGCAGAAATTGACTTTTCCTTTCCAGATTTAGCTAATATTCAGAAAGGGAATCTAGCACCTGCCTTCCAGATTTGAACACCCTCAAAATTCGGGAGTGCTCAAGCTCAGTTTGGGCAGCCGTTACTTCATTTCTCCCAAATCAAATATACTGATCCACTGTAACTTGCTGTAGAAAAAGTAGGATAAAATTGAGCAAGAAATGCTTCCCAGTGGTTATTAGGACTGGAATTGCTATTTTCAACAGCCATTGCCTTTTTTTTTTTAGTTTGATTTGTTTAAAAGGAAGACAGTAATATTGCATTGGCAAGTTCCCCATAGAAACAAAGAATGGAACAAAAGAATAATAAAGGCACCTCAACTTTTCCTCATTTATGTAGGACAGTCTTATAATATGCATCCAGATATCCTTCAATCACACAAGCTGAAAATTGTTCCACTTTACTGCAGTTCTGTAACCATATGGGAACCAATCCTGTCTGTGTTCTGTGCATATCCAAAATTCCTGCTGAATGACCCGCCCTGTGAGCGAGTTACCAGTGACCCAGGGCTGGGGCGGCAGGATGGTGCAGTTGGGGTGGGGGAGAGCCCAGGGCTGGGGCGCAGGAGGGTGTGGGGGGCAGCTAAATTTTTTTTGGCTTGGGGCGGCAAAAAACCTAGAGCTGGCTCTAATCTTAAGTGAAAATACAGGCTTGCATCCTACATTATCACTAGCACTCCTAACATGCAGCACTCAGAGCAAGTGACTATTCCTTCAAAATAAGATGGTAGTCTGTGTGTGTTTTCCAGACTGAATTTGATTTATGGCTGAAGTCTGAATAGATCCATGCTTTTCACAGCCTGATGCAGGGGTCAAATTGCAAAACAAAAAGTTTTGGTACTCGTGCAAACTCCTCCTTGCAAAACATGGTCTGTCCACAAGCAAAGTCTTGCCCATTTCAGACCTGAAATCTGATGGGACTTGCACTAGATTTTGTAGATCTTTATATGACCACATTATGAAGATATGCAACATCTAGTATGTCAAAACACATTTCATTCTTGCATGCCCTGATCTTGTGACATCAGCTGATTGCCATCCTGCTTCCTTCTTGTATGTTGCTCAGGAAACAATGTTGACATGTGAATTATCATTCAGGTTCAGAATCAACACCCTGCTGAGATCCATAGGGACTGTTCATGCTTCCCTTACACTGCTCTACAGCCAAAATGCTTCTGAAATAAATGTAGTCAAACTTTACTAATTCTGGGTCACTGAGAA